>NC_134228.1:712654-1053981 GCF_965140235.1 Caretta caretta | reverse complement strand
AGCTCAGCGAGGGGTAGGGGGAGCTCAGCGCGGGGGGGCCCTGGGCGGTCCCCCTCACGGCTCCTCTCCCCGGCCAGGCGTGTTCCACCTGGGGGTCCCGGTGGAGGCGCTTTTCTTCGTGGGCAGCCAGCTCATCGCCACCAGCCACACGGGCAAGATCGGTGTCTGGAACGCCGTCACCAAGCACTGGCAGGTGAGGGGGGCGGCCGGGGGGGGGAGCCGCGGGCGCGGAGCGCTCAGCAGAGAGCCCTGGGAGCCGTGAGACGGGGCAGCTGCGGGGTGAGCGGGGGGGAGCTGTGGGCATGGCTGGGTGGGGAGCTGTGGGGGGGACAGGGCGAGCGGGGGGGAGCTGTGGGGGGGGACAGGGCGAGCGGGAGGCATGGCTGGGCGGGGAGCTGTGGGGGGATGCAGGGCGAGCGGTGGAAGCTGGGGGGGACACAGGGCGAGCGGGGGGCATGGCTGGGTGGGGAGCTGTGGGGGGGACGAAGGGCGAGCAGGGGAAAGCTGTGGGGGGAGCTGTGGGGGGGATGCAGGGTGAGCGGGGGGAAGCTGGGGGGGATGCTGGGCAAGCGGGCATGTCTGGGCGGGGAGCTGTGGGGGGACGCAGGGCGAGCGGGGGGAAGCTGGGGGGGACTCGGCGAGCGGGGGGGATCTGTGGGGGGGACGCAGGGCAAGCAGGGGGCATGGCTGGGTGGGGAGCTGTGGGGGGGACGCAGGGCGAGCGGGGGGCATGGCTGGGGGAGCTGAGGGGGGCCACAGTGTGAGCTGAGGGGGGCGTGGCTGGGGGGGGCCACAGTGTGAGCTGGGGGGGGCATGGCTGGGGGGAGGTGGGGGGGCCACAGTGTGAGCTGAGGGGGGCGTGGCTGGGGGGAGCTGGGGGGGGCGTGGCTGGGGGGGCCACAGTGTGAGCTGAGGGGGGCGTGGCTGGGGGGAGCTGGGGGTGGGCCACAGTGTGAGCTGAGGGGGGCGTGGCTGGGGGGAGCTGGGGGGGGCACAGTGTGAGCTGAGGGGGGCGTGGCTGGGGGGAGCCACAGTGTGAGCTGAGGGGGGCGTGGCTGGGGGGGCCACAGTGTGAGCTGAGGGGGGCGTGGCTGGGGGGGGCCACAGTGTGAGCTGAGGGGGGCGTGGCTGAGCAGGTTCCTTCTTGGCCCCCGGCAGATCCAGGACGTGGTTCCCATCAGCAGCTACGACGCGGCCGGCACCTTCCTGCTGCTGGGCTGCCACAACGGCTCCATCTACTACGTGGGTGAGCGGGGCGGGGGCAGCCTGGGGGCGGGGCAGAGCCTGGGGCGGGGTGGGGCAGAGCAGGGGTAGCCTGGGGGCGGGGCGGGGCGGGGCGGGCAGAGCCTGGGGCGGGGCGGGGCGGGGTAGGGCAGAGCCTGGGACGGGGCGGGCGCAGCCTGGGGGGTGGGGCGGGGCAGAGCAGGGGTAGCCTGGGGACGGGGCGGGGCGGGGGCAGAGCTGGGGGCGGGATGGGGCGGGGCAGAGCCTGGAGCGGGGTGGCCTGGGGGCAGGGCAGGGGCAGCCTGGGGGCGGGGCAGAGCAGGGCAGAGCTGGGGGCGGGATGGGGCGGGCAGAGCCTGGGGCGGGGCAGCCTGGGGGCAGGGCGGGGCAGAGCAGGGGTAGCCTGGGGGCGGGGCAGAGCCTGGGGTGGGGTGGGGCAGAGCAGGGGTAGCCTGGGGGCGGGGCGGGGCGGGGCGGGCAGAGCCTGGGGCGGGGCGGCCTGGGGGCGGGGTAGAGCAGGGCAGAGCTGGGGGCGGGGCGGGGGCAGAGCTGGGGGCGGGATGGGGCGGGGCAGAGCCTGGAGCGGGGTGGCCTGGGGGCAGGGCGGGGGCAGCCTGGGGGCGGGGTAGAGCAGGGCAGAGCTGGGGGCGGGATGGGGCGGGCAGAGCCTGGGGCGGGGCGGGGCGGGGCAGGGCAGAGCCTGGGGCGGGGCAGGCGCAGCCTGGGGGCGGGGCAGGGCAGAGCCTGGGGCGGGGCGGGGCAGGGCAGAGCCTGGGGCGGGGCGGGTGCAGCCTGGGGGCGGGGTGGGGCGGGGCAGCCTGGGGGGCGGGGCAGGGGCAGCCGCTCGCCCACCAGGGCCAGGCTCTGCCAGCTGCGGAGGGGCCCGTGGGGCAGGGGCAGAGCTGGGAGCTGATCCCCGTCCCCTGCGTGGTGATGGGTTGGGGGGGGGGAGTCTCTTCTGAGCCCCCGGCCTGGGCCTCGCCGCGCCCTGTTGCCGCCTTTGCCGACGGGCGTGTCTCAGGAGGGGCCGGGCACCGGCCAGGGGCAGGCCCTGTGGGCAGCGTGGGCATCGCTCTGGCCCCGCCGGGCTGGCGAGGGCTGGGGCTGCCCTGACACGTGCCCCCGTCCCCAGACGTGCAGAAGTTTCCCCTGCGCATGAAGGACAACGACCTGCTGGTGACGGAGCTGTACCGCGACCCCGCGGAGGACGCCGTCACCGCCCTCAGCGTCTACCTCACCCCCAAGACAAGTAAGGGGCCTGCCCCAGCCCCGCCCCCCGGCCCCCGGCCCCCGGCCCCCGGCCCGCCGCAGAATCCAGGATTCAGCCTCAAGCTGCGGAAGGAAAAGGATTTGTCCCCGGCCATCCGGGGAGTCAGTAATGAACCCAGGAGTCCTGGCTCCCAGCCCCCCCCCGTTCTAACCACTAGGTGCCACTCCCCTCCCAGAGCTGGAGAGAGAACCCAGGAGTCCTGGCTCCCAGCCCCCCCCCGTTCTAACCACTAGGTCCCACTCCCCTCCCAGAGCTGGAGAGAGAACCCAGGAGTCCTGACTCCCAGCCCCGCCCCCCCCACCCCCGCATTGTGGTTCCCATTGTGCATTTGATGTTCCAGCTCCCCTCCCCGTGGCCCCCCACTGAACCATGGCTTGAGGGCGGGGCCCTAACCCGGCGGGGGGACGGGGGGAGCTCTCCCCGGCTGACATGGGGCCCCACAGGCGACAGCGGGAACTGGATCGAGATCGCCTATGGCACCAGCTCGGGGACGGTGCGGGTGATCGTGCAGCACCCGGAGACCGTGGGCTCGGGGCCCCAGCTCTTCCAGACCTTCACCGTGCACCGCAGCCCCGTCACCAGGATCATGCTGTCCGAGAAGCACCTCATCTCGGGTAGGTGCCGCCAGGCAACGGGGCTGGGGGGCTGTGCTGCTGTGTTGAGGGGCACCGGCTGGGCGGGGGGAGAGGACCCAGGGCTGGGACAGCGTGGGCTGCAGGTCGGGAGTGAGGGGCACCGGCTGGGCTAGCGGGAGGGGCGGGTAGCGGGGGGCTGTGGGTCAGGAGTGAGGGGCCCTGGGCCTAGTTCCAGCTGGTGCCCTGTTCGTGATGGGGGAAGGGAGTCCCTTAGGCAAGGGGGTTCAGGGAGCCTTTGGTTAAACGAGTCTGTCCCCCTGGCCTCCAGTCTGTGCCGATAACAACCATGTCCGCACCTGGACGGTGACGCGCTTCCGCGGCATGATCTCCACGCAGCCGGGCTCCACCCCGCTGGCCTCCTTCAAGATCCTGTCCCTGGAGGACATTGACGGGCACGCGGGCTGCAGCGCTGGTACCGACATTGGTGGGTGATGCCAGGGGGTGACGGCGCTGGGGGGCACGGGGGGCAGGGGGGCGCGGTGACGGAGCTCGGGAACGGGGTGGGGGGCACGGGGGGGCAGGGGGCGCGGTGACGGTGCTCGGGAACGGGGTGGGGGCGCGGGGGGGGGGCAGGGGGCGCGGGCGTGTCCCTGCCCTGGGGCAGAGGCCAGGGGCACTGACCGGCAGCTCTCGGCAGGGCCCTTCGGGGAGCGGGACGATCAGCAGGTTTTCATCCAGAAGGTGGTTCCGGACGCCAGCCAGGTCTTCGTGCGTCTCTCCTCCACCGGCAAGAGGTACCCGGGGGGCCCCGAGCCTGGGTCAAGGGGCCACACGGCCCGGCTGGGGGTAGGGTGGGGTCACGTGGCTCGCGGCTGCCCGCCGTGGCTGGCGCTGCATCTGGCGGGGGAGGCTCCGTGGTGGAGGGGCCCCGAGGGATGGGGGGTGGCGGAGCCTCTCTGTACATAGGGGAGATGGGCACCGGGAGGGCGGGCTCTGCCCGAGGTCCCACAGGGCCCGTGGCTGAGCGGGGGGAAAGAACCCAGGCGTCCTGGCCCCCAGCTCCCGCCCTGCCCCTGCCCCAGGATCTGCGAGGTGCGCTCCGTGGACGGCACGGCCATCACCGCCTTCACGGTGCACGAGTGCGAAGGCTCCAGCCGCATCGGCTCCCGCCCGCGCCGTTACCTCTTCACGGGCCACGCCAACGGCAGCCTGCAGATGTGGGACCTGACCACGGCCATGGAGATGCTGGGCAAGCCGCCAGGTACCCGTCACCTTCCCGCCCCCGCCCCCGGCCCCTGTGCTGCAGGGGCTCCCTGGCACTGGGGGGTGCTCCCCCCCCGGCGCGTGGCAGCCTGACCTGTGCTCTGCCCCCTCCCTTTCAGAGGTGGGGGGCCTGACAGAGGAGGAGCTGCTGCAGCAGCTGGAGCAGTGTGACCTGGCCCTGACGCGCACCCCGGACATGAGCCCAGCTTGCTCCTTCGCCCACCCCGGCACGCCCCGGGCCTCCAGCACCAGGTACAGGGGGCCCCGGGGAGCCCAGGGCTGCGGGCTGGGCTCCTGCTGGCAGAGCTACGCCGGGTCTGGGGGGCACCCGGTTAAACTGGGCTCCACGCGCTGGCGTCTCACAGCCGGGCCGGTGCTGGCCGCCCTGGGCCCATGTGGGGCTGCAGAGAGCCGCTCGGTTCTGCGTGAGCTCTGCCTGCCTGGCTGGCTAACGCCCGGCCCCTCTCCTCTCCCGACAGCCTCCAGTCCCAGGGGAGTGATGGCGCCCGAGACAGACCCGCCAAGGGGGCTGGCAGCACCGGGCTCCTGCTGAGCGCTGCCCGCGGGAGCCTGCTGCTGCCCAGGCCCCGCGAGGGCCCCTTCGCGGCGCTGACGGCCAGCCAGAGCTCCCTGAACTGCGGTGACGGCCCCGCGCCGGAGCCTTGCCCCCGGCGGCCAGCGGATGGACCGGATGGCAACCCCCGGGCTCCCCACGGGCTGCATGGCGGGGGCAGCTTCGTCGAGCGGTGCCACGAGCTGGCCCGCTCCTCCGGGCTCGAGGCCAGGCGGCCTGGCCCGGTCGGGGAGCCCGACGGAGGGCGCCTTGGAGCAAAGGGCAAGGTCTTGCTACGTGCCCCCGGCATGCCGGCCCGCAGGCCCTCCGGAGCCAGCCCCACCCCCTCTGTCAGGACCCTGCCCCCCGCCCTGCCGGGGTCCGGCTCCTCCTCCCCCTCGGTGGCCAGCGAGGCCCTGCCCATCGTCCCGCTGGCGGCGCCCAAAGCCCGGCTGAACGAGACCTCATTTTAGCATCCGCGGAGTGGCCTGGGGACTCCGGCCTGGCCGGGACTGACTCACCACGGAGGCCTTACGCCCGCTGCCCAACTCAGGCTCTGCTCAGCTTAGCTGGCTGGCCGATGCCCTGGACTCTTCCACCCGTGGGACCTGCCGCAAGCCGTGTGGGGCGGGGGCTGGATCCCACTGCAGCCGCGTCCTGCGGGGGCTGGCAGGGAAAGGGGGGGCTGCCCCCCTGGGGCGGGCCTGGGACCGTCCGCGAGGCAGGATCGCGCTCTATTCACAGAGCAATGGGTTCGCTGGTCTTCTTCCTCCTGGGGGCTCCCTCTGCCCCCCTCCCCTGCCCCCTCTGTGCCCTGCGCGTGCCCACGCACCCTGCATGGTGCTGGGCCCCTCAGGTGCTGGCTCAGTGGTCTGGGGCAACCCAGGAGGGGCAAATCCTAATGCAGGTGTGAAAAGGTCATTGGCTGGTAGGTGGGGCCTAAGCCTGGTGGCTCCTCCCACCCCTGAGCAAGCCAAAGCCTATTGGCAGCAATAGGGGGCGCTGTGCTGGGGGTGGGGCCCCGCTGCCTGTTTCAATAGGGGGCTTCCATGGCAAATACACCCGCATTCCCACGCTTCGCCTGCGTGTCTGTGTCTGGGGGCCGGGCTGGGCCGGGCCCCCCGCTCAACCTCAGTGGCGTGCTGAACTCGCGGCGCGGTCCAGCCCCCTCTCCTGGCAGCTAAGGGCCGGGCTCCAGGCCTGTCCCTCGGCAGCAGGCGTGGGGCAGGCCCAGCTCCCTGGCACACCTGTGGGGCCCAATCCCTGCGTGTGGGGCCCCGGGCGTTACTGGAACACGCAGGGTTGGCCAGGCCCCACACCCAGCCGGCAACTCTGTCCCTGTTCCGGGCCGGGCTGGGAGAGGAGCCGGCCCTGTGGGAGCTGCGGCTGAAAGCCAGGAAGGGGGAGAGCTGAGGGGGGAGTGGCTGAGCAGGGGAGGGGCCTCCTGAGGTCCCCCAAAGCCTAAGTCCCACTCGGCCCTCGGGGGGCCTAGACCCTGTGCAAACTCCTGTGACGGGGGCTGGCTGCTCTGGAGCAGCATCAGCCCCCATCCACCCTGGCCTGTGCCGAGGGCTAAGCCGAACAGCATGGGCTACCTGGGAGAGCTGGGGCTGGCCCATGGTGCCCTCTGCAGGAAGGGCAGGCAGGAGGTTCCCCCAGCGTCCTGGGGCTCAAGCCAGCCCAGATCCGCCCCGTCCCCGCAGCCTGGTGCTCCTGGGCGCCAGGTAACCCTGACACTCACCCGGGGGTGCTGGGAGCATGGTAGATTCTGGGGTTCGGGGCACTTCCTGCGGCCGGACCGCACCCTGGGGTGACACCAGCCCCTCGTGCGCTGTGTGCCCGGCGTAGCCCAGGCTGACCCGTGCCCGGGGCTCCCCTGTGGCCATGCCAGGGGGACGTGACTGAGCCCTGTGCTGGGCACCATCGGGCATCGTCACACGCCCAGACGCAGGGGCAGCAAGGGGCTGACGGACCCCCTGGCCTCGTGGCTAACCCCGCCAGCCTGCAGCCTGAGTGGGATTGGTCAGCGTGCAGGGAAACGGAGCAGGGATGTCAGAGTGGGATTTTATACTATGCGTGCCCACGGCAAGCCGCACGCGCCCCGTGCGCACACTGGACACACTTCACACTTATGTGCCCCATTGAAAGTCCATTGAAACTACCCCGTGCTTGGCCCTCGAAGCCCCGTCCCTGCGCCCACCTCCATTCGCCCCCGAACACCCAGTTTGGCCCAGGGGAGCAGCGCCCGCCCTCCAGGCCCCCCACCTGCTCTGTCCCGGGGCCTGCAATGGTGCCTCAGCTGTTGCTGCCGGGGGGGCTCGCTGGGCACCCCCGGGTGAGGGGGAGGTTGTGGGCAGCTGGCAAGGTTGGCAGCAGGGGCCTGAGGCTGCCCAGGACGGGACCCCCACCCCCACCCCCCTGGGCCCTTCCGGCCTGTTTCTATAACAGCCTGTGAGTCAGCTGGGCTAGTAACTGTGGGCCGATGCAATACCGGGGCGGCTTCTGGGGGGGAGCCCGGACACCTGGGTTCTGTTCCTATCTCTGCGACTCCCTGCAGGGCCTTGGGCAAATCCCTGCCCCTGCCCCTCCTTTGCACTTCTGATTCCCCGTTTCTAAAACAGAAGTGAGAATATACTGAGCTAGTCCGTCGGCCGGTTTCTGCCTCTTCCCCACAGAGCTCCTGGCCTGCAGAGCGGGTGGGTTGTTCTCCCCATGGCAGAGAGGGACTGAGGCCCAGGGTCACACTGCGTCTGGGGGGGAGTGAGCCAGGGGCATGTGTTGGACCCTGGGGGGCTGTGCACCAGCAGGGGCGTCCGTGGCTTCCCCGGCGCTTTGGTGGGGTGTGGGGCCCTGCACGGGGAGGCCCATCTCTCTGCTTCACCCACTCCAGCCAGTCTGACTGCAGGAGACAGGGCTAGGGGTTGCACCCTCCCGTCAGCCTTGGACCCCCGCCGCTGTCTCTGGGTGCCCAGCTCCCCACAAAACCCAGAACATCTGGTGCCCCCGCCTAGAGAGCAAAAGGGGGGGGGATCCCATCCAAGCAGCAATGCCTGGGGAGGGAGGCAGCAGACGCCCACTGGCAGAGAGGGGTAGGAACTTGAGCATGGTGACATTTGAGGCAGCAGCAGAGCCAGGGAGAGAACCCAGGAGTCCGGGCTCCCAGCCCCTCCTGGCTCTCACCCACCAGCCCCCCTTCCCCTCCCAGAGCCAGGGAGAGAACCCAGGAGTCCAGGCTCCCAGCCCCTTGCTCTAACCACTAGCCCCCACTCCTCTCCCAGAGCCAGGGAGAGAACCCAGGAGTCCGGGCTCCCAGCCCCCCCTGGCTCTCACCCACCAGCCCCCCTTCCCCTCCCAGAGCCGGGGAGAGAACCCAGGAGTCCGGGCTCCCAGCCCCCCCTGCTCTAACCACTAGCCCCCACTCCATTTCCACAGGGCACCTCCTCCCTCTGCTCCCTTCCCAGCCCCTCAGGCCCCGTCCCCCCAGGCTCAGAGGCTCAGCCCTCCGGGATATCCCCCTCTGCAGGGAGCCTCTGCATCCCTGGGGGGCTGGACGCCTGGGTCCTCAGTGTGCCAGGCCCCGCACCACCGCCACCTCGATCAGGCGGTGCCCCCCTGCTCCCCACTTGCCCCTCCCCCAGGTCCCCCTCCCTCTACAGCCACCGGGCCCCCTCCCTCCGCGCGGCCGTTGGCACCTGGTTGCGATGCAGGATGTTGCTCCCGGAGGCAGTTGCTTAGCAACCAGCTCGGGCAGCTGCAGATGGAGACTGGGGGGGGGGGAGCCCCCGGGTTCGCCTGGAGCGTCCCCGGGCCGGGCTGCGCGGGGCGGTTCTAGGAGCTTCCAGGCGGCGGGTGGGGCTCAGAGCCCGCCCCCCCCCGTGGCCGCAGGTACCGGCTGGAGCGCGGCCAGGGACCGACCCACGGAGACAGCCCCCCCGTGACACCCCCAGGGCCTCCTCGCACACTCACCTCCACCCTCCCTATTGCACACTCTTCCCCATCCCGATTGCACGCTCGCTCATAGCCCCATTGCACACTCGTCCCTTGCACACTCACTCCAGCCCCCCTGCACATTCCCCGCCAGCGGGCGGCCCGACACTCTCGCGTCCCTCGCACGTTCACCCCCCAGATGCTCGTCCCTTGCACGCGCCCCCTTTGCACACTCACGCGCGCGGGGCTCGGCCGCTGCCCAGGCCCGCTCTCGCCCTTCCGCGGCTGGAGCCCATCGGGGGGGGCCTTGGAGCCGCCCCCCCCAGCGCGCGGCTCCGTCTCCCCAGCCCGCTCCAGCCGGCCCGGAAGGAGCCGCGACGCGCCGGCTGCTCCCGATGCAGTGCGTGGTAGGTGCCCCCCTGCGGGAGTGGGGGGCCGCGAACCCAGGCGTCCGGGGGGGGTGGTCGAGCGCGGGGTTGGGGCGGGGGGATCCCACTGCGCATAGAGGCCCCCCCAGCTCCTCCCGCCAGCCCCGGAGACAGCAGCTCCCTTTGCACCCCCAGATTCCCCCATGGGGCAGAGCCCCGCTGCGCGGTACCGGCCCTGCAACAAGCCCCGGCTCAGAGCCCGGTCATTGTTCACAAGGGGAGAGGGGCAGGACTCCTGGGTTCTCGCCTGACCCTTCCTCTCTCTGGGCCTCAGTTTCTCTGTCGGTACAATGGGGACATTGACTGTCACCTGCCCTCAGGATATGGGGGGACCCTGAATTATCCCCCTCACCTCCTCACCTTCTCTCCCAGGAACTGCCCCCCTCCGCACCCCTCCCCCAGGCTCCCCTGGCTGGGGATGAGGGTTCTTGGGGATCCCCCCCACAGTGAAAAATCTGTGTTCATAGAACTGTGGGACCCCCGGGCTGGGACAGCGGGGCTGCGGGCCAGGAGTGAGGGGCACGGGGGGGGGCTGCGGGTCGGGAGTGAGGGGCAGCGGCAGAGCTGGGGGGGAGCAGGGGGCTGCGGGTAGGAAGTGAGGGGCAGCGGCAGGGCTGGGGGGGAGCAGGGGGCTGCAGGTAGGAAGTGAGGGGCAGCGGCAGAGCTGGGGGGGAGCAGGGGGCTGCGGGTAGGAAGTGAGGGGCAGCGGCAGAGCTGGGGGGGAGCAGGGGGCTGCAGATCGGGAGTGAGGGGCACCGGCAGAGCTGGGGGGGAGCAGGGGGCTGCAGGTCGGGAGTGAGGGGCACCGGCAGAGCTCGGGGGGGGGAGCAGGGGGCTCCGGGTCGGGAGTGAGGGGCACCGGCAGAGCTGGGGGGGAGCAGGGGGCTGCAGGTCGGGAGTGAGGGGCCCCGGCAGAGCTCGGGGGGGAGCAGGGGGCTGCAGGTCGGGAGTGAGGGGCACCGGCAGGGCTGGGGGGGGGGAGCAGGGGGCTGCGGGTCGGGAGTGAGGGGCAGCGGCAGGGCTGGGGGGAGTCCCGCTGTCCCTGCTGACGTAGTGCTCATGTCACTGGGGGCTGCTGACGGCAGCGAGGGGGGCAGGCGCACCCATTGGATCCGTGTCCCCCCGCCCCCTCCCCGGGGCTGGTCACGCCTGGGGGGCGATGGAGGGGCCCATGTGGTGGGGGTGTCACATCTCTTCCTGCCTGGCGCTGGGTGGGTATGGGGGGGGTCTGGGACCCTGCCCTGGTGAGGGGCAGGGCTGGGGGTGCAGTGAGGGAGCAGGTCACAAATCTGGGATCCCCTTTGGGGGGCGCTGGGCAGCTGGAGTGTCCCCCCCCTTCTGCCAGGCAGCCCAGGGCCTGGAAAGCGGGGGGCTGCGGGTCAGGAGTGAGGGGCACTGGCAGGGCTGGGGGGGAGTCCAGGGGTCGCTGCCGACCCACCTGGCCTGGGGTAGCAGCTCGGGGCAAAGTGGGGACCTGATCCCCTCCCGTGTCTGTCCAGAGGGGCGTGGAGCCAGCCCCAGGTTCCCCCCAGCCCCATGGGAACTGGGGATCCCCATGCGGAGAGACGGGGGGGCGGGGCCTGGAAGGTGACAGTGAGTGGGGAGGGGTCTGTCCCTGTAGTTGTGGAAGGAGAGGGAGGGGCTCGCCCTGCAGGTGGGGGCGGGTGGAATTGGGGAGCCCCGCCCCTCACCCTGTCGCGCCCCCCCCCAGCAGGTAGACCTGGAGCTGCGGGTGGAGAAGCTGGATGTGAAGATGGTGCCTGGGGGCGCTGGCAGCAAGGGGCTGGGCCCGGGCCCGGGCCAGGAGGCCAAGGAGGACCATGAGGAGCGAGTCCTGGCCATGCTGGGCATAGCGGGCACCGTGCTCAACATGCTGGTCATCATCTTCGTCTACGTGTACACCACCGTCTAGCGCCGGCCCGGGCCCCGCGAGGGCCCCGCCAGCCAGAGACACCCGCACCGGGATCCCGCCAGCCAGACACACCCGCGAGGGCCCCGCCAGCCGGAGACATCCGCACCGGGACCCTGCCAGCCGGAGACACCCGCACCGGGATCCCACCAGCCAGAGACACCCGCGCCGGGGCCCTGCCAGCCAGAGACACCCGCGCCGGGACCCTGCCAGCCAGAGACACCCGCGCCGGGATCCCGCCAGCCGGAGACACCCGCACTGGGGCCCCGCCAGCCAGAGACACCCGCACCGGCCCCGCCAGCCAGAGACACCCGCGAGGGCCCCGCCAGCCAGAGACACCCGCACCGGGGCCCCGCCAGCCAGAGACACCCACGAGGGCCCCGCCAGCCGGAGACATCCGCACCGGGACCCTGCCAGCCGGAGACACCCGCACCGGGATCCCGCCAGCCAGAGACACCCGCGCCGGGACCCCGCCAGCCAGAGACACCCGCGCCGGGACCCCGCCAGCCAGAGACACCCGCACCGGGATCCCGCCAGCCAGACACACCCACGAGGGCCCCGCCAGCCAGAGACACCCGCGCCGGGATCCCGCCAGCCAGAGACACCCGCGCCGGGACCCCGCCAGCCAGACACACCCGCGCCGGGATCCCGCCAGCCAGAGACACCCGCACCGGGACCCCGCCAGCCAGACACACCCGCGCCGGGATCCCTCCAGCCAGAGACACCCGCGCCGGGATCCCGCCAGCCAGAGACACCCGCGAGGGCCCCGCCAGCCAGAGACACCCGCGCCGGGACCCCGCCAGCCAGACACACCCGCACCGGGGCCCTGCCAGCCAGAGACACCCACACCGGGACCCCGCCAGCCAGAGACACCCACGCCGGGATCCCGCCAGCCAGAGACACCCGCGCCGGGACCCCGCCAGCCAGAGACACTCGCGCTGGGACCCCGCCAGCCAGAGACACCCGCGCCAGGGCCCCGCCAGCCAGACACACCCGCACCAGGGCCCCGCCAGCCAGACACACCCGCACCGGGGCCCTGCCAGCCAGAGACACCCGCGCCGGGATCCCGCCAGCCAGAGACACCCGCACCAGGGCCGCGCTGGAGCCCCACCAGCTGGAGAAACCCACGCCAGGGCCGCACCGGGGTCTGGCCAGCCAGCCGGTGACACCCACAGCAGGGCCTGCCCAGCCAGCCAGAGACACCCATGCCCCGGCCATGCCAGGGCCCCACCAACCAGAGACACCCATGGCAGGGCCCTGCCAGCCAGAGACACCCACGCCAGGGCCGCACCGGGGTCTGGCCAGCCAGCCGGTGACACCCACAGCAGGGCCCGCCCAGCCAGCCAGAGACACCCATGCCCCGGCCATGCCAGGGCCCCACCAACCAGAGACACCCGCACCAGAGCCGTGCCGGGAGCCTGATGGGGCCTGGAGGGTGCCCACCGGGCAATGAGACGCTCTCCCACCTTCCGTGTGTGTGCCCCAGACCCTGCCCCTGGGCACGCGGAGATCTGCCCCTGCCAGGCACCCAGCGACTGGCCACCCCCACGCAGCAACAAGCACAAGGGACTGGCCCCCCAGGACAGCGAGGGGGCACTGGGGGCCCAGACTGCGCCTGCTGCCCAGCCCCCAGAGCCCGGAGCCCGCGGACCCGTGAGAGGAGACACCAGCAGCGCGAGCCGGGACAGGGACTGTGCTGTGGGTGGGGGAGGTGCACGGGGCTCAGAGCTGGGGGCCAAGGGGGCGTTTGGGGTGATTTCGCCCTGGCGGAGATGCCAGGGACAGGGTCTGTTCTAAACGGTGATTCTGAGCTGGTAGGGCCCAGCCCGGCCTGGCACTCTTGGGACCCGCTCTGCGGGCTCTGGGGGAAGTGCTGAGCACCCACCATTCCCAATCCCGACCCCCCAACCCCTGTCCAGGCCCCCCAGAGCCCCCCAGCAGCTGAGTCTGCGCCAGGCTGGGGGGCTGGGACGCCCCTTTTCACCCCTGGGACCCTGAGCAAATGCCAGGCCCATGGCTTATAAGTGCAGCCTCTGGAACAGCTTGGGGGGCCGGGTGGGAGCCGGCGCCCTTGAGGGGAAAGGCCCTGGGCCCCATTCCCTGCCCCCTTCCAGTCACATCCCCTCAGTGGTCGGTTGTCGAGATTCTCTGTTTTTGTGGGCTGTCAGCTCTTTCCTGGCTCGTCAGAGGGAGTTGCCCTGCACCCGCAGCCTTAACCCCCAGCTGCCCCACAGGACGGGGCATCTACCCCACGGGGGGTCCAGCTGCCACTGCCCCAAGGAGGGGACGGGGGCTCTTCCCATCCAAGTGCTTTATGGGGTGTCAGACGGCTGCACTGGCTTGGCGGGGCTCTGTGCAGCCCCCGGCACTCTCCGGCCTTCCTCTTCCAGCACTCGGGGGGGGTATCCCTGCCCCCCACCCCGCTGTGCAGAGCCTGGGGAATGAACACAGTCCAACTCCTCCCTGGGGAGGAGAATTGCTCCCCACTTCCCAGGCCGGCACTGGGGCGAATGCTCCTTGCAAGGGGGCTGCGAAGTCCGGCGGAGTCTGGGCCCCTTTCCAGCTGCAGCCGGCAGGGCATGTCCGGGGGGCA
Source organism: Caretta caretta (assembly GCF_965140235.1). NCBI lineage: Eukaryota > Metazoa > Chordata > Testudines > Cheloniidae > Caretta > Caretta caretta. The sequence goes on along the minus strand of NC_134228.1, from coordinate 1,040,239 downwards.
CCGAGTGAGCCTGCAGGGTGAGCCCATCACCGGCCCAGAGAGCCAGGAGAGTCCCCGAGGCCCCTGCCCAGGGGGGGCCCTGGCTCTCGACCCCCCAAACACAACGGCCTGAGCTGGGAAGAGTTCCAGACTTTTCTACCCCCTGCCCCCGGTTCTTCCATGCCCAGCGTTTGCTCTGGCGAGGGAATTGTGCCAAACACGTGTGGGGGGGTGGGGGGGGTCTTTGTTCTCCTGCCGGGGGGGGGGAGCTTTTGTACCTATCCTGTGGGAATTGGTGGTTTTATATGCAAGGGTGTGTGTGAAACAATCACAATGAAATATTGATGGACTTCAGCCCCCGGGTGCTGGAATTTCTGCTGGAGGCGGGAGCGGGTGCATGGAGCCCCTGGGCCACCCCCCGGCTCTGGCTGGGTGTCTCCGTGTCGCGGATCCGCCGTCCTGAGGAGGAACGTCTCCAGCATGCCAGAGCCCCAGGGCCGGCCACGCAGCCTCCTGGCCGGAGTCTCCTGGTCAGGCCCGCCGGGCCCGGCTCCAGGCCAGGGGCTCATCCGCTCCACAGGGCCTGACGCACCCAGCCCGGAGCCGGGGGCACCCAGGCTGCCTGGCCAAAGGCGGGTTCACTGGGCCCCAGGAGTGGGAGCTCTCAGCTTGGCCTGGAGACCCCGAGGTTAAGACGTCCTCTGTCCTGGCGTTTCTCCTCTGTCTGTCCGTCTTCTGCCTGTCCCCGCCCCCCATCTGGCACCTTGCGGCCCCATCGTCCAGCTCTGCAGAGCCCTGCTGAGCTCCCGGGCCCCAGCGGCTGGGGATTCCCGGCCTCCTGGGTCAGCAGTCAGGCCGGGAAGTTCCGTTCTCTCTCTGGACCCTCCATTGACCCGGCTGGGCTCAGGACCCATCCGTCCCAGCCCCTCCCATCTCTGTGCCACCCCCCAGAGCGGCTTTAAACCCTTTGCACCCGCTGGGTAGCTAGGCCAAGTGCTGAGGGAAACTGAGGCACGCATTGGCACCATCAGATGCTGGCTGTTCTGTCAGCCCCTCGCCTTCCTCCTATTGCCACTGGCTACAACAGGGGCGGAGGGGCTGCCCATGGGGGGGTGGGCGTTGCAGAGCAAGCCCAGACAGCAGGGCCAGCTCCTGTCCCGTGGGGCTGGCTTGGCCCCCGCTCTGGCCATAGGCTGGCAGATGAGGCCTGACCCCCACCCCGCAGCCCAGAGACAATACAGGTGGGAACAGTTAGAAGGGGGTGGGAGGTGGGCTGGAGCCAGGACTCCTGGGTTCTCTCCCCGGCTCTGGGAGGGGTGGCTGGTGGTCGGGGGGGTGGGAGCCTGGACTCCTGGGTTCTCTCCCAATCTGCCCCCCAGGGCCCAGGGGTGACTCCCCCTCTCCCGCTCGGCCCCGCCCAGGGTTGCAGCCCCCTCCAGGCACCTGCGCTGCGGGGCCCCTCCCCGGCCCCCGGCCATTGGCTGCGGGGAGGGAGGGCCGGGGACCGGGCCTGGCCGGGCTCCCATTGGCCGGGCGGCGAGGAGCCGGCTCCGCCGCTTCGCTCTTGTCTCCTGCCGGAGGGAAGCCCGAGCCGCGTCCCCCCTGCCCCCCAAACCCCTGCCCCCCGAGCCGCGCGCTCCAGGCCCCCCTGCACCCCGAGCCCCTGGGGGCCCCCGAGCCGCGCGCTCCAGGGCCCCCCTGCACCCCGAGCTGCGCCCCCCCCTGGGCCCCCCGCACCCCGAGCCGCGCGCTCCAGGCCCCCTCTGCACCCCGAGCCGCACCCCCCCGAGCCCCTGGCCCCCCCAAACCGTGCGCTCTAGGGCCCCCTCCCCGCGCCGCTGCCGCCGCCCCGGGGGATGCCCTGGGGCTCCCCGCCAGGATGCAGCCCCCCGCCCTGGCTGCCCTCACCCTGCTGGCCTCGCTGCAGCTGCTGGAGGTGCGAGGGGAGGGCACAGCTGGGTCCCAGGTGCTGAGCCCCGCCCCCAGGGACCAGCCCCCCCGGCCTGGCCGCCCCGTCCCCGCCGGGCCCCAACCCCCCCGCCTGGAGAAGCGCAGCCGGACCCTGGCCCGTCGGGGGCAGCGAGCACCCAAGGCAGCCAGGTGAGTGGAGGGAGGTTGGGGGCCACCAGGGGCCATGGGCTCAGATCGGTCTCCATCCCCACCCCCCTTGCTCCCTGCCCCTCGCCTGGCCCCCCTCTGCCCCCCCCCCATTCCCTCTGGCCTGGTCCCCCTCTGCTCCCCCCATTCTCCCTCGCTCCCTGCCCCTCGCCTGGCCCCCCTCCGCCCCCCCATCCCCCCTCGCTCCCTGCCCCTCGCCTGGCACTCCAGCCCCAGAGCCCAGGCCGGGAGGCAGAGCGACACCCCCAGCCTCTCGGGCATGGGGGGCTTGGCAGGGGCTGGCTCCACATCCGGGACCCCCGGCCTGGCAGAGCAAAGGGGGGCCCTAAGGGGGCCGAGCTGCCCTCAGCGCCCAGGCTGGAGGAGCCCAAACCTGGGGGGCAGGGGCCGAGTGGGGGGTGGAATCCCAGGGTGGGACGCTCCGTGCAGGGGCTGGGCGGCGTCTGTTCCCCTCGTCAGGCCGCGGGGGGTGGCCGGGGCCCGGGCTCGGCTCCATCTGGAAACACGCTCAGGGGCCAGGCAGGCGCTGAGCTGGCAGACCAGCCCCCCCCCCCATGGGGCGGGGCTGCTGTGCCCGCCCCCTGTCTGCCCCACCCACCCCTCTGCCCCGGCCCCCATCTGCCCTCGCCCCCCGCCCCTCCCCTGCCCCCAGCTCCCTTAGGGAAGGCACCGGCACAGGCCTCTTCCCACCCAAATTGAGCAGGTGCCATGACCCCCACGAGGTCCTAGAGCTGTGACCCCTGCCCGGCCCCCCCGGCGCCCCCCCCGCCCGACCCGCAGCCCCCCGCCTGCCCGGCGCCCCCCCCGCCCGACCCGCAGCCCCCCGCCTGCCCGGCGCCCCCCCCGCCCGACCCGCAGCCCCCCGCCTGCCCGGCGCCCCCCCCCCGCCCGACCCGCAGCCCCCCGCCTGCCCGGCCCCGCCGGTGCCCCCCCCGCCCGACCCGCAGCCCCCCGCCTGCCCGGCCCCGCCGGCGCCCCCCCCGCCCGACCCGCAGCCCCCCGCCTGCCCGGCGCCCCCCCCGCCCGACCCGCAGCCCCCCGCCTGCCCGGCGCCCCCCCCCGCCCGACCCGCAGCCCCCCGCCTGCCCGGCCCCGCCGGCGCCCCCCCCGCCCGACCCGCAGCCCCCCGCCTGCCTGGCGCCCCCCCCGCCTGCCTGGCGCCCCCCCCCGCCTGCCTGGCGCCCCTCTCGCCCGACCCGCAGCCCCCCGCCTGCCTGGCGCCCCTCTCGCCCGACCCGCAGCCCCCCGCCTGCCTGGCGCCCCTCTCGCCCAACCCGCAGCCCCCCGCCAGCCCGGCCCTGGCCCCTCAGCTCTGCCAGTGCTGAGGGAGGGGGGTCTGGGGAATTTGCATTTGAGGGGGTTTTGGCCCATGGCTGCCCCAAAGGGAAATGCCTTCAAACTGCACCCAGAGGGGATGGGGCCAGACCTGGCAGGGAGTGGCTCAGGCTCCAGGGCGAGGTGCTGTGGGGGATAGAGACCGAGCCCTGCGCCCCCTGACCGGGCTGCTCCTTTCCAGTTCTCCCCACTGGCTCAGCACTACAGGGCTCATGACACACACCCAGCTCCCAGCAGGTGCAGCCCCAGCCACGCCGTTCAGCCCCCGGTCCAGTGCCCTGGGACCCGACTGCCCCAGCCGAGTGTCTGGGGTTCTCTGGGGTGTTCCCCCCAACAGGCACACTGGAGTGGCTCAGCCCAGTCTGGGGCGTCCTGCCCGGGGACAAGCCAGCAGGAGCCGTGGGGGGAGAACTGCTGGACCCCCGCCTCAAAGAGGGGCTGAGGGAGGCTGGGTCCCAGTATGTCCTGCCCCACAGGGACCTGGCTCTGGGGTCAGCGCTGGGCAGAGGTGCTGGAGCCCATCGGGGTCCCAGCCTCGGAACGTCCTGGGTTACGCAGGGGCCCCCACTCCTGCCCCCCACTCCTGCCTCTAACCCTCACTCCTGCCCCCGCCGCCCTCCATTCCCGCTGCAAATCCACCTTGTAATGGGATCATGTAACCATGGGATCATGGCTGAGGAGCACCAGCATAGCTGGGGCTGGGGGGCCCCAGGGCCAGGGCAGCAGGGGGCTGCGGGTCGGGAGTGAGGGGCATCGGCAGAGCTGGGGGGTGTCAGTGGGCTGGGAACTGGATCAGCCTTGGCCACGGGTTGAGAGTCGGGGCCCTGTGCCGGGTGGGGGGCGGGGGTCAGATGCCCTGGCTGGTCTGGGGGTTGCCCCGCTGCACCCCCCAGGCCTGGCCCCCAGGCTGCGTGTTGCGGGGCGGGGGGCAGGCGGCTGATGGCTTTTCCGTGCAGCTGGGGGGCTGCAGGGGAGGGGGCCCTGGCAGCTCCTGGAGGAAACGTGGCTGAGGAATTTCGGGGCCAAGTTTCCGCCTTCTGGAGCCGCCCCTCCCCCACCACGTCTCTGCAGCGCCGGGGGGGCCTGATTCTGCCAGGAGAGGAGCCCCCGCCTCTGCGTGCGCGTGGTGGGGGTGGGGCTGGGGGCCAGGCAGGGCAAGGAGGGGCCTCGGCCAGTACAGCTGGGGGGCTGCCCCAGGCCGGGGGGGTGGCTCAGTTGCTGCGGGCCGGTTCCTGCACGTGGCTCCCAGCTGCAAAAATCATTTGGGGCACAGGAGGCTCTGCTAGAGCCCTGCCCCCCCAACCCCCCTCCGTCCAGAGCGTCCCCAGCCCCCCCTGTCCAGAGCACTCCCTGCCCTCCTCCATCCCCCCCCACCCAGAGAGTCCCCAGCCCCCCCAGCCCCCCCGTCCAGAGCGTCCCCAGCCCCCCCGTCCAGAGCACTCCCTGCCCCCCTCCTCCCCCCCAGAGCATCCCCAGCCCCCCCGCCACCCCTCCAGCCTCCCCATCCAGGGTGTCCCCAGCCCCCACTCTGCCCCCTCCAGCCCCCCCCCACCTTCCCCAGCCAGAGCACTCCCTGCCCCCCTCCATTGCCACCCCGGATCTGCTGGGGGGGCCGCAGGGCAAATGTTCCCTCTAACGTTTCCCATCCACATGCAAATGAATTTGTATAATGTGCCCCAATGTGGAGGTGATGTGTGGTGGGGGTGGGGCCAAGGGGTGCGGGGGGGGGGGTGAGGGCTCTGGCTGGGGGGTGCAGGCTCCGGGGTGGGGCCGGGGATCAGGGGTTTGAGGTGCAGGGGGAGGGGCACCCTTGATAGCCTGCTGCACCACCCCACAGGTTGGAGGGGACTTAGGCACAGGCTGGGAGCCAGGACTCCTGGGTTCTTTCCCTGGCTATGGGAAGGGGGTGGGGGCTAGTGGTTGGGGTTGGGGGGCTGAGAGCCAGGATGGGCTGTCCCCACCCCTTCCAGCCACTCCTTTCCCATCTGTCCTATGGAATTGCCTCCTCCTGTCCCCCCCACGGAGCCAGGTGACCCCCCACCCCCGGACCCATTGTGCTGCCCCCAGAGGGAGGGGCTGACCATGCCCCTCCCCCACCACTTTCACTCTAACTTGTGATGGGGCCTTGGGGCCAGGAGACCCTGAGCTGCCGTCCAGCCCCTCTACCAGTCCCGCCCCCCCCAATTCCTGCAGGACTGGGGGGGGGGTGTGTCTATGCAGCCCCCCTGGTGAGATGGGACCCAGGGTCTCCTCCAGCCCCAGGGTCAGGGCAAAATAAGTCCACTGACCAGGCGTCCCAGGGGTGAGAACCAGAGACCAGCTCTCAGCCCAGCCCCCTGCTCTGCCCCTGCCAACCCCCCTGTCACGGAGTCCCTGGGCGATGCTCTGGAGCTGCTCCCCGCGAAGCCAGGCAGGACTCTGGGGGAGTCTCCTCTCGGGGAGCAGCCTGTCTGCAGGACACACAGCTCCCCCGGCTTCCACCTTCCTGGGTCTGACCTCGGAGCCTTCAGCCTCCTCTGCCCCTCCGTGCGCTTCCCACAGCCAGTCCGCCCAGGCAGGGTCCTGGGGGGGCCAGAGGGTCCTGCCCCCCAACTTCGCAGTCAGACGGGACTCTCAGCCAGCCGGGGAAACAGAAGGTTTATTCGACGACAGGAACATGGTCTAGCACAGAGCTTGTAGGTGCAGAGAACAGGACCCCTCAGCCGGGTCCATTTTGGGGGCAGTGAGCCAGACAACCACGTCTGCCCTTCACTCCATGTCCCAGCCAGCCCCAAACTGAAACTCCCTCCAGCCCCTCCTCCTCTGGGCTTTGTCCCTGTCCCGGGCCAGGAGGTCACCGGATCCCTTTGTTCTCCAGCCCTTCAGCTCTCACCTTGCAGGGGGGAAGGGCCCAGGCCATTCTCTGTGCAGACGCCATCACACTGGCCCCCTAGGGCTCTGCCACAATCACACCCCCTGATCCCCCCACCTAGATACTTAAGAACTGCACAGGGGAAACTGAGGCACCCCTACAGTATGCAGAGGAAACATTAAGAACAGTCCCACTTCGTCACATCTCTCCCCCCTTTGAGACCGAACTGAGTGGGGTCACTTTAGCCGGTGACCTGGGGAAGTTCGAAGCCGCCAACGTTCCCATGGATGCCCCAGCATCTCTCCCATTCCTTGGTGGGAGTTACACCAGGCCCTTCCACTTTCATGCCCTCCCTTTGGTCGGGGGTGGTCGATGGTACTCGCAGGCCACAGGTGGAAAGGTTTATGCAGCTTGTGCCCTTTTGCCACCCCAAAACCCCAGGGGGTCAAACTGGGATCGGGTCTGCTCTCAGCGCTTCAGTCTGGAGGGCTGCGATTTGGGCTCTCTTGGTTAAGAGCCCCCATCTTGACCTGGGCCGGCTCTGCGCTTGGGCAGACGCTCCCCACCTTGTGGCCCAGGTATGACGCCTCTGTCATCCCCACCTTCCAGCTGTTGCCGTCAGTCCTGCCTGCTTTGGGCGACCCAGCCCCCTCTTCACCTGGGACACGTGTTCCTCCCAGGCCTGGCTAAAGACACCGATATCCTCAGCGTACACCAGGGCCAAGTTCTCCATCCCCCTCAGTACCGGATCCACCCGGTGCTGGGGGGTGGCCAATGCCCCCTTGAGATCGAAAGGCAGGACCAGGAACTCAGAGAGCCCCAAAGGGCTGGTGAAGGCAGATTTCAACTTGGCAGCTGGGTACAAAGGCACCTGCCAGTCGCCTTTGGTGACATCCATAGTAAAGAGGTAACGAGCCCCCCCAGCTTGTCTAGGCTCTCACCAGGCCTAGGCATGGGGTAGGCATTGGACACGGTAATGGCATTGAGCTTTCGATAGTCCCCACAGAACCAGATCGACCCGTCTTTCTTGGGGACCAGCCCCCCGGGTGAGGCCCATGGGCTGTTGAAGGGCTGGATCATCTCTAAAGCCCGCATGTCCTTGACCTCTCTCTCCAGGCTCTGGGCTGTTTTCCCAGTGACTCTGAACGGGGGACACCTGATGGGAGGACTGGCTCCCACCACAGGGAAGAGATCCCCCAGGGGATCTCCCCCCTTCACCTCCCAATCCTCCCTTTCCAGGTCCAGGGGTCCCCTCACTCTCCTCCCACACAGCAGCTCAAAGGGAAGAACCCGGTGGATTCCTGGGGCACGTCCCATACCACGGGTGGGGCAGGAACTTGTCCCGTCCTGTGGATGCTGATCCATAGAAGTCCTCAGCATCATCCCCAGGGTCCCATAGACTCTCTCCACCAGCCCGTGGGATGGAGGGTGACCTGCAGAGGCCCAGGTGGGCCAGACCCCCCATTTCTCCCACCAGCCCCAGAGCCGGGCTGACAGGACATTGGACCCCTGGTCTGTAATGACGTCGCTGGGGACCCTCCCTCTGCTGAAGATGGTCAGCAGCGCGTCTGCCCTGGTGTCTGCCTCGGTGGAGGACAGAGCCCCCGCCCCTGGGTAGCGGGTGACGAGATCCATCACCCCCAGGACGTATTTCTTCCCTGCCCGGGTCGCCTTGCTGCGGGGCCCCACTATGTCCATAGCCCCCTTCTGGAAAGGTTCCTCTATGATGGGTCGGGGTCTCAAGGGGGCTTCACCCTGATCCCGGCCTTCCCCCTCCTCTGGCCGGGGTTGCAGGACCTGCCGTGCCGCTGGGCCACATCCCAGACTCGGGGCCAGTCACAGTTCCGCGGCAGCTGCTGCCTGGGGCATCATGGGTTAGCTTTGGGGTCCAGTGCGGGGGTGAGAAACTGGAGCCTGTCTGCAGGGTCAACCCTGTGCATCTCGCAGGCCTTCTCAAATGCCGTCAGGAAGCTATCTATGTCCTTCCCCTCCTTCCGCTGAGCCAGGAAGCACTTATCAAAGCTCCTTGCAGTCTTGGGTCCCCCCGCACTCACCGCAGCCGGGGCCCCACTGCTCCTCAGCCTGGCCAGCTCCAGCTCACGCTGTCTCTGCTTCTCTTCATGCTGCCTCTGTTTCCCCTTCTCCTCCTGCTCATGCCGACGCTGCTTTTCATGATCCTCTAGCTCTCTCATTTTCATCTCCCTCTCCCATTCCAGCTGCATCCGCTCCAGGGATGGGGAGCTCCGCAGGGAGGATCCCTTGCTGGCTGCTGGGGTCAGGGTGCCCTCGGTATTCGCTGGGCTTCCCTCAGGGACAGGGATTGGGTCATCCAAGCGATCCCTCTCCTCCAACTGGGCAATCAGCTGTTCCTTGGTGGACCCCCCAATGTGCAGCCCCCTCTGCCTGCACAGCTCCACCAGGTCGCTCTTAAGGCGTTTAGCGTACATCTCCCTGCTGGCCACTCGCAGGCCGGGCAGCTTCCCACGGTTTCCAAGGAGAACCCCTCGTGTTCCAGTCCTTCTTGAGGTCACCCCCTCTTTGCCAGGGTCGAGCTGCAGACTCCTCCACCCCTGGGCCTGCTCACTGCAATCCTTCGGGGGACCCTATTACTGCAAAAGTCCTTCTCTCTGGTCACACACTCCCAGGGGTTAACCGCCCCCTGAAACCGTCTCTCTCTGAATCTTCAGCACGCCTGGTCCCCGTCAATCCCCCTTCGTTTTACTGCTCCCCAGTCACTTACTGCAGGAAGCGCTGTTCACGGGGTGCAGTAGATCCCACCGCTGCCACCAGTTGTCACAGAGTGTGGGGGAGTCCAGGCCCTGCACCCCTCTTCCTGGGATTCACCGTGACTCTCAGCCAGCCAGTAAAACAGAAGGTTTATTGGACAATAGGAACACAGTCTAAAACAGAGCTTGTGGGTACAACCAGGATCCCTCAGTCAAGTCCTTCTGGGGGAGCAGGGAGCTTAGACCCCAGCCTTGGGGTTCCCTGCGTTCCTCCGCCCAGCCCCAAACTGAAACTAAACCCCCCCAGCAGGCTCCCTCCTGCAGCCTTTGTCCAGTTTCCCAGGCAGAGGTGCTACCTCCCCCTCCCCCTCCCACTCCTGGCTCAGGTGACAGGCTCTCAGGTCTCCCATCCTCAATGAAAATCCCCTGCCACATTCCCAGGTCAACACCGCTCCCTACTGTGTAACAGTAGCTCCTCTGCCCCCCGAAACTGCTCCTCTGTGAGCCTTCAGCACGCCTGGTCCTTGTTAATCCCCCTTCGTTTTACTGCTCCCCACTCACTTACTGCAAGAAGCGCCATTCATGGGGTGCAGTAGATCCCACCCCTGCCACCAGTTATCACGGGGTCCCTGGGCGATGCTCTGGAACTGCTCCCCATGAAGCCGGGCAGGACTCTGGGGGAGTCTCCTCTCGGGGAGCAGCCTGTCTGCACGACACACAGCTCACCCGGCTTCACCTTCCTGGGTCTGACCTCGGAGCATTCAGCATCCTCTGCCCCTCCGTGCGCTTCCCACAGCCAGTCCGCCCAGGCGGGGTCCTGGGGAAGCCAGAGGGTCCTGCCCCCCAACTCCGCAGTCAGACGGGACTCTCAGCCAGCCGAGGAAACAGAAGGTTTATTAGACGACAGGAACAGGGTCTAACACAGAGCTTGTAGGTGCAGAGAACAGGACCCCTCAGTCAGGTCCGTCTTGGGAGGCAGGGAGGCCAGAGCCCATCTTGCCCTCCCTCCATTTCCCCAGCCAGCTCCAAACTGAAACTCTCCAGCCCCCCCGGCCTTTGTCTCTCTCCCAGCCAGGAGGCCACCTGATCTCTTTGTTCTCCAGCCCCCTCAGATGGCACCTTTGCGGGGGGCCCAGGCCATCAGTGGCCAGGAGACAGGGTGTCGGCCATTCTCTGTGCAGACGCCATCACGCTGGCCCCAGGGCTCTGCCACAATCACACCCCCTGATCCCACCACTACTTAAGAACTGCCTAGGGGAAACTGAGGCACCCACACAGTATTCAAAGAAAACATTAAGAACGGTCCCACTTCGTCACGCCCCCTCCCAGAGCCAGGACAGAACCCAGGAGTCCTGGCTCTTCCCTCCCCAATGGGAGGATCCGCATTGATGGCCACCTCATGGGGAGAGGGTCCTGTTAACTCAGGCAGCCTCAGCCTCCTCTACCTCTTTGGCCCCCCATCCTGGAGGGCTTGGGTGTCTCAGCACCAACCCCCCATGAGGCTGGGTGTGGGGGCTAGGCCTGGTTCTGCAGGGGATGGGGGCTGGATCTTGGGGGGCTATTGAGGGGCTGTTCTGGTGGGGGGCCCTGCTGGTGGGGGCTGGATCTGGTCTGTGCCCCAGGACTGAGTGGGGGAGGGGAGCCAGGTCAGGCAGGGCCTTGCGGGGCGCAGAGTCCTGGGGCAGGGGTGGGGGTGGGGCTGGCCCTGGGGTCCCCCCTCACTGCATCTGTCTCCTCTGCAGCCCCCACGTGTGCGGAGTGACCTGCTGCCCAGGCTGGAGCCTGGCTCCCAAAACCCAGAAGTGCACAAAAGGTACGGGGGGGGGGGGGGAGACAGGGGACCTGGGACACTGGTGGGGGGGCCAGGAACACCGAGTGGGGCCCCCATCTCCAGGGCAATCACTGAGGAGTTCTGTCCTCCCTCCCCCGGGAATGTGCCCCCCCCTTCCTGGTTCCTTCCTGCCCCACTTCCCCCCCCCAACTCCACCCGCCCCCCCGGTGCTGCTCCCAGTCTGGGCTGCAGGTGGCAGCAGACCCCCACCTGCAAAGCCCAGGGCTGGTTACGTGGGGGGGGGGGGGCGTGACTCCTGGGGGGAGCCTGCCCAGACCCCCTTCCTTCCCTCCACCCACATGTTCGGGGTCAGCATCACCCTCCCCACCTCCCAGGCCAGGAGAGGGGACCCTGGGGAGGAAGCCAAGCTGTCCCCTGTCCTGGTTTGGGGGCACAGACCCCTGGGCCATGGGAAGTGGTGGGGGCTGGGAGGTCGGGGAGAGTGGGGGGTGGGGGCTGGGAAGTGGGGGGGACCTGGGGGGCAGGGGCTGGGAAGTGGAGGGGGGAATGAGGAGGTTGGGGATTGGGGATTACTGGGGGAGTTGTGGGAGGAAAGCAGCGGGGGCTGGGGGGAGCCAATGTTGGGGGGGACGGGGAGACCCCTCGTGTCTCCCCTCCCCCGTGACCTCTCGTGTCTCCCTCCAGCCATCTGCACCCCAAAGTGCCGCAATGGGGGGCTATGCCAGGAGCCCCAAGTCTGCACCTGCCGCCCGGGGTTCGCTGGCCGCCGGTGTGAGCAACTGGTGCCCCCTGAACCCCCCTTGGGGCTCCCCCCAGGGCCCAGTCCCCGCCCGACCAGCGCCTCCGCCCCGCGCCCCACAGCCCCCAACGCTAGGAGGGCAGCGTCCGTGCACTGGCAGCCGCTGACGTAAGTGGGGCTGGGGCCATGGGGTGATCGGGGGGAGCGAGGGCCGTGGGGAGGGGAGCGATCAGGGGGTGAGGGCTGTGGGGAGGGGGTTGACCTGGGGGCTGAGGGCCTTGGGGAATGGGGTGATTGGGGGGTGAGGGCCATGGGGTGACCAGGGGGGCAGGGACCAGGGGGTGATTGGGGGGCGAGGGCCGTGGAGTGACCAGGGGGGCAGGGACCAGGGGGTGATTGGGGGGCGAGGGCTGTAGGGTGACCGGGGCTGAGGGCTGTGGGGAAGGGGTGACCGGGGAGGTGAGGGCTGTAGGGAAGGGATGATTGGGGTGGGGTTAGGGCCGTGGGGTGATTGGGGGGTGAGGCCTTTTGGGTGATCGGGGACTAACTGAGGGGGGGCCTCTGTGATTCTGATCTGTTCCTCTAAAATCTCACTGCAAATTATTCCCTTGGGTCCGGCCATGCCCCATGGGGAGCTGGGGAGCCCCCCCCCCATTAGCCTGGATGATTTTGGGGTGCTCCAGGGCCCTGGTTTGGGGTGCATCGGCTATGAGTTCTTTGGGGGCAGGGGCAGCGCAGACTCCCCATGAGCCCCCCAACACCCCCCACGAGACATGCCCCCCCCATGGGGGAACAACACGGGGGGCTAATGGCCGGGGGCCAGCGCCCCCAGAGTGGACCCCCTCCCCCGCCTGGAGCCCGGGGGGCGACGCTGTGTCTCTCTGGCTGCTCCGGGGCTATTTATAGACCTATTAAAATCCCCCCCCCCCCCCCGGCCTGCTGCTGTCGGCCCCTATTTGGTAGCCGATGCTCTAGCGTGGCAGGAGAGGGGGCTTGCGGGGGGCTCAGCAGCATCGGGCCCCTGGGCTGCTCGGCCTCTCCCCAGGGGGCTCTGATGCCCCCCAGCCCACCTCCCAGCTGCTGGGGTCTCCTGTGCTGCAGGTGGGGGCCCCCAGCCTGGGGGGCAGGGTCTGTCCCGCTGCGGGGTCAGCTTCCCATGCGCGGGCTGATCCATGTGGTTTGGGGGGGCCCCGGCGGTTCCCAGGCCCTGCCCTTCCTGGCTGGCCGGGGCGGGGGCCCAGGCAGCCAGCCAAGGCCCTGAGCTCATGTCCCAGCTGAACTGGGGGTGGGGGAAGACCAAGGAGCTGCCCAGCTTGGCCATGGGGGGTTGGTGGGTGGGGGAAGGGGCAGGGGGGGGCAGGGGGTTCCTGGGGGGGCAGCAGGTGGGAGGCAGGCAGTCACTAGGGGGAGGGGGTTTCTGGGGGGAGAGGTGGGGGAAGGGGAAGGAGGGTCACTGTGGGCAGGGGGTGGGTGGGGGAAGGGGCAGAGGGGGCACTGGAGGATAGGGGGGTCCCTGGGGGGTCGGTGGGTGGGGGAAGGGGCAGAGGGGGCACTGGAGGGTAGGGGGCCACTAGGGGGTCGGCAGAGGCGGGGCACAGGGAGGTCTCTGGCCGCGGTGCCCCCCCGCTCAATGCCCCGCTCCCCCCCAGGCTGGCAGAGCTCCAGGCCGTGCTGCGGCGCCGGGCCGCTGGCCCCACGGACAAGATGGCGTCGGTGCTGGCCAAGCACCTGGAAGCCCAGCGGGGCCGGGCCGCCCGCCCCGCGCCCCCCCCCAGCACCCGGCCCCCCAAGAGCGGGCAGACCCTGCACCGCAGCCCTCGGCCTGGTAAGGGGGCAGGGTGGAGTTGGTGGGGGGTGGGCCATGCAGGGGGTGAGGGGGCAGTGGGGAGGGTCTGGAGGGCAGGGTGGGGGAAGGGTGGCCCCACCACCCTGGTCCTTCCCCTGCCACTTGCCCCAGGAAGGTAGTTGCCCTCCAGCCCCCCATTGGCAGGGGGGGGGGGCTCACTGGGGCCAGCTGCCCCATTGCTGCTCCCTCCCTGGATCCCTCCCCCATGACCCTGGCAGCTGTAAGGAGCATTTAGCTAATTAACTGGCACTTTTCCCAGGCTCTGACATGAGAATGAAACGGCTGTGGGGGGGGGCACCAGAGAGGCCCCCCTGGGCCCCCCAGAGCCAGGGCAGAGCCCCACCCCCCTTGCTGCACAGGGGTCACTGGGACAGGGAGTCACTGGGGCGATGCCCGGGACCTGCTCCCCCAAAGCCGGGCAGGACTCTGGGGAACCTCCCCTCTCGGCGCCGACTGTCCCCAGGGCGCGACGCGTCCCCACCTTCCACCTTCCTGGGTCTGGCCCCGGAGCCTCCAGCCTCCCCTGTCCCACTGTGCGCTTCCCACAGCGAGTCCCCCCGGGCGGGGTCCTGGGGGGGTCCAGAGGGCCCTGCCCCCCAGCTCCGCAGTCAGACGGGACTCTCAGCCCGCCGGGGAAATAGGAGGTTTATTGGACGACAGGAACATGGTCCAACACAGAGCTTGTAGGTGCAGACCATGGGACTCCCTCAGTCAGGTCCATCTTGGGGGGCAGGGAGCCCAGAGCCCCCCCTGGCCCTCCCTCCATTTCCCCAGCCAGCTCCAAGCTGAAACTCTCCAGCCCCTCCGGCCTTTGTCTCTCTCCCGGCCAGGAGGCCACCTGATCTCTTTGTTCTCCAGCCCCTTCAGTCGGCCCCTTTGCAGGGGGGGGGGCCAGGCCATCGGTGGCCAGGAGACAGGGTGTCGGCCAGTCTCTGTGCAGACGCCATCACACTGGCCCCAGGGCTCTGCGACAACCACACCCCCAGATCCCCCCACCTAGAAACTTAAGAACTGCCTAGGGGAAACTGAGGCACCCACCCAATATTCAGAGAGAACATTAAGAACAGTCCCACATTGTTGCACAAGGGCATGCGGGGAGCCCAGGGCTGGGCTGGCAGGGGCTGTGGGTCGGGAGTGAGGGGCACCGGCAGAGCTTGGGGGGGGCCCAGGGCTGGGCTGGCAGGGGCTGTGGGTCGGGAGTGAGGGGCACCACGGAGCTGGGGGGAGCCCAGGGCTGGGCTGGCAGGGGCTGCGGGTCGGGAGTGAGGGGCACCGGCAGAGCTGGGAGGGGCCCAGGGCTGGGCTGGCAGGGGCTGTGGGTCGTGAGTGAGGGGCACCACGGAGCTGGGGGGAGCCCAGGGCTGGGCTGGCAGGGGGCTGTGGGTCGGGAGTGAGGGGCACCACGGAGCTGGGGGGGAGCCCAGGGCTGGGCTGGCAGGGGCTGTGGGTCGGGAGTGAGGGGCACCACGGAGCTGGGGGGGGCCTCTCTTGTTTCCCACTCAGGAGATGTGCAGGGTTGGATGACTGGCAGGCAGGACCGAGGGGGGGCAGCTGCTTCTTCGTTCCCCTCCCCCATCTCCTGCCCCCCCCCCCGGACTTTGGCAGGAAAAGGTGACATCACAGCTGTCTCCATGGCAACTGGGCATGACCTCATGGGTGAATTGTCCCTCTGGGGACGGCCCAGAGCCCCCCCTGCCCCCCCCCGGCCAGGACACCTGGCACCCAGCCTCTGCTCACGCTGCCCCCACCCCAATGCTGAGGAGGGTCTCCTGCCCGTTGCCTGCTACATTGTCTGCAGCAAAGGAGGGGGGCTCGGCTGGGGGGGCCGCGGTCAGGTCACTGGGGGGCACAGCCGAGGCTCTGCATGTGTGCTGGGGGGGGGCACGGCTGCTGGTGCCCATGAGCTTGCACTGGTGAATCCGGGCGACACCGTGAGCGGCTGGTGAGGGCAGGGCGCGGGCGGGGGGTGGCAGGGCGCGGGCGGGGGGCGGCAGGGCGCGGGCGGGGGCCAGCAGGGCGCGGGGGGCCGGCTGCGGGCGCCGGGCGCGGGGCCGGGAAGAGTTAACGCAGCCGGCGGTGGCTCAGGTCCCTCACAAACATTGTTGCTGGAACCCGGCCCAGCCCAGCTCCCCGCGCTGCTTCCAATTAGCCGCCCGGGCACTCGGTGCGGAGCCGGAGCAGAGGCGCAGGCATGGCCGGAGCCCTCGCCCGCCTGCTGCTGCCCGCGGCCCTGCTCCTGCTGGCCGCCCGCCGGCCCCCGGCCGCTGCCCAGGCCCCCGGCCAGCTGCGGGTGCTGTTCACCCCCACGGTGTGCCGCGTGCAATGTGCCGGGCCCCGCTGCGCCCACCGCTGTGAGCGCGGGAACGCCACCGTCCTCTACAGCGGGGACCACGCCGGCCCCGCCGCCCGCGCCGCCGGCTTCCGCGTCTGTGAGTACCGGGGCCACGCCCGGCTCCCCCCGCCTGCAGGGCCCCCACCCCGCCTGCGCCGGGGGGCCCTGCAGCCCCCGCCCCCGGGCCAGCCGCAGGGCTCCCGCTGGCCCCTTCGCTCCCG
Source organism: Caretta caretta (assembly GCF_965140235.1). NCBI lineage: Eukaryota > Metazoa > Chordata > Testudines > Cheloniidae > Caretta > Caretta caretta. The sequence goes on along the minus strand of NC_134228.1, from coordinate 1,024,300 downwards.
GCCCGGCTGCCAAGGGCCTGCACCTGCGGGCGCTGGCTGGCATCACAACTGCGTGGGGCTGGGCCACTGGGACGCCGTGGGGCTGGGCAGGGGGAGCTTTGGGGTCTCTGGCTGAGGGGGGCTGCGGGGTGCGTGGCTGGGAGCTGAGCTGCCCGTCTCGGCCCGGACCCCGGTTCCGTGGGGTAGGAGGTGCCGGGCTGCCCCGTGTGCTCCTGTGTGGGGTTGCCCCCACCTCGCCCCACCAGGCTGAGCGGGGGGAGGGGGCCCCATGCTGTATCCCGGACCCCCAGGCTGCCCTACAGCGTGGGAGTGGCAATGCCTCCCATACTCTCTCCAGGCACCCCCATGCCGTGGGGCAGCCTGGGGGTCTGGGATGCAGCATGCCCCCCACCCCCCCAGCTCAGTCACTGTCCTCCGGCCTTTCCTGTCCCTGCTGCCTGCACCGGGGCGGGGGGAAGGCTTGGGGGGCTGTGGCTGAGGAGTTGCTATGGGGCTGGGGCTGAGGGGCTGTCAGAGGTCAAGGCTGGCTGGGGACTGTTGGGGGTCCCAGCTGGATGTGGGGGGCTGGCGGGGGTCAGGGCTGGCTGGGGGTTGGCTGGGGTCACAGCTGGATGGGGGGGCTCTGAGGGGCTTTCACAGCTGGAAGTGGGGGGCTCTGAGGCACTGGCGGGGGTCAGGGCTGGCTGGGGACTCTTGGGGGTCACAGCTGGATGTGGGAGGCTCTGGGGGGCTGGCGGGGGTCAGGGCTGGTGGGGGCTGTAGGTTTAGCTCTGGCCGGGAGCTGGGGGAGGCTTTTCCCAGCCTGTCCCAGCTGCTCTGGGTCCCGCCCACGCTGCCCCATGAGCTCATCCCCAGCCCCTCGTGTGTGACCGCCCCCCCCCGCCCCAGCCCCAGGTGGGTGTGGACCCCTCGTCCGGAGCCAGCCCCTCCCCGGCTCGGCGACTGGACCCACCCAAACGTCCGCGGGCGAAACCTGGGAATTTGGAGAATAAACAAGGGCCTCAGGCAAGGGAGTCTGAGTTGCTGTCTCCGGACGCCTGGGTTCTCGCCCGGCTCGGGGAGAGGAGTGGGGCCAGTGGTTGTAGCGAGGGGGGGGGGGATGCAGGGCAGGCTGGGCGCCAGGGTGCCTAGATTCTACCTTGAGTGAGGCCCTTCCCCGCCCGGTGCCTCAGTTTCCCTGGGCGTGGAGCTGAGCGGAGGCGCCGTCTCTCCAGCTGAGGTTACCCAGCCGAGCCCCCCGTGTCCCCAGCGCTTCGGGCTGGGGGTGTCTGTCCTGCCGGGGCCGTGTCCCCAGCCCAGTTCCCGTCCCCTGGGACACTGCCCAGCCTGCGCCCCAGCCCTGGAGGGTCTGGGGGAGGCGGCCCCCAATGTCAGGGGCCGAGGGGAGAGCGCAAGCCACGGCCTGGCCGCCTGGGTCCCTCGGGGCACCCTCCCCCCCCCCCCCCGGCACGGCCCCCCTGAGCTCTGCCAGCCCCTGCCGAGTGCCAGACAGCGTCTCCTCTGGCCCCCCTGCCGCGTCCTGCTGCGGGGCCCCCTTGCCGGCTGGACCCACAGCCACGCCCTGGGCAGGCACCGCCCACCCCATAGGGACCTGCTGGCTGGGGGGCTGGCGGCGGGGCCCCGGGGCCCCAGATATGCTGGGAACAGCGGGGGGGGCAGACTGGGGGGGGAGCTTTCTGAGGAATACCCCCCCCCCCGGGCCACTTCCCAGCAGCCCCCTTCCTCAGCGGTTCCCAGCTGCTGAGGCTGATGGGGTCCCCGGCCACGGAGGGTGTTCCCCTCAGTCCTGGGCACTTGGGGGGCAGGTGGGCTGCAGACGCCCCCTCCCCCAGCTCATTTCAGGCAGGGGGCCGCGAGGGGATGAGGCAGAGCCCCCCTCCCCGGCACTCAGCGTCTTTGCAGACAAAGCCCCCTCCCGTACCCCCAGGAGGGCTCTGCCCCCTTCCCGTGAGGGGCTGATTTAAGCTCAGGGGGCCCCGTGCCAGCAGCTCTGAGGCTGCCTGACCCCCACATCTCGGTTCCTGGCGTCTCCTCGAGCTGCTCAGCCCCCGCGTGGGGGGGACTCGGCCTGCCAAGGGTCCACCAACGTCTGGGGCGGGGGAGGGGGCACAGCTGGCTGGGCTGGGAACATCTGTGCATTCGGACCACAGCCAGTTTGGGGGGAGGCGCTGGGGTGAGGGGGAGGTGGCTGGGTCTGGGGGGGCACCGTGGCTGGGGGGGGCGCTGGCTGGGGGGGGCACTCAGCTTTTGTGGGTCCAGCCCAGCCCCAGGCAGCTCTGGGTCGGTGTGAGATGAGCTGCTGGGTCTCTGCCCGTCCCTGGCGCGGCCCCCCCCCCCGACTCCCCCCGCAGCCCTGGCGCCGGGTTCTTGGGCCCATTTCCCAGCCATCGCAGCCCAGAGGGACCCAGGCGTCCTGGGGCCTGGCTGAGCCATTCCCACAGGGAGGGAGTGTGTCAGGGCTGAGGTGGCTCCTGGTGGGATCTCGGCCCAGCTGGGGGGCAACAGGGCTGGAGCTTTGGGTCCCTGAAGGTCCCCCCCAGGACAGACCCTCCACGGCGTCCTGCCCAGGGCCGGGGGACGGGGGGATGGCGGTAACTGGCCCCAGCACCCTAAGGGTTAATGGCTGAACTGTGTGGGAGGAACATCTGGATCCAGCCAGGCCCCCCCGCCCCCCACCGCCCCGCAGCTGTGCCTTTGTGCTGGGAGCCTGCAACGGCCAGACAAGGGACGAGCTGCCTCACTCCCGACCCACAGCCCCCCACACCCCGGCCCTGCCCCCTGTGGCCCTGCCGGTGCCCCTCATTCCCAACCTGCAGCCCCCCGCTACCCTGGCCCTGCCCCCCCCGGCCCTGCCGGTGCCCCGCACTCCCGACCTGCAGCCCCCCCGGTACCCCGGCCCTGCCCCCCCGGCCCTGCCGGTGCCCCTCACTCCCGACCCGCAGCCCCCCGGTACCCCAGCCCTGCCCCCCCTTCCCTGCTGGTGCCCCTCACTCCCGACCCGTAGCCCCCCGCTACCCCAGCCCTGCCCCCCCACGGCCCTGCTGGTGTCCCTCACTCCCGACCCTCAGCCCCCCCGCTACCCCGGCCCTGCCCCCCCACGGCCCTGCTGGTGCCCCTCACTCCCGACCGCAGCCCCCTGTGTGTTGCTCAGGGTCTGGGCCAGCCCAGCCCCATCTATCCAGACGCGCTGGTTCAGCGAGACACAAGCCAGGCCCTGTCACAGCCCCCCACTGAAGGCGCTTGGCTCCCACCCACGATGTGACCCAACCAGACCTCCCCAGCTGGCCCCTCCCACCGCAGGCAGCCCTGGGAGGGGCACTCGGGGGTGGGGGGTCCCTGGGCTCTGCCCTTCACTCCCCAATAGGCAGCAGACCCCTGCAGCCCCCCTCGGGGGAGACGCTCCCCGGTACCCCCTGACTTGCGTCTTTGCCTTGCAGTCCTGTGCCCCCTGCTCTGCCAGAACGGGGGGGTCTGCATCAAGAAGGACCAGTGTCTCTGCCCCCCCAGCTTCACCGGCAAGTTCTGCCAGATCCCGGCCCCCCGGCCCCAGGCCTCAGCCCCAGCGCAGAAGGAAGACAGCCCAGGGGGGCCGCAGCCCCTCACCAAATCCGTCTACACCCTGCCCCTCGCCAACCACCAGCAGGAGCGGGACGGTAAGGGGCCCCGGGGGGGCTAGGTTGGGATCGCCGGGGGGGGGAAATGTGTCTCCCTGGGGAGCAGGTGGGGGGGTGCAGCTTGGGAGCTGAGCTGGGGGCTTTGCAGGGACTGGCCCCATACGCAACCTCCTCCCCTTGGATCGGCCCGGTCCCTGGCTCTGCCCCATCCCCCACCCCGGCACTGCCCCTCTCTGCCCCCTCAGGTGCCCTGTCCATGGTGAACGTCCATGTGCAGCACCCCCCCGAGGCCTCGGTGACCATCCACCAGGTGGAGCGGGTGAGTGAGCCCAGCGCCCCGGGGCAGCCGCCCGCCAACGCCCTCTACACCGTCCTGGCCCAGAGCAGCCCCCACGCCAGCGGGTACCACGAGGACGCCGGCTACGGGTACTGCTTCCGGCAGCTCCACGCCGGGGAGGTAACGGCCGGGGGGGCTGCATGTGGGGGGGGGGGGGCTCAGCAACAGGCAGGGGGAGCTGGGCAGAGGCCTCACTCCCACCCGTGGCCACGTGGGACGCTCACCTGCTGGCACTTGTGTGTGCGGAGCGTGCCGGACCGGCCAACCCCCCCGGGCTCGTGTGGCACAAACATGCTCAATCACCCCCATGGGTGTGATCCCCGGCACACGCACTCCCGCCAGCCCATGCCCCCTTGGCACACGTGTCCCCTAGCGAGTCCGCGCAGGCGGGGTCCTGGGGTGGCCAGAGGGTCCTGCCCCGCAACTCCGCAGTCAGACGTGACTCTCAGCCAGCCGGGGAAACAGAAGGTTTATTAGACGACAGGAACATGGTCTAACACAGAGCTTGCAGGTGCAGAGAACAGGACCCCTCAGCCGGGTCCATTTTGGGGGCAGTGAGCCAGACAACCACGTCTGCCCTTCACTCCATGTCCCAGCCAGCCCCAAACTGAAACTCCCTCCAGCCCCTCCTCCTCTGGGCTTTGTTCCTTTCCCGGGCCAGGAGGTCACCGGATCCCTTTGTTCTCCAACCCTTCAGCTCTCACCTTGCAGGGGGGAAGGGCCCAGGCCGTCAGTTGCCAGGAGACAGAGTGTCGCCATTTATGGACCCTGGCCCTTTGCTCTGCAACAAATTACACCCCTGCCTTATCCCACCACCCAGAGACTTAAGAACTGCCTAGGGGAAACTGAGGCAGCCCTACAGTATTCAGAGGAAACATTCAGAACAGTCCCGCTTCATCACACCCGGCAGACGCACTCCCGCCAGCGGAGGTCCCATTAGCACCCACGGGCGCTGGGCAGCAGCTGGGACAATTCCAGCCACGCAGCCGGGAACGTCTCAGGCCGGGGGCGCCCAGGGGCCACAGCACAGCCTGGGACCCCCCCAACCCCCAGCTGGCCGTGCTGACCCGGCCCCTTTCCCTGCAGTGCAGCGCCCCCCTGCCTGGCCTGCGGACTCAGGACGTCTGCTGCCACAGTGCCGGCGTGGCCTGGGGCGTCCACGAGTGTCTGCCCTGCGCCACCCAGACAGGTAGGGCTGCGGCCAAGGGGCGGGGGCAGGGCCAGGGTGGGGTCAGTGAGGGGCGGGGGCTGGGGGGTCAATGCAGGGTGGGGGCAGAGGCTGGGGTCAGTGTGGGGTGGGGTCAGTGAAGGGCTGGGGCTGGAGTCAGTGATGGGCGAGGGCAGGGGCTGGGATCAGTGTGGGGTGGGGCCAGGGCAGGGGCTGGCGGGGGGGGGGGCCCGCCCTGGGGCTGTTGGGACCCTGGGGGTGGAACAGGGAGCTTGGGTGGCTCTGGGGAGGGCAGTCTATGGGGGGCTGGGGGAGGGGCACTTCTGGCTCTGAGCCCCCCTCTCTCCCCACAGCGAATGCACCCGCCCTGGGGCGGCAGGAGGCCCCGTGCCCCAAAGGCTTCCAGCGGGTCAATGGCTCCTGCCAGGGTGAGTTGGGCAGAGCCCTGGGATGGGGGGGGCGGGCGTGTGCCCGGGGGGCTCAGGGGACCCAGCATCCCAAGCCCTTAGTTAACGAGGGGCGGGAAAGTCCCAGCCGACCCCCAGCCCCCCCGAGTCCCAGGCTGGGAGCATCTCCTGCGTCCCCCACAGAACAGCCCCCAAGGGCCCCACCTCTGTCCTTGTTCCCGGGCAGACGTGGTCCCCGGGCCTCCTCCTGGCCCTTTGCCCCAGCGGGTCGCGCCCGGCTGCCTCCCTGCCTGGGGCACCCCTCCCTGGGCGTCGGGTGCCCAGAGTCTGGGCCATTGGAGCGGCCGGTGTCTTCGTGGACTCCCCCATGGGCGTGGGGCCAGGCCCCCCCGCTGGCATCGGTCATGCCTGGGTCTCCGCGAGGAGCCAACTGCCTTTTCCCATCCCCTTGTTACACCATGCAGGGGAAACTGAGGCACACACAACCGTCATCCAAATTATGCTGAAAAATTCCCACTCAGCCACACATGGCCCCAGCCCCCTGCCCCTCCCGTCTCTCTAGGGCACCAGAGCAGCCAGCTCCCTGGGCTGGGGGGCGCTGGCTGGCCCTGCTCTGACCCCCTCCCGTTTCTCCCCAGATGTGGACGAGTGCCGGGAGGGCGGGTTCTGCCAGAACGGGCTTTGCACCAACACGCCCGGCAGCTTCTCCTGCCTCTGCCACACGGGCTACATCCTCGACTCCTCCCGCAGCAGCTGCATCTGTGAGGGGGTAGCTGGGGGGGTCCTTGGTCTCGCAGAACTGCGCGGGGGGGGGAGGAGCAGGCTCCCTGGAGGCCCAGGGTGGGGGGCTGGCTGACTCGGGGGGGCTGGGGAACGGGCCCTGGGGGGTGCTGGCTCGTGGGGGCTGGAGAATGGGTGGGGGGGCGAGGGCGGGGGCTGGCTGACTCGGGGGGCTGGGGAACGGGCCGGGGGGGCTGAGGGCGGGGGCGGGGAACGGGCCGCAGGGGGGCTGGCTCGGGGGGGGGGGCACAGGGCCATTCCCCGGCGGGGGCCCCGGCTCCCATCCGGCCGGGAGCCCGGCAGCGGCTCCGTGGGGGGCTGAGCGCCCGTCTGTCCGCGTGTCCGTCTCTCCGCAGCCCACCACGTGATCTCGGAGGCCAAGGGCCCCTGCTACCGGGTCCTGCGGGACGGGGCCTGCTCCCTCCCCACCCTGCGCAACATCACCCGGCAGATCTGCTGCTGCAGCCGGGTCGGCAAGGCCTGGGGCTGGGGCTGCCAGCGCTGCCCGCTCTTCGGCTCCGGTGAGCCCCCGCCCGAACGCCTGGGTTCTCTCCCGCTGCTGGGAGGGGTGAGAGCAGGGGCGGGAGCCAGGACGCCTGGGTTCTCTCCGGGCACTAGGAGGGCAGTGGGGGCTAGTGGTGGTGGTGGGGAGCCAGGATGCCTGGGTTCTCTCCTGGCAGTGGGAGTGCAGTGCGGGCTAGTGGTGGTGGGGGGGAGCCAGGACACCTGGGTTCTCTCCCGCTGCTGGGAGGGGTGAGAGCAGGGGCGGGAGCCAGGACGCCTGGGTTCTCTCCTGGCAGTGGGAGGGCAGTGGGGGCTAGTGGTGAGGGGGTGGGAGCCAGGACACCTGGGTCCCCGCATAGCTGGGGGCTCTGGGCTCCTGATGCTGCCCCCCCCCCTGCAGATGGCTTCAAGGAGATCTGCCCAGCGGGTCCCGGCTACCACTACTCCGCCTCCGACCTGCGGTACAATGCCCGGTTCCTGGGCCCCGACCAGCCCCGCGTGCCCGTCGGCCGCCAGCAGGGGGCGCGCACGGCCGCCCCGCCCGCCACGGGTGAGAGCCACCCGCCGTGCCCCTCCCCCCCCCTGCCCCGTCCCCCCCCGTGCCCTGCCCCCGCCATGGCCCCCCCCACAGCGACCCTCCCCCACCCATCCCCCCTTCCGCACAGCACAGCTGCCCATCCGTGCCCCTCCCCCCCCAGCACCCTCCCGCTTGCCCCCCCCCATTGCGCTCTGCTCCTCTTCCCCCTCCCCGGCAGGCCCAGCTGAGGGGCTGGATGGGCCACGGCGCCTGAGACCCCCACCCCACCCCGGGGCAGGGCTGGTGGGGGAGGGGCAGGGGAGGTGAAGGCGCCCGGGTGTCCCTTAGTCTCACCCTCCCCCCCGTACCCACGTATGGGCCCTCCCCCCCACTCCACCGTGCTCACCCCCCTCCTTGTCCCCCTGCAGCCCGCTGGAGTGCCCAGCCCCCCGCAACCCTGCCACCTGCCCCCAAAGCTGCCCAAGAGGGGCCGACCTCAGGTAGGGATGGGGGGGAGGGAGTGAAAGGGAGGGGAAGGCGGCAGGGTGGGGGGTGGGGGCGCTGAGGGGTGGGGCACCCCTGCGAGGGGTTTGGAGGAGTGTGGGGGGCTGTTGGGGGTGGGGATCCGGGGACAGACCCCAATCACCCCCCGTTCTCGGCAGAGCCCAGCAGCGTGTGTGAGCGGAACCCCGAGATCTGCGGCCCGGGGCGGTGCGGCCCCCGCCAGGGCGGCTACACCTGCCTCTGTCACCCCGGCTTCTGGCTCAGCACCCAGGGCACCCACTGCATCGGTGAGGGGGGCCGCCAGGGGGCGGGGCGGGGGGTCTCGGCCTGGCCCCCCCCGTCTGGGCCGCCGAGGGGGGCCCCCCATGCCCTCGCGTGGCTCAGGGCCTGACTCCGTCTGTCTGCGCCAGACATGGACGAGTGTCGGCAGAGCCCGCACCCCTGCGCCAATGGGCACTGCGAGAACACCGTGGGGAGCTACCGCTGCGTCTGCGCCCCCGGCTACCGCGCTGCCCCGCCGGGCACCGAGTGCCGAGGTGAGAGCCAGGGCGGGGGCCCCTGGGCGCGGGGCGGGGGCCCGGGGTCCTGCTGTCTGGGCTCTGCAGGGCCTCAGCCCTTCCGGGCCGCCAGAGCCCAGCCAGCCTGGAGCAAAGGCCTTTGTCCAGGCCTGTCTGTCTGGCCGGCCGGCTCTCCTTCCTCAGGCCGAGGTGAGCCCAACTCCTCTGGCACCCCCCAGTCCTGCCCTCTCCCCTCCCGGCGATCGGCCTCCAGCCGGGGGAGAGGCGGGTGGCCGGACCCTCCGGCTCGTTGGTTGCCAGCGTCCCGGTGGGTGGTGTCACGGAGTCCCCGGGCGATGCTCTGGAACTGCTCCCCATGAAGCCAGTCAGGACTCTGGGGCAGTCGCCTTTCTGTGAGCAGCCTGTCTTCAGGACACACAGCTCACCCGGCTTCCACCTTCCTGGGTCTGACCTCGGAGCATTCAGCATCCTCTGCCCCTCCGTGCGCTTCCCCCCAGCGAGTCCGCTCAGGCGGGGCTCCTGGGGAAGCCAGAGGGTCCTGCACCCCAACTTCGCAGTCAGACGTGACTCTCAGCCAGCCAGTAAAACAGAAGGTTTATTAGACGACAGGAACATGGTCTAAAACAGAGCTTGCAGGTGCAGAGAACGGGACCCCTCAGCTGGGTCCATTTTGGGGGGCAGTGAGCCAGACAACCACGTCTGCCCTTCACTCCATGTCCCCAGCCAGCCCCAAACTGAAACTCCCTCCAGCCCCTCCTCCTCTGGGCTTTGTCCCTTTCCCGGGCCAGGTGGTCACCTGATTCCTTTGTTCTCCAACCCTTTAGCTCTCACCTTGCAGGGGGGGAAGGGCCCAGGCCATCAGTTGCCAGGAAACAGGGTGTCGGCCATTCTCTGTGTCCAGACTCCTGCACATACCTGCCCTCTAGGGCTCTGCAATGATCATACACCCTTACTCCACCCCCTAGATACTTAAGAACTGCCTAGGGGAAACTGAGGCACCCCCACACTATTCAGAGGAAACATTAAGAACAGTCCCACTTCGTCACATCTCTCTCCCCTTCGAGATCGAACTGAGCGGGGTCACTTTAGCCGGTGACCTGGGGAAGTTCGAAGCCACCAACGTTCCCATGGATGCCCCAGCATCTCTCCCATTCCTTGGTAGGAGTTACACCAGGCCCTTCCAGTTTCATACCCTCCCTTAGGTCAGGGGTGGTCGATAGCACTCGCAGGCCGCATGTGGGAAGGTTTACGCAGCCCATGCCCTTTGGCCACCCCAAGAATGTCTCCCCATTGACCATCACCTTCTGCTCCCACTGGAGGTCCGAGGGGCCTGGCCCCAGGAAACTCCACACAGACATATAGGTTGGGGTCAGGAGTGGGAGCCTGTCCACATCCCCAACCATCTGGCTGACGGAGTCTATGGCCTTGGGACCCAGCAAGGGAGCTAGACACCGGGGCTTTTCCGCAGGGTCCCCCTGGTTCAAATCGCCAGCCTGCTCAAAGGCAGTGAGGTGGGCATCCACACCCCCCCCTCCTTGACCAGGGGCAGCAATTTAGTCTCGAGGTTCCCTGCGGAACTGGCCCCCCGGGATCTATCCCCACTCACCCCGGGGAGGTCCCCTAGGCCTCTCCGCTCCCCCACCGCCAGTTCATGCTGCTGCTGCTTCTGCAGCTCTTTCTCGGGCTCTCGCTGTCTCCCACAGTCCTCTTGCTCTCTCGGTCTCAGCTCCAATCCTGTCTGTCTCGATCCCCCGATGGGGAACCCGATCGTGAAGACCCTCGTCTGGTCGGGGACAGGAGTCTTGGCGATGTCTGGCTCCCACTCCAGCTGCTCCCAGATCCTGCTATAGCCCCAGTTGGGGTCAGGAATCTGTTCCTTAGAGCAGTCATCCTCCTCCAGCTGCACAATTAATTCTGCTTTGGTGAACTTTCCAACGCTCAACCCTCTCTTTCTGCACAGGGTTACAATGTCCTTCTTAAGGAGACGGTGACAGGCCGTCACTCCGCTCTTCCCAAGTTGTTTTGGACTCACAGGCCCGTGTGTTCTCAGCTCCCCACGGTTTCCAGGGAGAACCCCTAGTGTGCCAGTCCTTCTCACTGGTCACACACTCCCAGGGGTTAACCGCCCCCCGAAACCGCTCCTTTCTGAGCCTTCAGCAGGCCTGGTCCTCGGCAATCCCCCTTCGTGTTACTGCTCCCCAGTCACTTACTGCAGGAAGCGCCATCCACGGGGTGCAGTACATCCCACCGCTGCCACCAGTTGTCACGGAGTCCCCGGGCGATGCTCTGGAACTGCTCCCCATGAAGCCAGTCAGGACTCTGGGGCAGTCGCCTTTCTGTGAGCAGCCTGTCTTCAGGACACACAGCTCACCCGGCTTCCACCTTCCTGGGTCTGACCTCGGAGCATTCAGCATCCTCTGCCCCTCCGTGTGCTTCCCCCCAGCGAGTCCGCTCAGGCGGGGCTCCTGGGGAAGCCAGAGGGTCCTGCACCCCAACTTCGCAGTCAGACGTGACTCTCAGCCAGCCAGTAACACAGAAGGTTTATTAGACGACAGGAACATGGTCTAAAACAGAGCTTGCAGGTGCAGAGAACGGGACCCCTCAGCTGGGTCCATTTTGGGGGGCAGTGAGCCAGACAACCACGTCTGCACTTCACTCCATGTCCCAGCCAGCCCCAAACTGAAAACCCCCTCCAGCCCCTCCTCCTCTGGGCTTTGTTCCTTTCCCGGGCCAGGTGGTCACCTGATTCCTTTGTTCTCCAACCCTTTAGCTCTCACCTTGCAGGGGGGGAAGGGCCCAGGCCATCAGTTGCCAGGAAACAGGGTGTCGGCCATTCTCTGTGTCCAGACCCCTGCACACACCTGCCCTCTAGGGCTCTGCAATGATCATACACCCTTACTCCACCCCCTAGATACTTAAGAACTGCCTAGGGGAAACTGAGGCACCCCCACACTATTCAGAGGAAACATTAAGAACAGTCCCACTTCGTCACAGGTGGATCTGCCATGGTCTTCTCCTGCTCCGTGGAGACGGGGGAGGTCAGAGCATGGACCTCAGGAATAAGGCCACGGGGGGGGAAACTGAGGCACGCACAGGGCTTTGTAAAAGTATTGCAAAAATTCCTCCTTTGTCACCGCTAGGGCCCTGGGGCGAGGGGAATGAGTCTCTGACCCCCCCCCCCTCCACTAACACTGCTCTTTCCTCCCCTCTGCCCGAGCAGACATCGACGAGTGTGCCCAGAGCCCCCGCCCGTGCGCCCAGGGCCGTTGTGAGAACACGCCCGGCTCCTACCGCTGCGTCTGCCCCACCGGGTACCAGCCCAACCCCCCTGGCACCAGCTGCACTGGTAACATAGCGCCCGCCAGGGCTGGGCCGTGCCCTCGGTTTGGGGGGCTGGGTGATGCCACGGGGAGCAGACGGGGCTGGGTGGGGCGGTGCCATGGGGGAGGGTCGGGTGGGGGGAAGGAGGTGCGGGGGGACCAGGGGTTCACAGCCCCCCTGTGCCCTGCAGACATCGACGAATGCGCCCAGATCCCCCGCCCATGTGCCCAGGGCCTCTGCGAGAACACGGCCGGGAGCTACCGCTGCACCTGCCCCCGGGGCTTCCGGGCCAGTCCGGCCGGCAGCGAGTGCCTGGGTAGGTGCCCCGCCCCCAGGGGTTCCCCTCCACTGCCCTGCCCCTGGGGGTTCCCCTGCCCCCCAGGGGTTCCCCTCCACTGCCCCGCCTCCGGGGGTTCCCCTGCCCCCCGGGGGTTCCCCTCCACTGCCCCGCCTCCGGGGGTTCCCCTGCCCCCCGGGGGTTCCCCTCCACTGCCCCGCCTGCGGGGGTTCCCCTGCCCCCCGGGGGTTCCCCTCCCACGCCCCCGGGGCTGGTCCAGGGGTTCCCCTCCACTGCCCCACCTCCGGAGGTTCCCCTGCCCCCCGGGGGTTCCCCTCCCACGCCCCCGGGGCGGGTCCAGGGGTTCCCCTCCACTGCCCCGCCTCCGGGGGTTCCACTGCCCCCCGGGGGTTCCCCTCCCCCCCCCGGGGTTCCTGTCCCCTGCCCCCACCCCCTGGCGAGCCCATTTTTGCAGGGAGCCCGGCTGCCGTTCCCCTGGGCACGGGGGCCCTGCGGGGGCTCCCCACCCCATGGCTCCAGGCACAGACCTGAGCAGGGACGGGTGCAGCAGGGCCTGGGGGCGGGGCTTGGGGATCCCCGGGGGGGTCCCATCCCGAGGCCGAGCAGCTCTGATGCCCGCCCTGCGAGCCTGGGCGCTGCGAGAACGTGGCCGGCGGGTCCCGCTGCACCTGTCCCAGCGACTTCCGCCCCAGCCCCGCGGGCACCGAGTGTGTGGGTAAGAGCTGGGCTGGGGGGCGGGTGCAGAGCTGCCCCCGGTGTCTGGCGGGGCTGGGGGCGTGGGGCAGTTGTGACTGGGACAACCTTCCCCCCTGCCAGCACATCCCTGCTGCAGGGCGGGGTGGACCCAGGGGCATGAATCTGTGGGGCCCAGGGCACTTCCCTATGGGGAAGCACGCAGCTTGGGGGCAGCAGGCTGTGCCAGGCAGCGCCCCCCCCCCCCCTCTGTCGCTCGCTCTCTCTCCCCATAGACGTGGACGAGTGCCGGCAAAGCCCACGGCCCTGCAGCTACGGGCGCTGCGAGAACACGCCCGGCGGGTATCAGTGCGTCTGCCCGGCCGGCTTCCGGCTCGACCCCCAGCAGCACCACTGCCAGGGTGAGCTGGGGGCAGGGAGAGGGCTCTGGGGGGGCAGGGAGAGGGCTCTGGGGGGCAGGAAGGGGGGTGGGAGGCATGGAGGGGGGCTCTGGGGGGGCAGGAAGGGGAGTGGGGGGTAGGGCACTGGATGGGATCTGGGGGGCATGGAGGGGGGTTCTGGGGGGGCAGGGAGAGGGCTCTGGGGGGCAGGAAGGGGGGTGGGGGCAGGGCACTGGATGGGGCTCTGGGGGGCATGGAGGGGGCACTGGAGGGGCAGAGATGGGACTCTGGGGGGCAGGAAGGGATAGGTGACTGGAGCCAGGGGGTCCTCTCTTGTACACTGTCGGGGGGCTCTGTGCCTGTCCTGGGGCCTCCGTGGTGCTGCCCAGCGGGTCCGATGGGACCAGCCCCTGGCCGTGCCCCCTGTTGGCAGCGATGCCGGGTGGCCCCGTCCCTAGGGACCCGGCCGGGCTGCCTGGGGCCGGGCCTTAGCCTGGGAAAGCCACGTGGGTGCAGCCCCCGGCCTCTGCTCCGAGCCCCCAGCTGCCCCGGGGTCCCCGCCCGGCCAGGCGGCAGAAGGGGCCCCGGGGGGGACAGGCAGGTCGTTAAGCCCAGGTCCCCGTTCGCCCGCGCAGACATCGACGAGTGCGAGAACCACCTGGCCTGCCCGGGGCAGGAGTGCGTCAACGCGCCCGGCTCCTTCCAGTGTCTGCCCTGCCGGGATGGGCACCGGCTCCATAACGGGCACTGCACAGGTACCGGCTGGCCCCGGCACTGACCCCTGCCCTGGGCCCCTTCCCGGCCCTCCCACCTGCAGGCGCTGGGCCCCCCAGCCTCCCTCCGCGGGCGCTGGCCCCCCCGTCCTTCCCCCCCTGATTTCCCCCCAGCCCTTCCCCCGCAGGCGCTGGGCCCCCCAGCCTCCCTCTGCGGGCGCTGGCCCCCCCCCGCCCTTCCCCCGCAAGCACTGGGCCCCCCAGCCTCCCTCCGCGGGCGCTGGCCCCCTCCCGCCTTTCCCCCCCCCAATTTCCCCCCCAGCCCTTCCCCCGCAAGCACTGGGCCCCCCAGCCTCCCTCCGCGGGCGCTGGCCCCCCCCGCCCTTCCCCCGCAAGCACTGGGCCCCCCAGCCTCCCTCCATGGGCGCTGGCCCCCCCGCCCTTCCCCCGCAAGCACTGGGGCCCCCAGCCTCCCTCCGTGGGCGCTGGCCCCCCCACCCTTCCCCCCCTGATTTCCCCCCAGCCCTTCCCCCGCAAGCACTGGGCCCCCCAGCCTCCCTCCGCGGGCGCTGGCCCCCCGCCCACTCTGACTCTGCCCCTCGCTTGCAGACGTTGACGAGTGTGCGACAGGCTCGCCCTGCGGCCCCCACGGCCGCTGCTCCAACACCGAGGGCTCTTTCCGCTGCCAATGCGGCCCGGGGTACCGGGCGGGCGCGCCGGGGGGCCCCTGCGCAGGTAAGTGCGGGACACGGGGGGGGCCGGCCGGGCTGGGCCAGGCCCCCACCCTGCTGACACCCCCCTTTGCAGATGTCAACGAATGCCTGGAGGGCGAGTTCTGCTTCCCGCACGGCGAATGTCTCAACACCGACGGCTCCTACACCTGCCTGTGTGCCCCGGGCTTCGCCCCTGCGCCAAGCGGCACCGCCTGCCTCGGTACGGGACCCAGGCGTCCGGGGACCACAGCACCTCCTGCGGGGGGATGGGGGAGGACCCAGGTGTCCGGGGAATTCGGTGCCTCCTGCATGGGGACCCAGGCGTCCGGGGACCACAGCACCTCATGCAGGCAGACCGCAGCGCCCCCTGTGGGGGGACCCAGGCGTCCGGGGAGCAGAGGACGGCGTGCGTGAGAGGGGAGGGTCCATCCCGCCCGCTGAGCCGTGTCTCCCTTCGCAGACGTTGACGAGTGCCAACACGGGGGGGTGTGCGAGGGCGGGCACTGTGCCAACACGGACGGCTCCTTCGACTGCCACTGCCAGGCCGGCTTCCGGGCCAGCCCCGACAAGCACGCCTGCCAGGGTGAGACACTGCGTGGGAGCTCTGTGGGGAGGGGGCCGGGGGCCCCGCTTGCTGTGGCTGGTTCCGGCCCCCCCGGGCAGAGCCTGCGCTGCACCCCCCAGATCCAGGCTCGCACATGACATCCCCTGCTCCCGGGGCGGGGGCGGGGGCAGGGCAGGGAGCTGGGCACATGGGGCTCTGCCGCCCCACCCCGTGTTTGGGGTGTTCTGTCCCCTTCCCACTGGGGTGTGGCTAAGCACCGCCCGGACGCCGGGGTCCCGGGACAGGTGCGTCCCGTCCTGCCACCGCTCTGCTGGACTCTTCTCAGCTCCGGGGGGGCGGGGCGGACCCTGGGGGCTCAGCCCAGCGCCCTCCCACCCCTGCCTGTGCCGCTGACTGCCCCCCCCACCCCCCAGATGTGGACGAGTGCCAGCAGTATGGGGGCGCCCTCTGCGGGGCCCAGCGCTGCGAGAACCAGCCCGGCTCCTACCGCTGCGTCCCCGCCTGCGAGCCGGGCTACCGGGCCGGTGCTGCCGGGGCCTGTGTCGGTGAGTGCCGGGGAGGCGGGGGGGTTCATGCCCATGGGCGGGGGGTTCCGGTTCTGGAGCTTTGGGGGTAACGTGCCCTGTTCTCTGGGGGTTGCACTGGGGTCGTAGCTGCTGGGAAGCCCCTGCCCTGGCCATGGAGAGTCCTGGGGGGCTGCAAAGAGTCCTTGCCCCCCAGGGGCACAGAACCAGCTCTGCCCCCCCTTAGGCCCGGGTTGGGCCGAGCTGCCCCCCCCCACATTCCCCCCATGGCCGGATCCTGACGGTGCCTCCCCCCACCCCCCAGATGTGGACGAGTGCCAGGAGTACGGGGGTGCCCTCTGCGGGGCCCAGCGCTGCGAGAACCAGCCCGGCTCCTACCGCTGCGTCCCCACCTGCGAGCCGGGCTACCGGGCCGGTGCTGCCGGGGCCTGTGTCGGTGAGTGCCGGGGGCGGGAGCAGGGGGTGTTTGCCTGGGGAGGGGCCGTGCCGGTGAGTGCTGGGCTCGAGCTTGGAGAACAGGCCATGGGAGTGGGTCCGTGGGAACCGTGGGGGGGTCTGCGGGTGCCGTGGGAACCGTGGCTGGGGGGGCTGCGGAAGCCGTGGTGACCGGCTGTTGGCTGTGTTTCAGACGTGGACGAGTGTGCGAACGGGACGCTGTGCGGGGACCACGCCATGTGCCACAACCTGCCTGGCTCCTTCCAGTGTCTCTGCGACCAGGGCTACGAGACTGCCCGTGACGGGCGCCACTGCCAGGGTCTGGGGGGCTGCCGGGGCCGGGGGGGGGCAGGCCAGGGGTGAGGGGGCTGCTGGGATTCTGGGGGTCGGCCAGGGTCTGGGGGGCTGCTGGGATTCTGGAGGGCTGCCAGGATAGGGGGTGGGGGGTCGGGATCGGAGGGCTGCCAGGGGCAGGCAGGGGACAGGGCGGGTGGGGGAGCTGGAAGCTGGGCCATGGCCCCCCCCGCCCTGCTCACCAGCTGCCCCCCACCTCCCCAGATGTGAACGAGTGTGAGACGCTGCAGGGCGTGTGTGGGGCCGAGCTCTGCGAGAACGTGGAGGGCTCCTTCCTCTGCATCTGCCCCAGCAGCGCCCAGGAGTTTGACCCCATGACGGGGCGCTGCACCCACCCGCCCAGCCCCCGTGAGTGAGGGGGGATGCAGGGAGTGGGGGCAGGCACCAGAGGGAGGGGGGTCAGCTGGGGGTGGGCAGGGAGTGGGGGGGCACGAGGGGAGGGGGGCTGGTGAGTGGGGGGGATAGGGGTGTGATGGGTTCCCCCCGGGGTGCCAATTGGAACTGGGGTACCACTGAGCCCGCCTCACCCACCAGCCTGGGCTCCCTGCACACTGCACTTTACCAGCACACACGGGTAGGGCCACACGCAGCCGCAGACCTCAGCCCTGCATGGCAAGACTCAGCTAAGGACCTGCCCAGCTACTCAGGCGCACCCCGCTCTGGAGGGCAGACCCCAAATTGTACCATCTTGCGCAGCACAGAGATCTGCACAGCGTGAGCTCCTGAAATTCGCCCCCTCCCTCAATGTGGAGAGAGACGCAACAGCTTTGGCCCCTGTTTTCCACACACTGATCTTAGACAAAACAAGTTTATTAATTACAGAAGATAGATTTTAAGTGATTATCAGGGACAGCGAACAGATCACCCAGCAAATAAACAAATGAAGCTTCATGTACTAAAGCGAGGGTGAGAATTTGCTACTCGTGTCCGAATTGTTGATTTAGGCAGCTGGCAGAGATTCTTGAGGGGCAGGCTGCACTTGCTTGCAGCGTGAAAACGCCAGGCGCTCCTTTCGCAGGCTAGAAATCCCTCGAGACTGGATTCAGCCCTTCCCCAGTTCAGTCCTTGCCTCTCCGGTGTTTCCAGGCCTCGTGAAGACCCTGGAGGATGTCACTCCCCTGCCTTAAATAGCTGTGGCATCGCGGGGTCAGTGGAGAAACACGGGTAGCCCAAGGCGGGGTGCAGGACCAGGACACGTGGTCACATGACCCCAGAGTGTCATCCCAGCCAGGAGTCAGAGGCGGTTTGTAGGGTCCCCGGGAAGGCGCCCCGGAGATTAGCCCCTTCTCAGGGCGGCTGTCCCCGCAATGGCCCGTCCCAGCCGTCTGGCTTGGCTGCACCCTGCCTCGCGGGAGTTCCCCGCGGTAAACGCTTGTCAGAGGTGCCCAGACAATCTTCCCAACTCGGATGCCGCAGGGACACCTTCATCCGAACAGGACAATCTGCTCAGCAGGTCGAGACCTTGCCGACGACCCCCCCGCCCCCCCCCCCGGGACCCTCCCATCCCAGACTCGTAGCGTAATTCGACTAGGAAGAACCCGGGGCGTAACTGGGCGGCGTCGCCCCAGGCCAGGTGGGGCCGGGCCGAGGGCCTGGCCTGCCCGTCTCACTGGGGCTTCCCGCCCCCCGCTTGCCTTGCAGCCCAGCGCCCCGGTCGCCTGCCCGCCCCCCAGCCCGAGCCCGAGCCTGGAGCGCCCGTGCGGGACCCCAGCCGCCAGGAGTGCTACTATCAGGCCTGCGAGAAGGTGCTGGCCAGGAACGCCACCCGCCAGGAATGCTGCTGCAGCCTGGGGCACACCTGGGGCACGGCCTGCCCGGCCCAGCCCTGCCCCCACCCGGGCACAGGTACGGGGGGGCCCGGCCCAGCCCTGCCCCCACCCGGGCACAGGTACGGGGGGGCCCGGCCCAGCCCTGCCCCCACCCGGGCACAGGTACGGGGGGGCCCGGCCCAGCCCTGCCCCCACCCGGGCACAGGTACGAGGGGGGGCCCGGCCCTGCCCCCACCACCTTCCTGCCCCTAATCCTGCTCCTCCCCGCCCCCCTCTGCCCCCAGCCCTATGCCCCCCCAGTGCCCAGCCCAGGTCTGGGGGTGGAGCCAGGGCTCAGATCCAGCCTTGCTGTGAGCCCACAAGTGACAGCCCCCAGCACCCTGCCCCACCAGCCCCCCTCCCTGTCAGAAACAGGCGTCGTTCAACCCTCCCGCCCCCCCAAGTCTCGCCCAGCCAGTGCCCGCAGGTTCAGGAGCTGGGTGCTCTCCAGAATCTGCCCTGGCAGCTGGAGCTGGCCCCTCTGTGGCTCCCAAGCCAGCCGGCCCCTGTGCCCGGCCCCGAGCCCCGGCCCAGCATCCCAGATGGGACCCACCCTGCCCCCGCTCACTGTGTCCCGCTGGACAGCCCGGGGGGCTTGCCCCAGTGCCAGTCCCACCCTGGGGCTCATAGGCAGGGGTTCTCTCCCAGCTCTGGGGGGGAGGGGGGCTGGTGGAGGAGGGGGAGCTGGGAGCCAGGACTCCTGGGTTCTCTCCCAGCTCTGGGGGGGAGGGAGGCTGGTGGAGGAGGGGGAGCTGGGAGCCAGGACTCCTGGGTTCTCTCCTGGCTCTGGGAGGGGAATGGGTCCCACGGTTGGAGCGGGGGGCTCCCTGTGAGTGCTGGGGGGCGCCGTGGGATACAGGAGGAGGTTCCCGGTTCTCACGCTCGCTCTCTCCGGCTCTAGTGGAGTATCAGGCCCTGTGCCCCCGTGGGAACGGCTACGCCGCACCAGGACCCCTCGCCGCACTCACAGGTCGGTGCTGCCTGGCGCCCCCTTGTGGGGGTCTGAGTGGGGGGAGGGGTGGGTGGCAGCTGGCGGGAGCCAGGCCTCTGGGTGCTCCTGACTCCCCTGGCCAGCGTCCGTCTCTCTCCAGCCACCGGGGCAGAATTGGGGCGGCCCAGGCCAGCGTTCGTCCCGGCCAAGCTGCCATGGGACCCGCTTCTGCTCTTGTCTGTCCCAGGTCCGAGCTCTGCGTCCCCCCACTGGGCTCCCCGACTCCACCTGCCCGCGCTCGAGTTCAGGCCGCGGGGCTCCTGGTGTCTTTTTGGACCCGCTCTTGGCCCGTCCGTCCCACACCCTGTGACCGACCCCTCCCGTCTCTGCGCTGCCCCCCCCACGGGTCGCGAGGCCAAGTGCAGAGGGAAACTGAGGCAGGCAGAGGACGCCAGACAGTCCCGCCATGGTCAGGCCGTGTGTGTCTCCCCCGCCAGACATGGACGAGTGTGCACTATTCAACACCCAGCTGTGCCGGGGGGGCGTCTGCGTCAACAAGGCCCCCGGCTACGCCTGCTACTGCCCCAATGGCTACTATTACGAGACGCACCACCTGGAGTGCATTGGTGAGACCCCAGCCCCTCCTCCCCCGGCCCCCCAACGCAGCCCCTCTTCCCCCCACCCCAGCCCCCCAAACTGGCCCCTGGCGCAATGGCTGCTGCTCTGAGACGCACCGGCTGGAGGGGCCGTGGGGGCAACGCCGCGGTGACCCCTGTGTCTGTCCCAGATAATGACGAGTGTCTTGACGAGGAGGCAGAGCCCTGCGTGGGCGGGGGCTGCGTGAACACCATCGGCTCCTTCTACTGCGCCTGCACCCCCCCCCTCGTGCTGGACGGGTCCCAGCGCCGCTGCGTGGCCAACGACAGCCAAGCCCTGGGTGAGTGATGCCCCCCCGGACCCGCCCGAACATGGCCTGGGCCCCCCCATATCCTAGGTCCCCCCCCCCATGCTCTGGGGCCCCAGCATTGGCCAGGGCGAGTTTCTCAGTCACCTGGTGCTCAGCCAGGCAAAGGAGCAAGGCTGGGCATGTTGCCGGCCCTGGCTCTGTGGCCCGGAGCCCAACTCTGAGCCCCCCGACACTTCCCCTCTGTTCCCCAGCTCAGCCCCTGCGGGGGGTGGGGAATCTACTTCTTCGCTGGCCGCGAGGCATGGCTGCCCCGGCCGCAGGGGTCCCCTTGTCCATCCGGACCCCACAGTGACCCAGGCTGGTCCAGCCCCCACAGCAGCGCCACCGACCCTGACATCTCCACCCGGCCTGGGAGCAGCTTTAACCCTTCGGAGCCTGCAGGGTCGCCGTCCCCAGTCTGCCAGGCGCCTCCCTCGCCAAAACGTTACCGGCAA
Source organism: Caretta caretta (assembly GCF_965140235.1). Lineage (NCBI taxonomy): Eukaryota > Metazoa > Chordata > Testudines > Cheloniidae > Caretta > Caretta caretta. Next base: position 1,003,815 of record NC_134228.1, on the reverse strand, counting down.
CTTGCGGGTCGTCCCCCCGGCGCCCACAGGGGAGGGCCAGACAGTCCTTGTGCACGTGCTGAGACTCGGCACGCAGCTCCGGGGGGCTCTCGCACACTCCTTGCACATACAGAGTGACAGGGCACATGCAGGCCCTGGCTCGCTCACAGCACGCTCATCGCACAGCACGGTCAGGCTCACGCGCTCCATCACGCCCATGTGCAGAAACTGATTGCACGCTCATCGCATGCTACTGTCTGGCACACATGCGCCATCACGCCCACATGCGCACACTCATCGCACGCTCATGGCACAGCACTGTTAGGCTCACACGCTTCATCACACCCACATGTGCACACTCATCGCACGCTCATGGCATGCCACTGTCCGGCTCACACGCTCCGTCACTCCCATGCACACACACTCATCGCACGCTCACAGCCCGGCACTGTCCGGCTCACACGCTCCATCACGCACCCCCACCACACGCTCGTGGTCGCACCTGTGTCTCCCCAGACGAGAACCAGGCCGTGTGCTGGCAGGAGGTGGGGCCGGACCTGGTCTGCAGCCGCCCGCGCCTCGACCGGCAGGTCACCTACACCGAGTGCTGCTGTCTGTACGGGGAGGCCTGGGGCATGGACTGCGCCCTGTGCCCCGCCCGAGACTCAGGTGAGGGGCCTGGCCCACCGCCCCTCCCCCGGCTGGAGCCTGTCGGACCTGGGGCTGCGGGGGGGAGCCGGCTCAGTACCCGGGTTGCCGCGGAGGGGCACTGAACGGGCCAGAACCCCCCGTCGCTCCCCAGTGAGTGCTGGAGCCTGGGGTCCCTGCCCCACGGTTCCTATATCCCCCCCAGTGAGTGGCCTCTGGGGGGGGGTGGCCGGCGGCCCTGCACCCTGCAGTGGGGGGCAGCGGGCTCCCTGGGGGTGGCGGCCAGGGGCCCTGCAGTGAGGTGGGGGGTCGGGGTCCCTGGGGGGAAGCTGGGGGCCCTGCAGTGAGGTGGGGGGGTCGGGGTCCCTGGGGGGAAGCTGGGGGCCCTGCAGTGAGGTGAGGGGTCGGGGGCCCTGTGGTGGAAGCCGGGGGCCCTGCAGTGAGGTGGGGGGTTGGGGTCCCTGGGGGGAAGCCGGGGACCCTGCAGTGAGGTGGGGGGTCGGGGGCCCTGGGGGGAAGCCGGGGGCCCTGCAGTGAGGTGGGGGGTTGGGGGCCCTGTGGTGTAAGCTGGGGGCCCTGCAGTGAGGTGGGGGGTCGGGGGCCCTGGGGGGGAAGCCGGGGCCCTGCAGTGAGGTGGGGGGTCGGGGGCCCTGTGGTATAAGCTGGGGGCCCTGCAGTGAGGTGGGGGGTCGGGGGCCCTGGGGGGACGCCGGGGGCCCTGCAGTGAGGTGGGGGGTTGGGGGCCCTGTGGTGGAAGCCGAGGACCCTGCAGTGAGGTGAGGGGTCGGGGTCCCTGGGGGGAAGCCGGGGACCCTGCAGTGAGGTGGGGGGTCGGGGTCCCTGGGGGGAAGCTGGGGGCCCTGCAGTGAGGTGGGGGGTCGGGGGCCCTGGGGGGACGCCGGGGGCCCTGCAGTGAGGTGGGGGGTTGGGGGCCCTGTGGTGGAAGCCGAGGACCCTGCAGTGAGGTGGGGGGTCGGGGGCCCTGTGGTGGAAGCCGAGGACCCTGCAGTGAGGTGAGGGGTCGGGGTCCCTGGGGGGAAGCCGGGGACCCTGCAGTGAGGTGGGGGGTCGGGGTCCCTGGGGGGAAGCTGGGGGCCCTGCAGTGAGGTGGGGGGTCGGGGGCCCTGCACCCTGCAGTGGGGTCCCCTGGGGTCCCGCGCCCCCCAGCGAAGGTCTTTTCCCCCCCAGATGACTTCGAGGCTCTGTGCAACGTCCTGCGCCCCCCGAGCTACGGCCCGGCCCGGCCTGGCCTGGGGCTGCCCTACGAATACGGCCCCGAGTTCGTCCCCGGCTACGGGCTGCCCTACGGCCCCGAGCTGTTTGCCAGCTCCGCGGCGCGGGGCCCCCAGCCTGGCCTGCGCCCCGACTATGACCCCTACGCCCTGGGGGGCTACGCCGGGCGCCACGACTCGCTCTACAGCTCCCCCACCTACGAGGCCGGCGACTTCGAGGACGTGGCCTACGTGGACGCCCGCCCGGAGGAGCCGCCCGCCCCCTACCGGCGGCCTGACGCCCCCCGCACCTACCGGCCCCGCAGCCCCCCGGACCCTGAGCCCGGCCCGGCCTGGAACTACCCCCCCAACCCTGCCAGCCCCTTCCCCGAGCAGCCGGGCCAGGCCAGCGAGACCCACGCCGGTGAGTGACAGGGGGTGTGGGGAGGGGTGCCGGGCAGGGCGGGGCTGGGGGTGTGTGGGGAGGAGCACCGGGTATGGGGGTGCTGAGCGGAGGGGTGCCTGGTATGGCAGGGCTGAGGGAGGGGTGCCGGGCGTGGGGGGGCTGGAGGAGGGGTGCCGGGCGTGGGGGGCTGCTCCAGATCAGGCCGTGACAGCCCCCCGAGAGGGCCCCCTTGGAGCAGGGGCTGGGGGGGGTTAGCAGGGCCCGGCAGGGGTGGGGGGCTGGCGCTGATGCCCTGCTGTCCCCCAGATCGGTTCGAGGGGCTGCAGGCCGAGGAGTGCGGGGTCCTGAACGGCTGCGAGAACGGACGCTGCGTCCGCGTCCCCGACGGCTTCACCTGCCACTGCCATCCCGGCTTCCGGCTGGACGCCGCCCACATGGCCTGCCTGGGTGAGCCTGCCCCACGGCCTGCCCCACGGCCGGCCCCTCCACCATGCACATGGCCTGCCTGGGTGAGCCTGCCCCACGGCCTGCCCCACGGCCGGCCCCTCCACCATGCACAAGGCCTGCCTGGGTGAGCCTGCCCCACGGCTGGCCCCTGCACCACGCACATGGCCTGCCTGGGTGAGCCTGCCCCACGGCCGGCCCCTGCACCACGCACATGGCCTGCCTGGGTGAGCCTGCCCCACGGCCTGCCCCACGGCCGGCCCCTCCACCATGCACATGGCCTGCCTGGGTGAGCCTGCCCCACGGCCGGCCCCTGCACCACGCACATGGCCTGCCTGGGTGAGCCTGCCCCACGGCCGGCCCCTCCACTGCCCACATGGCCTGCCTGGGTGAGAGCCTGCCCCACGGCCAGCCCCCCACAGCCCTGACCCCGTGCCCAGCCCCATGGCCATCCCCTCCCCTACTGTCCCATGGCCTGCCTGAGTGAGCCTGCCCCACAGCCACCCTGCTGGGGTGAGCCCCTGCCCCATGGCCAGCTCCCCCAACCCGGATTCCCTGACCATCCCGCATAGCCCACCCCCTGCCCCCACCAAGCTACCCCAATGTGGCCTGGGTGTGAACGCCCCAGGGACCCCCCCGCGCCCCTCACCCTCTCCCTCTCCTCCCCACAGATATCGACGAATGCTCCGAGGCCGAAGGCCCCCCCGCGCTCTGCCTCAACGGGGGCTGCCTGAACACGGACGGCTCCTACCGCTGCCTCTGCCCCCGCGGCTACGTCCTCACCCCACCCCCCCACTCCTGCATCCCCGCCCGGCCCCAGGCCTGAGGGGCAGCTGGAGAGCCCGTGCCGGGGGGCGGGGGCAGGGAGGTATTTATTGTGTGGCTCTAGGGCTGCCCACCCCCTGGGAACAGGGGGCATGGGCCCCCCGGGGGGGTGAGTCCCCAGGGGTTGGAGCCAAGGGATTCCCCCCCGGGGTGTGAACCCCGGGCCCTTCTGTGCTGAGCCCAGCCTGCCCCTGGGGCTCAGGGAGCGACTCCAGCCGGCAGCACTAGGAGGCTGTTACCCTGTTGTCCTCTCCAGCTGGCTGACCCTGTCGTGGGGGGGGGGTGTCACTGTCCATCCCCGGGGGCCGCATGAGGCTTCTCTCCAGTCAGTGGGCCCCCCCAGCCCCCTCGCCTAGACCCCCACAGCCCTCTGAGGTGATTTGCCCAGCGGCCCACCCAGCCAGGACCCCCAAGGCTCCGGGTGGGGTGACAGGTGTGGGGCTCCCCCCAGAGCAGGATGGGGAGATGGGGGGGCCCCCAGGGACAGAGGGGGTCACAGGAGGCAGGTGGCTACTGGAGGGTGCCTTGGCCAAGCGTACCCCCCGGGGTGGGGTACCCTGGGCCTGTGTGTTGCGGGGCTGGCGTCCAAGTTACTCCTCTTCCCTCCCCTGGGAGAACCAGCCTCACCCTCCCGCATAGCCCTGGGGGCCCCAGCCTGGCGGGAGGGTCTGGGGGGCTCGGGGCCCACTGGTGAGGGACGGGGTTCTCCGTGCACTTGGCCCTGGGAATGGGGCATCTGCCGGCGGCTGGTGGGAAGCGAAGAGTTAACAGCACGTGGCTCCAGGGCGCCCCCACCCCGCTCAGGCCAGCAGCACCCTGGCCCCCCTCAGCCCCGGGGGGTTGCTATAGCTCCCGGCCCCTGGGTCTCGTCTCCCCCCCTTGTTACAGGAATAAAGGTTTTCTATAAAAGGAACGCAGCGTCTGTGCAGTGTTGGGGGGGGGCCGGCGGGGTCATCTCCCCCCATCACTGCCCTTGGCCTCCACCCCCACCCCCCAACCCTTCTTCTGGGGCCGTGGGGCTGGCACCCGGCCCACATGCACGTCCCAGGGTAACGGAGCCTCCCACCCCTGGAGGCCACAGGCATCATCCCCACGTCACAGCAGGGAAACTGAGGCCCAGGGAAGGGATTTGCCAAAGGACAGTGACTCAGTAGCAGAAAAGAACCCAGGAGTTCTGGCTCCCAGCCCCTGACCCCACTGCCCTCCCAGAGCCAGGGATAGAACCCAGGAGTCCTGTTCCCAACCCCCACTCTAACCCCACTCCCCTCCCAGAGCAGGGATAGAACCCAGGAGTCCTGGCTCCCAGCCCCGCCCCCCATTAACCCCTGCACCCCACTCCCTCCAAGCAGGGATTGCTCTCGACGCTCTGTGGAGCCCCCAGGACCCCTCTCCCCGGGCCCAGCCAGCCCCAACGTGCAGCGGGCAGGGGCGCGCGGGGTTAATGCTCCCCCCTCCCGCGCCTCCCGCCAGGCTCACCCTGCTATTACAGCTGCCCCGTCAGCGGGGCGGGGGGACGTGGCCCAGGCCTGGCCCTGGCTCCCCTGCACACGTGTTCCCAGCTGGCGCGGGCAGAGCCGCCCTGAGCCCCCCACGCAGGGCACTGCCATGGGGCCCGGGGCCACAGCACTGGGGGCCCTGCTGCTGCTGCTGGGCCAGGACCCTTGGGTCCTCCCCCACCCCCAGTGCCTGGACTACAAGCCGCCCTTCCAGCCCCCCCAGCCCCTGGCCTTCTGCCCCGAGTACTCGGCCTTCGGCTGCTGCGACGGCCGGCGGGATGCCCAGCTAAGCGCCAGGTTCCAGGTGCTGGGCACCTTCCTGGCCCCTGCCGGCCTGCGGAGCTGCGGGCCCTTCCTGCGTGACCTGCTGTGCCAGGTGAGTGGGGGCCACAGGCCAGGCAGCCCGGCTGGGGGGGGGCCACAGGCCAGGCAGCCCGGCTGGGGGGGGCACAGGCGGTTGCAGGGGTGCTGTGGGGCTGCTGGCATAGCAGGACAGTGGGATGGGGGGGTCAAGGGAACTCAGCCCCTCTCCCGTTTCACCCCCACATACAGACATGGAGGAACCCTGGGGGCCCCGTTCTCGTGCCCCCCATTAGCCTGGGCGGCCCTGTCGGCACTGACTGCATGGGGGGGCCAGAGGGGCACTGGGGGAGTCCCCAAGCTCCCAGCCTGGGGGCCCAGGTTCCCCAGATGTGCCTCGCCCAGCTGCCCTGGGCTCCTGGTGAGGGGGGGCACGTACAGCTCCAGGCACCAGGCCGCATCAGGCTCCTGCCCCACGTGCCCGGAGAGGGAGCCGGGGGGACCCCAGCAGCTCCGTGGGGCACGTGCCCAGCTGGGTGCCCTTGGCACCCCCTCCCCGTGGCTCCAGACGGCTCCGGGCAGTGGCCCAGCCCTCACCACATCCTGTCTAGGCTGGGACATGGGTGACCTCACCCGGCAGCTCCAGCTGGAGGCTACACATTGCGGGGGGACGGGGAGGGTCTTACATGGGCCCATTCCCAGCCTGTCCCAACCCCCCACCCCCTGGAGTTCTGGTCTCGGCAGGTGTCACGGGGTCCCCGGGCCATGCTCCGGAACTGCTCCCCATGAAGCCAGTCAGGACTCTGGGGAAGTCGCCTTTCTGTGAGCAGCCTGTCTGCAGGACACACAGCTCACCCGGCTTCCACCTTCCTGGGTCTGACCTCAGAGCATTCAGCCTCCTCTGCCCCTCCGTGCGCTTCCCACAGCGAGTCCGCCCAGGCGGGGTCCTGGGGAAGCCAGAGGGTCCTGCACCCCAACTCCGCAGTCAGACGTGACTCTCAGCCAGCCAGTAAAACAGAAGGTTTATTAGACGACAGGAACATGGTCTAAAACAGAGCTTGCAGGTGCAGAGAACGGGACCCCTCAGCTGGGTCCATTCTGGGGGGCAGTGAGCCAGACAACCACGTCTGCACTTCACTCCATGTCCCAGCCAGCCCCAAACTGAAACTCCCTCCAGCCCCTCCTCCTCTGGGCTTTGTTCCTTTCCCGGGCCAGGTGGTCACCTGATTCCTTTGTTCTCCAACCCTTCAGCTCTCACCTTGCAGGGGGGAAGGGCCCAGGCCATCAGTGGCCAGGAAACAGGGTGTCGGCCATTCTCTGTGTCCAGACCCCTGCACACACCTGCCCTCTAGGGCTCTGCAATGATCATATACCCTTACCCCACCCCCTAGATACTTAAGAACTGCATAGGGGAAACTGAGGCACCCCCACAATATTCAGAGGAAACATTAAGAACAGGCCCACTTCATCACAGCAGGCCCGGCATGAACACAACCCTGGAGTCCTGAACCCCCGGCCCCGTCCCTTCCCAAAGCTGACCTTAGGCAGCGGGTAACACGGCCCTGCAACCCAGGGGGCTAGGAGCCGGACTCCTGGGTTCTATCCCTGGTTCTGGGAGGGGACTGGGCTCTGGTGGCTTAGGGCAAGGGAGGCTGGGAGCCCGGACTCCTGGGTTCCAGCTAACCCCCTTCCCCTGCCCCACAGGAGTGCTCGCCCTACGCTGCCCACTTGTACGATGCGGAGGACATGAGCTCCCCGGTGCGGGCGCTGCCCGGCCTGTGCCCCGCGTACTGCGCAGCCTTCTGGCTCCGGTGCCGCTCTGTGCTGAGCCTCCTCACCGAGGACCCTGCCAGCCTGGCGCTGGAGAGCGACCACGCCCGCTTCTGCGGCGCCCTGGAGCTGGGCGACCCCAGCTACTGCTACCCGGCGGTGGTGGGCAGCGCGGCGCTGAGCCGGGGGCTGGGCCAGGTGCAGGGGGTGCCCGCGGTTGCCTGCAGCTCTGTCTGCGGGGGGTGGCCAACGGGCTGCGGAACCCCGTGGCCATGGTGCACGCCGGGGACGGCTCCCACCGCTTCTTTGTGGCCGAGCAGCGGGGCTGCGTCTGGGTCTTCCAGGCCAACGGCTCGCGGGCCGCGCGCCCCTTCCTGGACCTGCGGGCGGCCGTGCTCCCCTCACCCTGGGCGGGCGACGAGCGGGGCTTCCTGAGCCTGGCCTTCCACCCCCGCTTCCGTGCCACCCGCACCTTCTACGTCTACTACTCCGCCCGCGCCGGGCCCCACGAGACCATCCGCGTCTCCCAGTTCCGCGCCTCGCCCCACGACCCCAACGCCGCCGACCCCCGCTCCAAGAGGTGAGTGGCCCCCGCCTGGGCACTCCTGGGATAGAACCCAGGCGTCCGGGCCCCCAGCCCCTGCTCCCTTCTCGGAGCCAGGGGTTGAACCCAGGTGTCCGGGCTCCCAGCCCACCCCCACACTTTCACCCACTAGCCCTGGTCCCCTCCACTTCTGAGCCAGCCCCCCTGTCACGTAGCTCCTGCCTCCCCGCTCCATCTGCCCCACTGGTTTGGGGTGCCCCCCCTCACTTCACCCAGCTCCTCTCACCTGCAGGATCCTCCTGGAGGTGCTGGAGCCTGCATCAAACCACAACGGGGGGCAGCTGCTGTTTGGGGCCGACGAGCTGCTCTACATCTTCACAGGGGACGGGGGGCGAGCGGGGGACCCCTTTGGCGCCTTCGGCAACGCCCAGAACAAGTGAGAGCCGGGGCGGCGTTGGGGGGCCCTGGGGCCAGCATGGGGCGTTGGGGGGCCCCAGGGGGCGGCATGGGGCGTTGGGGGGCCCTGGGACCAGCATGGGGTGTTGGGGGGCCCCAGGGGGCAGCATGGGGTGTTGGGGGAGATGCCCCCTTGCAGGAAATTGGGGCGGGGGGGCCTTGATATGTGAGAATTTGGCTCCCTTCTGCCACCTGGTGGCCAAAGCGCAGACCGGCTGGCACCGTGTGGGGCAGGCAGCGCCCCCCAAAACCCTGATTTCCCCCCGCACCCCCAGGGCCCTGAACCCCCCGGCCCAGCCCCTGCCGTGTCTGTTCCCAGCTCCCTGCCTCCCTCCCAGGTCGTCCCTGCTGGGCAAGGTGCTGCGGATCGATGTGGAGCCGGGGGCCGGGGCCCCCCCCGCTGCATCCCGCCCGACAACCCCTTCGTGGGGCAGCCCGGGGCCCGGCCCGAGGTCTACGCCTGCGGGGTGCGGAACATGTGGCTCTGGACAGGGGCGACCCCGTGAGCGGCGCCGGGCGCATCCTCTGCGGGGACGTGGGGCAGAACGAGTGCGAGGAGCTGGACGTCCTCGCGCCGGGCGCCGGGTATGGCCGGCGGGTGAAGGAGGGTTTGCTACGACCCGGAGCGGTGTGCCAATGCATCGCTCGGTACGGCCGCCTCGCGCCTGGGGGCGCCGGGGCCCCACGGGCCTGTCCCCTCCGGGGGGCGGGGAGTGGGGCACGGGGCCTGTCCCTTCTGGGGGCGCCATGGTCCGACAGGCCTGTCCCCTCCGGGGGGGTGGGGAGTGGGGCACGGGGCCTGTCCCTTCTGGGGGCGCCATGGTCCGACAGGCCTGTCCCCTCCGGGGGGCGGGGGGTGGGGCACGGGGCCTGTCCCCTCCGGGGGCCTGGGAGTGGGGCACGGGGCCTGTCCCCTCCGGGGGGCGGGGAGTGGGGCACGGGGCCTGTCCCCTCCGGGGGGGCACTGTCTCCACCCAGGTCAGGGGACCGCAGTGCCAGCACCTTGGGGGCAGGAGAGGGAGGCTGTGTCCAGCCGGGGGTTGCTGCCCCCGATCCCCAGCTGAGCTGCCCTCGTGCCGTGTCTTGCAGACGACGTCCCCCCCCCATATTCGCACCAGCTGGGGCGCTCGGTGACGGGGGGCTACGTGTACCGTGGCTGCCACAGCCCCAACCTGCGTGGCCGCTACATCTTTGGGGACTTCATGAGCGGGTAGGTTGGGCCCCTGGGGCCGGCGTGCTCAGCCGGGCTCAGGGAGAACAGCCTGCTACTGCTGCAGGCTCGTGGGAGCGCTCCGGTAGCACACTGTGGGGCGAAGGGGGGGTTCACACCCTGCTGGTGACCCATGGGGGGCTGTGCGGGCACATGGCCATGGCAACAGGACTAGCCATGGCCCAGAGGGGCTATGGGGCTGCCCTCTAGCTGCGCTCAGGGCATCTCCCTGTCCAGATGCCCCCCCGGCCCCGGGAAGACTCTGCCTTGGGGGGGACGTGTGGGGTGGGGAATGTGGCCGGGGGAGCAATACAATGTCTCCCCGGCTCCTATGGAAGGGAGTGGGTACAGCCCCCCCATGGCACCGGTGGGTGGGGTGGGGCACAGCCAACCCCATCCCCACGGCTCCGTCTCCCCCAGATGCCTGATGTCGCTGCGGGAGGAGGCTGGCTCCGGGGACTGGCACTACAAGGAGCTGTGGGCCGGCCAGGGCCAGACCTGCGCCTTCCCCGGCCTCCTCAACCACTACGTGCCCCACATCATCTCCTTCGCCGAGGACGAGGCCGGTGAGCGGGTTGGGGGGCCCAGGCAGGCCTGGCCCAGGACGCGCCGGGACCCAGAACCCAGGCAGCCTAGAGCCATGGCTCCACCAGGACGCCTGGGTTCTCATCCCAGTGCTGGGAGGGGTCTGGGGTCCAGTGAGGAGAGTGGGGGTGGGGGACTGGGAGCCAGGACTCCTGGGTTCTCATCCCAGTGCTGAGTCTGGGGTCCAGTGGTGAGAGTGGACGGGGTGCTGCTGGGAGCCAGGACACCTGGGTTCTCATCCCAGTGCTGGGAGGGGTCTTGGGTCCAGGTGGGAGAGTGGAGAGGGTGCTGCTGGGAGCCAGGACGCCTGGGTTCTATTCTCGTTGCTGCCTCTCGCTTGTGGCCTTGGGCAGGCCCCACCCTCCTGTGCCTCAGTTTACCCAGTTGCGCCTGATGGGAGCACTTGGTGGCCAGGCACTAACCCCGCTGTCCCCGCAGGTGAGCTGTATTTCCTCTCCACGGCCATCCCTAGTGCAGCAGTGCCAGCCGGGATCTTGTACCAGATTGTAGACCCCTCCAGGTACCCACTGTTCCACCCCTTTGCCCGCTGGCCCTGGCAGCTTTATGGGCAAGGAGTTGCCCCGTCTCGGTCCGACACAGCTTGGCTGGCTCCCAGGGTGTGGGGTGGGGGCTGTGCATGGGCCCTGGCCCCTGTGCCCCCGTAACAGGCATCTCTCCCCACAGGCGGGCGTCCCCTGGACCGTGCGGGATCAGCCCTGTGCCCGTCCCTGTCCAAGGGAAGCTGGTCCACTTCCGCCCATCACAGAGTGAGTGTGTGGGGCAGGGGGGCACTGGGGGCCGTAGGTCACCACTGCAGCTGGCTGAGGCCTCTGGAGAGCTGCTGGGCCATTGGGGTGTGGCAGGGGGGCAGCGGGGTGCTGGGAGTGGAGTGGGGACCATAGCTTAGCACAGGTGGTGTGGGGGAGCTAGGACTCCTGGGTTCTATCGGCGCCGACTCACTGCGAGGGGCAGTTCTGCCCGTGTGTTCTTCTGTATATGGGGGATAAACGTGTCGGGGGTGAGGCAATCCGGGGGGGGCAGAGCTGTATCCCAAACAAGCCCCCCTCCCCTTTCCTGTTTCAGAATTCATCACACCGGCCCCGCTGCCCACAGGGACCACCCCACTGCCTGGCACCGGCTCAGAACCGACAGGCACAGCTGGCCCCCCCATGGTGCCTGTCACCCGCCCCCCAGGCCTCAGCCCCCACTACCAGGCCCAGAGCCCCCTGCAGTGCCCTCGGCCCTGCCCAGCCCAGCTGTAGCTGCCAGGCCCCCAGCGCACCCGGACTCTGGGGTGCTGCAGGTGTTTCCCACACCCCGGCCAGGGCCGAGCCTGCCCCCCACCACCCCCAACTGGTACCAGCAGCTGCTGGAGCGCCTGGGGGCCAACAGCAGCCCACGGAGCCGCGCCTACTGGCCCCCCCGCACAAGGCCACCCTCTCCAACCCACAACCCCCCCCTTTCCTCTAGCCCCCACCTCCACCCCAGCACGGGGCCGCCCCCCACAACCCACCCAGCATCCAGCCCCCACTGGCCCCCCAGCACAAGGCTGCCCCCCACAACCCACCCAGCATCCAGCCCCCACTGGCCCCCCAGCACAGGGTCACCCTCTCCAGTCCCCAACCCCCAGCTGCCCCCCACAACTTTGCCATCCCCTGCCACCCCTCAACCCCCCAGGCAGGAGGCTGGGCACCACCCCAGGAAGATGGGGCCCCAGAGGCGGCTGGGTGCAAAGGGCCCCGCCCGGCAGCTGCCCCCTGGCACAGTGCGGCTGGTGCACAGGGGCGCAGGGCCCGGGCGGGGCCGGCTGGAGATCCTGGTGGGGGGCCAGTGGGGCACAGTCTGCGCGGGCGGGCGGCCGCTGTGGTGTGCCGGCAGCTGGGCTACGGGCAGGCGCGGAGGGTGGCCCGCCGGGCGGAGTTCGGGCAAGGGGCCGCGCTGCCCATCCTGCTGGAGTGCCGGAGCGCCCCCCCCGGGCAGCACAACTGTGCCCACAGCGAGGACGTAGGGGTGGGGTGCGGGAACCGGGAGGGCCAGGGGCTGCCCAGGGGGAGCCGAGGGGGCCAAGCCCTGTAACTTCTGCCTCCTTCTTGCCCTCTGCGCTCTGGTGGGGGGAGGGGGGAGACACGGACAGCCAGGGTTGGGGGCTGGGCTGGTCCCTGCCACCCCCATCCAGCTCAGCCCCCTACTCCCCCCACAGCTTCAGGGACTTGGGAGCCACATGGCCCAGAGGCCCCCAGGAGCAGCTGCTCAGGGTTCCCGTTTTCCTTTTACAGCAGGGGGTTTAAGAATGGGGGGGCTTCTCCCCCCACTGCTGGGCTGGGAGGTGTCGGTTCTGGCGGGGGGGGGGGCGGGGAGTCAGGACTCCTGGGTTCTATTGTTGGCTCTACCCTTGCCTTGAGCGCCGGGCCAGGGCGGGGTGAGGGGACAGAGGGCACAATACCACGCCACTGGCTCCTTCCAGCAATGGTTTATTCAGACTCCTGGTCCCCATCTTTCCCGGGGACCATTTGCCCTCCCAGCCACCAGGAACAGCTGGCACACACAGGCCTGGGGGCGGGGGGGGATTCCCAGGGGCGAGTGCTTGAGCCAGGGACACAGGGGTGTTTGCTCCACGTCTCCCCCCACCCTAGGCTGATTCCCGGGCTGGCAGAGGGCGCTGCCCCGCGACACCCCAGCGGGGCTGAGGGGCAGCTCTTGGCGGCATGGGAGGGGCCATCACCCCCCATGGGCAGTGCCCGTCTTGCCACGCTCCATCCTGCACCTGGCGCCACAGAGGGGCAGCAGCTTCCGGCTGCGGGCCCTGGCAGATGCCTGCAGTGGGGGGCAGGCACATGCGGCAGCCCCAGACCCCTCCCTGAGCAGCGCCAGGCAAGACCCCATGACGGTTCAACCCGGCTCATTAAAGGGTTTGCATGAAAGGGATCCTGGCAGAGCCCAGCGGCTGTGCGGGCGGGGGGGGGTCCTCTCCCCTCCCCCCCTGCAGGGGGACCCCCACCCCTGCTCCTCCTGGGCAGCACGGCCTGGGGCTATGGCCTGTGCTGGGCAGAGCCACGGGCAGGAGGGGCAGGCAGCTCCGCCAGCTGGGAAGGGTACAGAGCGGCTGCCACCGCATCATAGCTGGGTCCCCCCATGCCCGGGGGGTGGGACACGGGGTCCCCAACCCAGCACACCTCCCCGCCCCCTCTGGCTCCTGCCAAAGCACCACAAAGCCTCCCCCCGCCCCTCCCCGCCCCTCCCCTCCCCAAAGGCGGCACCTCGCTGGTCCTGCCGGGGTCCCCGCTCCTGGGGCTGGGGTCTCTGGCACAGCTGCACAGACAGCTGGGCCCCCCAGGGAAAGGGGCTTTTCCCTCCCTTGCGGGTGCCCCATGACATGCTGCCCCTTGCAGGGGGGCTCCGAGCTGGTGGGAGTGGAGGGGTAGAGTTTTGGGGGGCAGGAGGGGCATTGCCCCCAAGCCTCAGGCATGCATGGAATCACCCCCCCACATATAAAACTCAAACTAGACCTGGCCAGGCCCCAGCTCAGCCCCACACACAACCTGTCACCTTCACCCCCTCGGTCAGCCAGAGCCCGTGGCGCCGGGGGGGCTGGCCCAGGCTGGGCCCCCACAGCCGGCTCCATGGCCCAGGGTCCCCAGCATGGCGGGGGTGAGTCTGGGAAACAGGGCAGGTCCCGGCCACCTGCCCCGCGATAAAACCTGGCGAACGGCCCCTGAAAACGGGGGCGCGCTTATTAAAACCCTGTGCGAGCTCCCCCCGCAACGTGCGGACAGGAGCCGCGTCAGCCGCCGGCACGGTCCCCGCGGGGAGCTGCCCCGGGAACGCAGCCCCCTCTGCAGCCCCCTCCGCGGGCAGGGCTGACGCTATCGGCTGATGGAGGCGTAGTTGGCTCGGCTGCCCGTGTTGAGCTGGGCGCTGGCAGGTGGCGGCTTCTCGCCCTGGGCCGGCTCCTCCGGCGGCCCCTCGGGCTGCAGGATGGGCTCCTGGTCGCCGCAGCGAGCGGCCGGCAGCAGGAAGAGGTCGGTGAGGCCGTGCAGGTCGGCCGCCTTGTGGAAGGTCTGTAGAACCAGCAGCACGGCCATCAGCCCCAGCAGCAGGTACACTGGGCGAGAGCGAGGGGGCGTCAGCCACTGCGGGGACCTGGGGGTCAGCCCCTGGAGCTATAGCGGCATTGCGCCCCAGCTGTGCCTGGCAAACGCCACCCGGCAGGGCCAGGCCCCACCCCACAGCAAGTAGGGAATAGAACCCAGGCATCCTGGCTCCCAGCCCCCCTGCTCTAACCACTAGTCCCCACTCCCCTCCCAGAGCCGGGGAGAGAACCCAGGCGTCCTGGCTCCCAGCCCCCCTGCTCTAACCACTAGTCCCCACTCCCCTCCCAGAGCCAGGGAGAGAACCCAGGAGTCCTGGCTCCCAGCCGCCTTGCTCTAACCCACCAAACAGCAGTGTACCCTAGGTAATGTTCAGGATGTAGCCGTCCCCACGGGGCACCAGCCCAGCTGGCTTGAAATGACTCTAATAGACACACCGATGCTGCACCCAAGTCTCCCCAGACTGTGCCCTGTGGGGCTACTGGGGCCCCCTCTGCCCCCCCCAGGTACCTGCCCCCTAGACACCTGTGACAAAGTGAGGGAGGGGGTGTGACGAAGTGGGACTATTCTTAATGTTTCCTCTGAATAGTGTGGGGGTGCCTCAGTTTCCCCTAGGCAGTTCTTAAGTATCTAGGGGGTGGGGTAAGGGTGTATGATCATTGCAGAGCCCTAGAGGGCATGTGTGTGCAGGAGTCTGGACACAGAGAATGGCCGACACCCTGTTTCCTGGCAACTGATGGCCTGGGCCCTTCCCCCCTGCAAGGTGAGAGCTAAAGGGTTGGAGAACAAAGGAATCAGGTGACCACCTGGCCCGGGAAAGGAACAAAGCCCAGAGGAGGAGGGGCTGGAGGGGAGTTTCAGTTTGGGGCTGGCTGGGACATGGAGTGAAGTGCAGACGTGGTTGTCTGGCTCACTGCCCCCCAAAATGGACCCAGCTGAGGGGTCCCGTTCTCTGCACCTGCAAGCTCTGTTTTAGACCATGTTCCTGTCGTCTAATAAACCTTCTGTTTTACTGGCTGGCTGAGAGTCACGTCTGACTGCGAAGTTGGGGTGCAGGACCCTCTGGCTTCCCCAGGAGCCCCGCCTGAGCGGACTCGCTGTGGGAAGCGCACGGAGGGGCAGAGGATGCTGAATGCTCCGAGGTCAGACCCAGGAAGGTGGAAGCTGTGTGAGCTGCGTGTCCTGAAGACAGGCTGCTCACAGAAAGGCGACTGCCCCAGAGTCCTGACTGGCTTCATGGGGAGCAGTTCCAGAGCATCGCCCAGGGACTCCGTGACAACTGGTGGCAGAGGTGGGATGTACTGCACCCCGTGGATGGCGCTTCCTGCAGTAAGTGACTGGGGAGCAGTAACACGAAGGGGGATTGCCGAGGACCAGGCCTGCTGAAGGCTCAGAAAGGAGCGGTTTCGGGGGGCGGTTAACCCCTGGGAGTGTGTGACCAGTGAGAGGGACTGTGCAGTAATGGGGTCCCCCTGGGGACTGCAGTGAGCAGTCTCAGGGGCGGAGGAGTCTGCAGCTCGACCCTGGCAAAGAGGTGGTGACCTCGAGAAGGGCTGGCACACTAGGGGTTCTCCCTGGAAACCGTGGGGAGCTGAGAACACACGGGCCTGTGAGTCCACAACAACTTGGGAGGAGCGGAGTGATGGCCTGTCACCGTCTCCTTAAGAAGGACATTGTAACCCTGTGCAAAAAGAGAGGGTTGAGCGTTGGAAAGTTCACCAAAGCAGAGTTAATCGTGCAGCTGGAGGAGGATGACCGCTCGAAGGAACAGATTCCTGACCCCAACTGGGGCTATAGCAGGATCTGGGAGCAGCTGGAGCGGGAGCCAGGCATCGCCAAGACTCCTGTCCCCGACCAGACGGGGGTCTTCACGATCGGGTTCCCCATCGGGGGATCGAGACGGACGGGATTGGAGCTGAGTCTGAGAGAGCAAGAGGACTGTGGGGGACAGCGAGAGCCCGAGAAAGAGCTGCAGAAGCAGCAGCAGCATGAACTGGCGGTGGGGGAGCGGAGAGGCCTAGGGGACCTCCCCGGGGTGAGTGGGGATAGATCCCGGGGGGCCAGTTCCGCAGGGAACCTCGAGACTAAATTGCTGCCCCTGGTTAAGGAGGGGGGGTGTGTGGATGCCCACCTCACTGCCTTTGAGCAGGCTGGCGATTTGAACCAAGGGGACCCTGCGGAAAAGCCCCGGTGTCTAGCTCCCTTGCTGGGTCCCAAGGCCATAGACTCCGTCAGCCAGATGGTTGGGGATGTGGACAGGCTCCCACTCCTGACCCCAACCTATATGTCTGTGTGGAGTTTCCTGGGGCCAGGCCCCTCGGACCTCCAGTGGGAGCAGAAGGTGATGGTCAATGGGGAGACATTCTTGGGGTGGCCAAAGGGCATGGGCTGCATAAACCTTCCCACATGCGGCCTGCGAGTGCTATCGACCACCCCTGACCTAAGGGAGGGTGTGAAAATGGAAGGGCCTGGTGTAACTCCTACCAAGGAATGGGAGAGATGCTGGGGCATCCATGGGAACGTTGGTGGCTTCGAACTTCCCCAGGTCACCGGCTAAAGTGACCCCGCTCAGTTCGATCTCGAAGGGGGGAGAGATGTGACGAAGTGGGACTATTCTTAATGTTTCCTCTGAATAGTGTGGGGGTGCCTCAGTTTCCCCTAGGCAGTTCTTAAGTATCTAGGGGGTGGGGTAAGGGTGTATGATCATTGCAGAGCCCTAGAGGGCATGTGTGTGCAGGAGTCTGGACACAGAGAATGGCCGACACCCTGTTTCCTGGCAACTGATGGCCTGGGCCCTTCCCCCCTGCAAGGTGAGAGCTAAAGGGTTGGAGAACAAAGGAATCAGGTGACCACCTGGCCCGGGAAAGGAACAAAGCCCAGAGGAGGAGGGGCTGGAGGGGAGTTTCAGTTTGGGGCTGGCTGGGACATGGAGTGAAGTGCAGACGTGGTTGTCTGGCTCACTGCCCCCCAAAATGGACCCAGCTGAGGGGTCCCGTTCTCTGCACCTGCAAGCTCTGTTTTAGACCATGTTCCTGTCGTCTAATAAACCTTCTGTTTTACTGGCTGGCTGAGAGTCACGTCTGACTGCGAAGTTGGGGTGCAGGACCCTCTGGCTTCCCCAGGAGCCCCGCCTGAGCGGACTCGCTGTGGGAAGCGCACGGAGGGGCAGAGGATGCTGAATGCTCCGAGGTCAGACCCAGGAAGGTGGAAGCTGTGTGAGCTGCGTGTCCTGAAGACAGGCTGCTCACAGAAAGGCGACTGCCCCAGAGTCCTGACTGGCTTCATGGGGAGCAGTTCCAGAGCATCGCCCAGGGACTCCGTGACAACTGGTGGCAGAGGTGGGATGTACTGCACCCCGTGGATGGCGCTTCCTGCAGTAAGTGACTGGGGAGCAGTAACACGAAGGGGGATTGCCGAGGACCAGGCCTGCTGAAGGCTCAGAAAGGAGCGGTTTCGGGGGGCGGTTAACCCCTGGGAGTGTGTGACCAGTGAGAGGGACTGTGCAGTAATGGGGTCCCCCTGGGGACTGCAGTGAGCAGTCTCAGGGGCGGAGGAGTCTGCAGCTCGACCCTGGCAAAGAGGTGGTGACCTCGAGAAGGGCTGGCACACTAGGGGTTCTCCCTGGAAACCGTGGGGAGCTGAGAACACACGGGCCTGTGAGTCCACAACAACTTGGGAGGAGCGGAGTGATGGCCTGTCACCGTCTCCTTAAGAAGGACATTGTAACCCTGTGCAAAAAGAGAGGGTTGAGCGTTGGAAAGTTCACCAAAGCAGAGTTAATCGTGCAGCTGGAGGAGGATGACCGCTCGAAGGAACAGATTCCTGACCCCAACTGGGGCTATAGCAGGATCTGGGAGCAGCTGGAGCGGGAGCCAGGCATCGCCAAGACTCCTGTCCCCGACCAGACGGGGGTCTTCACGATCGGGTTCCCCATCGGGGGATCGAGACGGACGGGATTGGAGCTGAGTCTGAGAGAGCAAGAGGACTGTGGGGGACAGCGAGAGCCCGAGAAAGAGCTGCAGAAGCAGCAGCAGCATGAACTGGCGGTGGGGGAGCGGAGAGGCCTAGGGGACCTCCCCGGGGTGAGTGGGGATAGATCCCGGGGGGCCAGTTCCGCAGGGAACCTCGAGACTAAATTGCTGCCCCTGGTTAAGGAGGGGGGGTGTGTGGATGCCCACCTCACTGCCTTTGAGCAGGCTGGCGATTTGAACCAAGGGGACCCTGCGGAAAAGCCCCGGTGTCTAGCTCCCTTGCTGGGTCCCAAGGCCATAGACTCCGTCAGCCAGATGGTTGGGGATGTGGACAGGCTCCCACTCCTGACCCCAACCTATATGTCTGTGTGGAGTTTCCTGGGGCCAGGCCCCTCGGACCTCCAGTGGGAGCAGAAGGTGATGGTCAATGGGGAGACATTCTTGGGGTGGCCAAAGGGCATGGGCTGCATAAACCTTCCCACATGCGGCCTGCGAGTGCTATCGACCACCCCTGACCTAAGGGAGGGTGTGAAAATGGAAGGGCCTGGTGTAACTCCTACCAAGGAATGGGAGAGATGCTGGGGCATCCATGGGAACGTTGGTGGCTTCGAACTTCCCCAGGTCACCGGCTAAAGTGACCCCGCTCAGTTCGATCTCGAAGGGGGGAGAGATGTGACGAAGTGGGACTATTCTTAATGTTTCCTCTGAATAGTGTGGGGGTGCCTCAGTTTCCCCTAGGCAGTTCTTAAGTATCTAGGGGGTGGGGTAAGGGTGTATGATCATTGCAGAGCCCTAGAGGGCATGTGTGTGCAGGAGTCTGGACACAGAGAATGGCCGACACCCTGTTTCCTGGCAACTGATGGCCTGGGCCCTTCCCCCCTGCAAGGTGAGAGCTAAAGGGTTGGAGAACAAAGGAATCAGGTGACCACCTGGCCCGGGAAAGGAACAAAGCCCAGAGGAGGAGGGGCTGGAGGGGAGTTTCAGTTTGGGGCTGGCTGGGACATGGAGTGAAGTGCAGACGTGGTTGTCTGGCTCACTGCCCCCCAAAATGGACCCAGCTGAGGGGTCCCGTTCTCTGCACCTGCAAGCTCTGTTTTAGACCATGTTCCTGTCGTCTAATAAACCTTCTGTTTTACTGGCTGGCTGAGAGTCACGTCTGACTGCGAAGTTGGGGTGCAGGACCCTCTGGCTTCCCCAGGAGCCCCGCCTGAGCGGACTCGCTGTGGGAAGCGCACGGAGGGGCAGAGGATGCTGAATGCTCCGAGGTCAGACCCAGGAAGGTGGAAGCTGTGTGAGCTGCGTGTCCTGAAGACAGGCTGCTCACAGAAAGGCGACTGCCCCAGAGTCCTGACTGGCTTCATGGGGAGCAGTTCCAGAGCATCGCCCAGGGACTCCGTGACAGGGGGGGTTTCCCATAACGTTTTGCATGAGCACTGCGTGCTTCAGTTTTCTCTGTGTCTGACACGACCTCAGTGGTGGGACAAGGGGGTGTGATTTTTGCAGGGACCCAGGGTGGCAGGTGTCTGGCAGGACTCAGGAGCCAGGTGGCTGCCAAGAGAGGTGGGGGGCAGTGACTTGTTTGCCCAGGAGGAGGAGGGGCAGCAGGTGTGTCAGGGGCTGGGCTGGGCTGGTCAGTCTCCTGGTTGGGACAGCCGGTGGGGGGAGTGGTGGAAAGCCCATGGCCTTTGCTGTAACTTCCTGCTTCCTGTGAGCTCTGTCCTACCCTGATGAAGTGAGCTGTAGCTCACGAAAGCTCATGCTCAAATAAATTGGTTAGTCTCTAAGGTGCCACAAGTCCTCCTTTTCTTTTTGCGAATACAGACTAACACGGCTGTTCCTCTGAAACCTGTCCTACCCTGTGTTCCCGGTGACTAATAAACCTGTTTTCCACGCTGGCTGAGTCACGGCTGACTGGGGAGTGGGGGGCAGGGCCCTTTGCGGGCGTGTGAGGCTCCCCCAGGCGGCCCTCCAGGGGACCAGGGGGCTGAATGCTTCCAGGTCGGACCCGGGAGGTGCCGGAGCCGAGCAGGCTCCTTGCCCTGGTGCCGGCGCCCCGAGGGGAGACGCACCAGGAGGAGGGTCCTGCCTGACCTTGCTCGGAGCGCACCCATGAGACACCCCCCCAACGGAGCTGCCCCCCCCCAGGCCTCCCCCCCGCCCGCTGCTCACCAGTGACCGAGACCTTGTAGAGCGCCCGCAGCTTCTGGCCGGGCTGCTCGCCCGGCACGTAGTCACCCAGCCCGATGGTGCACAGCGAGATGAAGCAGAAGTAGAAGGCGTCCAGGTAGCTCCAGGTCTCCTCCAGGGCGCTGAAGATGGCGGCCGGCAGCAGAAAGAAGGCGACCAGCACGGCCAGCAGCAGCAGCAGGAAGTGGGCCCGGGCCAGCGCCCGGTGGCTGTAGCCCGACCGCAGCTGCAGGTACTCGAGGGGCCGGTGGACGAAGAGCCGGGCCAGGCGCTGCACCGTGGCCGTCAACACCAGCATGGTGAAGGGCACCCCCAGCAGGGCATAGAAGATGCAGAAGGCCTTGCCGGAGTCCGAGAGCGGTGTGGTGTAGCCGTAGCCTGGATGCAGGGCACAGAGGAGATGATGTTACCCCCACGTGTGTGTAGGGGTCTCCCCCATGGGAAACTGAGGCATGGACAAGCAAAGGCATCCCACAGGGGTCAGTGTCAGAGCTGGGGATAGAACCCAGGAGTCCTGGCTCCCACCCCCCACCCCCACTCTAACCACTAGATCCCACTCCCCTCCCAGAGCTGGGGAGAGAACCCAGGAGTCCTGCGGACCAGCCCAGCCTTGCCCTGTGCAGCCCCTGGCTCCGTCCGTCCGGCAGGTCCCAGGCTTCATCCCCGCCCTAGCCCATGTGCCTGGGCTCTGCGTGAGGCCGGCTCCAGGAACAGCTCCAGCGCGGGGAGCTGGGTAATGAGATTTTACGCCCCGGTGAGTTCTAAGCCGGGCAATCAGGCGGCTGCAGGGGGCAGTGAAAGGCTCCATTGTGGGGGGCAGCACCGCACCCGCCGCTAATCCAGAGGCAAAGCCAGGGCCCTGCGGGGGGCTGCAGGCTGCACATGACCCCAAGCGGGGGATCTACTGATGCCCAAGCACAGTGACACAGGCTGGCTGACATACCAGGGTAACAGCCTACTACTGCAGCCAGCCAGTGGCGCTTCGGGGCTCCAATCGCACCGCGAAGGCACTGGGTGACGGGGCAGCTGCTGCCCCAAAGTTCCACTACCGGGGGGGCAGCCACAGGGCTCCCCAGCATGGCAGGGCTGGCCCCGCGTCCCCCCTGCCATGGCTGCATCCCCAGGCCTTTCCTACCCCTACCCCAGGATCCAGACAGGCTGAGTGCCCAGCCCCTTAGCCCATCCGCACTATGGGGCAGCTGCACCAGGGGCTGGGGCCGAATACCAGGAAGCCCGTGCGGTGGGGGTGAATCCCATGGGGGGAGCCGGGTCACTGGGGACAGCCCTGCTCCCCCCCCCCCCATCAGAGCTGATGCCCAAGCTCAGAGCCTGCCTGTCAGGGCCTTGCCCACCCACCCCGGGGAGGCAACCCAGCCCACTCCCCTCCCAGCTGCCAGGGAGCTGTTTACTCTGAGTGTTGACCCAAGGCAGGCACGGGTCAGAGTTCGCTCTGCATCAACCGGAGCCTCCTGTCCTCCCTGCCCCGGCAGGGTGAGCCCTGCCCAGGGATCCCCCCGCGCTAGCCAGCTGCCTCCGGGCCCAGAGGTCCTGCAGGGAGTGCCCTGCGGGCCAGGACGGCTCAATCTATCCTTGGGCCGTGGTGGGGCAGAGGGGCTGATATTCTGACACACACGGAGCCAGGCAGGTCTCAGCTTCAGCACCAACCCATAAAGACAGACCGACACGGCCGGACAGACGGGCATGTCTAACCCCCCCGTCCCCCGCAGCGGGATGCACCACAGGACCTGTCCCGCTCAGGAAGGTGCCCCGTGGTACCCAGGGACAGACAGGGACAGCCCAGCTGTGGGACACACAGCTGCCTCAGGCCCCCCCAAGGCACCGAGCTGCCGGACCGGGCAGCACCCAGACCCAGGGGATTGTGTGGCAAAGCCCCTGGGCACTGAGCCCCATGGGCTGTGCCCCCCCATGGCGTCACTGGGGCCAGGCGCTGGTAACGCACACGCCCTTGGCCTGGCAGGCAGCAGGACTCCCTGGCTCGGTGCCAGGCCCGGGCAGGGCCAGAATGCCCGAGTCCTGGGGAGAGGCACCAGCTCATGTCCGGGTTAACCCCCTCCCTGCCAGGGCTTGGCTCACAACACCCAGTACAGGGGCGGGGAAAGAGCCAGCGTCTGGGCAGCTCTCCAGAGCCCCATGCCGCCAGCCCTGTCTGTCAGGAGTGCTCGGCACTGTCAGGAGCGTAGCAGTACTCAGCCGGGCTGGGACCCGCTTTCCTTTCCTTTCCTGGCCAGCCAGCCAGCAGCTGGCTCAGCGTTTCTAACAGCGCATGGGGCCAGCCACGACTTCCCCCGGGACAGCCAGCAGGGCGGCTCGGACCCACGAGTCCCATGAGCCAGAGGCAGCTGTCACCCCTTTGGGCTAAACATCTGAAGGACTAACTGAGCTGTATGGGCTCATCAGGGAGCCAGGACTCCTGGGTTCCGTCCCCAGAACTGGCAGGGGAGTGGGCTAGTGGTTTCAGTGAGGGGGCAGGGGCTGGGAGCCAGGACTCCTGGGTTCCATCCCCAGCGCTGGCAGGGGAGGGGGCCTAGTGGTTAGAGCAGCAGCTCTCTAGGGCAGAGACTCCCAGCTCCCAGATGAGGGGAGGGGGCCAGGCTGGGGAGCAGGGATTCTGGCTGGATCCTGGCTGGACCCAGCTGTAATCGGCACCAATGTGCCCACCCCAGGACCTGCCGACCTGAGAGACCTGCTCATTTAGGGCTGGATCCAAAGCCTGTCGGAAGCCAGGGAGGGCAGGAGGGTTCCACTGGGCTGGGGGTCCGGCCACATGGACCAGTCTGAGCACTGGGGGCTGCTGGCCCTGGTGTAGGCCAGGCCAGGAATCTCTGAAGCTAAGGCCCCACAGGGGATCCAAGGCCCAGCAGCCAGCCCCCTCCCCCCTCAGGAGCACCTCTGTGCTCTAGGATTTCCGCAAGGGCCTGGGGGGGGGGGGGAGGAGAGGGGAGAGAGAGAGGGAGAGAGAGAGAGAGGAACTAGGCCAGGATGGAGGGGGAGGGTTGGGCTCCAGCTGCTAACTCTGCGCTTTCACTTTCCTTGTCATCTGGGGCCCAGGTGCCGGATTGGGGGTGGGGGTGCAACCAGTTCTTCCAAAGCAGCGTTCAGAAGCCCCCCCGGGGAGCAATTCACAATATACCCCCCTACACACCCCTCCCAGGGCAGGAGCGGGATCTCGCTGAGGCTCCTGGCCGGAGGAACAAGGCCAGTCCCAGAGTCCTAGCATGGGGGAAGTCCCTGGCATGGCCACTCCGTCACCATCACCCAGGGCCCGGAGCCAGCGCCCAAAGAAGCCGGCCCAGTGAGCCCAGCCGACACCAGCCCAGAGACCTTCTCCAGTCAGTTTTGCTTCTGACAGCTGGCAGGGGCCCAGCAGGCCCTGCCCAGACCTGATCTCTGCTCCAGCAGATGCAAAGGAGGAGTCCCGGCGAGCGCTGCCTGGGTGTTGGGACACTGCCACCCTGGCAGCACGCAGCATCCCGTGAGCCCAGTCACCAGGCCCAGCGCCTCGTTCACACCCCATGTCACTCCAAGGCCCAGCAGACACTTCGGAGAAAGGGCCTCAGAGTTACAGCTGCACCCGCCTTGCCTAAGGGAGCTCGGCCCAGGGACACCCCAGGCCCCCAGCAACACCCCATGGACCCAGCACAGACCTCCCAGGTCCCCTCCCCACACAGAGCAGGAAGAGGGGCACACGCCCCATGGCCAAACGCCCTGCTAAGACGCTTTTCCAAACCCGATCCCACTCTAGGCCCTGCAGAGAACCCCGTGGGTCAGGGCCTGGTGGGGCAGATCCGAGCCACTGTGCGGTGGTGGGGAGGGGCAATGTTTGGTTTGTGGGTTGAGCTGGAGGCTGTGTTAGCTGGGGGAGGGGGAGGAGAGGGCGGCTGTGCTAGCCGGGGGAGGGGGGACTCTGATAACCGGGGCGGGGGAGGGGAAAGGGGCGCTCAGGCACTTTCCCTCACACACTTAACAAACTTTCTGAAAGTTTCTCCAGCTGGCTCCGGCTCTGGGCAGGGCCCGGCCCGAGGGGGGCGGGCATCATCCATCGGGAACAGCCCCCGCTTGCCCGAGCAGAGAGTGACATTTGCGTGTGCCCCCCCCCCCCCACACACACCCCAGTCCCCCGGCGCTGCTGGATTTGTAAACTCCCAACCAAGCACGAGATTCGCCCTGGGTGCTTTAACGCGCCTGGGAACGGGGCGCGTGTGTACTGGGGCGGGTTTAAAATCACTGGGGGGCTCTAGGGACACGGCCCTGGGACCCCCTGGGGGATGGGCGCAATGGTCTGGAAGCTGGTGGGGACACCCCATTCCTGGGGGCCCCGGGGGAGCGCAGGGCGCCTGGGGTGGTACCGAGAGACTCACGCGCTGTTTGGGGGCGGCTGCCCCGGCGGGGGAAGCTGGGGAGGGCGGCGCGCAGCGGAGGGGGGCGCTCCGGCTGGGCAGGGGGGCGCCCCGGCTGGCGAGGGGGCGCCAGGGGCGGCGGGAGCGGGCGCTTACCCACGGTGGTGACCAGCGTGCTGGAGAAGAAGAAGGCGGAGGCGAAGTCCCAGCTGGAGGCGCCGGCCGAGCCGTTCCGCAGCACCGACACCCCGTAGCGGTTGGCGCTCAGCACCCGCTCCAGGAAGCGCTCCAGCGCGCTCTCGTTCAGGCAGGGGCTGGCCCGCAGGAAGGCGGCCTTGAGCGAGCGCAGCTCGGCCCGCAGCCGGCTCTCGTAGGGGCGCTCGATGGCGGAGACCAGCAGCGCGCCCAGCAGCAGGTAGCCCGCGTAGCCCAGCAGGCAGAGCCCCAGCACGGCGCAGCGGTTCATGGCGCGGCCGGAGCCCCGTGCGCCCTGGGCGCGGGCAGGGAGAGCGCAGCCCGGAGCGCCCCGCGGGCAGGGGAGACCCGGGGCCCCCGGAGGAGGAGGACGGCGGGGAGGGGAGACCCGGGGCCCCCCGGGCAGAGCCCTCGGTGCGCCCCAGGGAACGGGGGGGCCCGGAGCCCCTCGGCCGCTGCTCTCCCCCTGGCTACGTGTCCTTCCAGCGGAGCTTCCTGCTGCTGCTGCCGCGGGCTCCCCGGAGCGAGCCCCGAACCCAGAGACCCGCCGGGCCGGTCCCCGAGCGGCCGCGCAGCGACCTCTGCCTGCCGCCCGGCGGCTTCTTAGGCTGGGGACAAGCCCCGCCCAGCGGGGCGGGCTGGGACTCGGGGCCCCGCCTGGTCTCGGGGGGACCCAGGGGATTCCCCGGAGCGGAGGCGGATTCCAGGGCCAGGCAGGAGCCTGGTCCCTGCCGGGGGAGGGAGGAAGGGGCCACATGCACCGACCTCCCCCCGTGCCCCCTCCCCGCTCATCCTTGGCTGCTCTCCGGCTCCTTTCCGATAGGGATCTCAAAGCACTTCACAGACAAGGGACCAAGCCTCCCATCCCTCCGGGGAAACAGGTCACTGCTGTTCCTATTCCACAACTGGGGAAACTGAGGCAGGGGGTTGGTCCAAGGACAGAGCCAGCAGCAGAGCTGGGAACAGAACTCAGGAGTCCTGGCTCTGAGCACGAGGCCCCGCTCTCCTCCAAGGGAGAAAAGCCTGAAACTTTCTGAAAGCCACTCTGGAGTCTGGCCAGTGGGAGGGGACGTGTAATCAAGTGACATGGGTTTTAACACAGATGGGTGCATGGACTCCCCCTCACTCCCCCCCCCAAGCCAGTGCAGTGAGCCTGGAACAAAGGGCATCTCTGTCTCGCAAGACTTGTTCTCTTGTGCACAGTAAATAGCATATGGGTGACATTAACACACACACACTGTAACTCAGCACCCTGTCTCTGCCCTGGGGGGCTCTCACACCAATCAGGTCTCACGTCTTTGCAGGCAGGATCAGCAGCTCAGGGGTCACCTGCTGGGTGACAGTAGTACCCCAGTGGCTAGGTCACTCCAAAAAGTAATTTTCCCTGGGTTGTTACTCACCCCTTCTTGTCAACTGTTGGGAATGGGCGACGTCCAGCTTGATGGAATCGGCCTCGTTAGCACTGACCCCCCACGTGGCCAGGCAACTCCCATCTTTTCATGTACTGCATACGTACACGTATGTATACTGCTTCCTGTCTTATTCACTCCATGCATCTGATGAAGTGGGTTCTAGCCCACAAAAGCTTAGGCCCAAATCAATGTGTTCGTCTCTAAGGTGCCACGAGGCCTCCTTGTTGTTTCTAGTGGTTCCCTCTGACTCACCACCCCCCATCTGTTCCCTGATCTGTGCAGTCTGGGTCAGGCACCAGGGTAACTTGGGAGTGGAGCAGCCAAGGTCAGTGAAATTGCACTGGGGTAAAACTGGTGCAGATGGGAGGAGATTCAGCCCTGGGTGTTCTCTGGATCTTCTGAGGGAGCTTTGTCCCTGTGTAACCCCCTTCCCCCTCTTCATCCTCTCAGGCTGCTGAGCAACTGTGGGAAGGGGGGTGCTAGGCAGGGACCCTGCCCTAGCCCCCTTGCTCAGCAGCGTGGAGTGAACCATGCCCAGCTGATAACAGCGTTCCTGCTCCAGGGCTTGTTCTGAGGTCACCAGCCAGGCCAGGCCAGGCCAGCACAGCACAAACTGCAAAGCGAACCCAGCCCAGGATGGGGACAGGGATTTGGTGGGTCAGGAGGTCAGAGCCTGAATGCGCCAGGAAGCTGCTTTGGGCATAAGGGGCACTCCTGGAAGAGGAGCGGGCAAAGGGAGCTGCCAGGAGGGAAGGCCCAGCAGGGTAGAGGAACTGGCAGGGGGTGCAGGAGAGAGGGCGAGGTGCCTGTGTATCCCAGCAACGCCATGGGGCACATCCTCTTTCCCCTGTTCCCAGTAACGCTGAGGCTGCTGTCTCCCACCTACTGGTTGAATTTTTCAAAACATCCTAAGGAACCTAGCGCCCCATTCCCAACCCCCAGGCAGCTTAGAAAATCCCAGTCCAAAGTCACCATCTGAACAAAACACAGAGGAACCAGCTCGACCCTGGGGGAAGGAGGTGTGACGAAGTGGGACTATTCTTAATGTTTCCTCTGAATAGTGTGGGGGTGCCTCAGTTTCCCCTAGGCAGTTCTTAAGTATCTAGGGGGTGGGGTAAGGGTGTATGATCATTGCAGAGCCCTAGAGGGCATGTGTGTGCAGGAGTCTGGACACAGAGAATGGCCGACACCCTGTTTCCTGGCAACTGATGGCCTGGGCCCTTCCCCCCTGCAAGGTGAGAGCTAAAGGGTTGGAGAACAAAGGAATCAGGTGACCACCTGGCCCGGGAAAGGAACAAAGCCCAGAGGAGGAGGGGCTGGAGGGGAGGTTCAGTTTGGGGCTGGCTGGGACATGGAGTGAAGTGCAGACGTGGTTGTCTGGCTCACTGCCCCCCAGAATGGACCCAGCTGAGGGGTCCCGTTCTCTGCACCTGCAAGCTCTGTTTTAGACCATGTTCCTGTCGTCTAATAAACCTTCTGTGTTACTGGCTGGCTGAGAGTCACGTCTGACTGCGAAGTTGGGGTGCAGGACCCTCTGGCTTCCCCAGGAGCCCGCCTGGGCGGACTCGCTGGGGGAAGCGCACGGAGGGGCAGAGGATGCTGAATGCTCCGAGGTCAGACCCAGGAAGGTGGAAGCTGTGTGAGCTGCGTGTCCTGAAGACAGGCTGCTCACAGAAAGGCGACTGCCCCAGAGTCCTGACTGGCTTCATGGGGAGCAGTTCCAGAGCATCGCTCAGGGACTCCGTGACAACTGGTGGCAGCGGTGGGATGTACTGCACCCCGTGGATGGCGCTTCCTGCAGTAAGTGACTGGGGAGCAGTAACACGAAGGGGGATTGCCGAGGACCAGGCCTGCTGAAGGCTCAGAAAGGAGCGGTTTCGGGGGGCGGTTAACCCCTGGGAGTGTGTGACCAGTGAGAGGGACTGTGCAGTAATGGGGTCCCCCTGGGGACTGCAGTGAGCAGTCTCAGGGGCGGAGGAGTCTGCAGCTCGACCCTGGCAAAGAGGTGGTGACCTCGAGAAGGGCTGGCACACTAGGGGTTCTCCCTGGAAACCGTGGGGAGCCGAGAACACACGGGCCTGTGAGTCCACAACAACTTGGGAGGAGCGGAGTGATGGCCTGTCACTGTCTCCTTAAGAAGGACATTGTAACCCTGTGCAGAAAGAGAGGGCTGAGCGTTGGAAAGTTCACCAAAGCAGAGTTAATCGTGCAGCTGGAGGAGGATGACCGCTCTAAGGAACAGATTCCTGACCCCAACTGGGGCTATAGCAGGATCTGGGAGCAGCTGGAGCGGGAGCCAGGCATCGCCAAGACTCCTGTCCCCGACCAGACGAGGGTCTTCACGATCGGGTTCCCCATCGGGGGATCGAGACGGACGGGATTGGAGCGGAGTCTGAGAGAGCAAGAGGACCGTGGGAGACAGCGAGAGCCCGAGAAAGAGCTGCAGAAGCAGCAGCAGCATGAACTGGCGGTGGTGGGGCGGAGAGGCCGAGGGGACCTCCCCGGGGTGAGTGGGGATAGATCCCGGGGGGCCAGTTCCGCAGGGAACCTCGAGACTAAATTGCTGCCCCTAGTTAAGGGGGGGTGTGTGGATGCCCACCTCACTGCCTTTGAGCAGGCTGGCGATTTGAACCAAGGGGACCCTGCGGAAAAGCCCCGGTGTCTAGCTCCCTTGCTGGGTCCCAAGGCCATAGACTCCGTCAGCCAGATGGTTGGGGATGTGGACAGGCTCCCACTCCTGACCCCAACCTATATGTCTGTGTGGAGTTTCCTGGGGCCAGCCCCCCCCCGGACCTCCAGTGGGAGCAGAAGGTGATGGTCAATGGGGAGACATTCTTGGGGTGGCCAAAGGGCATGGGCTGCATAAACCTTCCCACATGCGGCCTGCGAGTGCTATCGACCACCCCTGACGTAAGGGAGGGTGTGAAAATGGAAGGGCCTGGTGTAACTCCTACCAAGGAATGGGAGAGATGCTGGGGCATCCATGGGAACGTTGGTGGCTTCGAACTTCCCCAGGTCACCGGCTAAAGTGACCCCGCTCAGTTCGATCTCGAAGGGGGGAGAGATGTGACGAAGTGGGACTATTCTTAATGTTTCCTCTGAATAGTGTGGGGGTGCCTCAGTTTCCCCTAGGCAGTTCTTAAGTATCTAGGGGGTGGGGTAAGGGTGTATGATCATTGCAGAGCCCTAGAGGGCATGTGTGTGCAGGAGTCTGGACACAGAGAATGGCCGACACCCTGTTTCCTGGCAACTGATGGCCTGGGCCCTTCCCCCCTGCAAGGTGAGAGCTAAAGGGTTGGAGAACAAAGGAATCAGGTGACCACCTGGCCCGGGAAAGGAACAAAGCCCAGAGGAGGAGGGGCTGGAGGGGAGGTTCAGTTTGGGGCTGGCTGGGACATGGAGTGAAGTGCAGACGTGGTTGTCTGGCTCACTGCCCCCCAGAATGGACCCAGCTGAGGGGTCCCGTTCTCTGCACCTGCAAGCTCTGTTTTAGACCATGTTCCTGTCGTCTAATAAACCTTCTGTGTTACTGGCTGGCTGAGAGTCACGTCTGACTGCGAAGTTGGGGTGCAGGACCCTCTGGCTTCCCCAGGAGCCCGCCTGGGCGGACTCGCTGGGGGAAGCGCACGGAGGGGCAGAGGATGCTGAATGCTCCGAGGTCAGACCCAGGAAGGTGGAAGCTGTGTGAGCTGTGTGTCCTGAAGACAGGCTGCTCACAGAAAGGCGACTGCCCCAGAGTCCTGACTGGCTTCATGGGGAGCAGTTCCAGAGCATCGCTCAGGGACTCCGTGACAGGAGGGACAAGGGATAGGGGAGCAGGTGAGAGCCCTCATCCCTCTGCCATCAGCTCCTTACACTGCAGATGTGACTCTGGAAATTGCTCCGTCTGGGCCAGAGCCACCTACCAGGAAAGTCCAGTTTGGGCAGCTTTTGCAAGGAACTATCCCAGCCCTTGGCAGCCCCCTGCAATTTGTCCTGGGGGCCCCCAGAGGTGTCATGACCCTGGAGAGGGGGGGCCCTGACTGAGCCTTACAGGAACTCATGTATTAGAGGGGTAGCTGTGTTAGTCTGGATCTGTAAAAGTGGCAAAGAGTCCTGTGGCACCTTGTAGACTAACAGACGTATTGGAGCATGAGCTTTCGTGGCGAATACCCACTTTGTGGGATCCATGTCGTGGAACTTTCCAGAGGCAGGTATAAATATGCAAGCAAGAATCAGGCTAGGGATAACGAGGATCAATCAGGGAGGATGAGGCCCTCTTCTAGCAGTTGAGGTGTGAATACTGAGGGAGGAGAAACTGCTGTCCTTGGCGAGCCATTCACAGTCTTTGTTTAATCCTGAGCTGATGGGGTCAAATTTGCAAATGAACTGAAGCTCAGCAGTTTCTCTTTGAAGTCTGGTCCTGAAGTTTTTGCTGCAGGATGGTTTCAGAGTAACAGCCCTGTTAGTCTGTATTCGCAAAAAGAAAAGGAGTACTTGTGGCACCTTAGAGACCAACCAATTTATTTGAGCATAAGGTTTCGTGAGCTACAGCTCACTTCATCGGATCGATCCGATGAAGTGGGCTGTAGCTCACGAAAGCTTATGCTCAAATAAATTGGTTGGTCTCTAAGGTGCCACAAGTCCTCCTTTTCTTTTTGCTGCAGGATGGCGACCTTTACATCTGCTATTGTGTGTCCAGGGAGGTTGCAGTGGTCTCCTACAGGTTTTTGTATATTGCCATTCCTAATATCTGATTTGTGTCCATTTATCCTTTTACGTAGGGACTGTCCAGTTTGGCGGATGTACATGGCAGAGGGGCATTGCTGGCACATGATGGTGTAGATCACCTTGGTGGAAGTGCAGGTGAATGAACCGGTGATGGTGATGGTGGTGTGGGTGATCTGGTCAGGTCCTGTGATGGTGTCGCTGGTGTAGATATGTGGGCAGAGTTGGCATTGAGGTTTGTTGCATGGATTCGTTCCTGAGCTCCAGGACCTCATGTGACCTGATTCCAGACTGGAGGGTGGCGCCCAGTTAAAGTCTAGGAGGCCTTTCTCAGAGGTGCAGCCCCCACCCCTTGCCTTGCATTACACATTCGAGGTCTTAGTGGGCAGACAGGGACTGGGCGACCATTGGGCTCAATGGGCACTGTCTCTGGCTCAGACCAAGCTGGGGTGTGGAACGGCACAGCACACAGGTTCATGGCCCTCAGCGCATGGCCCGGTTTGTAGCAGGCGCTTGCCACAGCTGCAGCGCTGGGTTGCGTGATATTAAAAAACAAGAGGGAGCATGAACTGCATCAAACTCCCAGTTTAGCTGAGGCCTGGTCTACACTGGAAATTAGATGGACCCAGCTACGCCCCTCAGGGGTGTGAGTGTCACACAGGTAAAGCCACCTGCCACCCCCACCCTTGGAGACAGCGCCCAGGGGAAGGGAGAATAGTCCTGTCAACCTAGCTACACCCCCCCGGGGGGCTGGAGCACCTACAGCATGGGCAGAACCTCTCCTGTGGGCATGGGTAGTGTCTTCACTGCTCTAAGTGTAGACCCGGCAATGGGCTTTAGCACGTGTTCACCTGGGCCAAGGTATTAAAATCACGGCACAGGAGGAGCCGTCATAAGCCCATACTCTGTGCACAGGGGCTGGTTTATCTATGGTGCCATGCCTGTCCCATTAGTGTGCTCTCTGAGGCCCTGCTAGGCTCTCCCCGGGTGAAAGCATTCCCACTGCAAGGTCCTGGGCTTTGACCTGACTGAGCATATCTCCTTTCAGAAGCTGCTTCCTGGGAAACAATGTCAAGATAAAGAGCTGAAGCAGCATCAAACACAGCACGTCCCCCATCATTCAATTCCTGAGCAGCCAGGCTGCCTCTTTGAAATGCAGATAGACTGGATAGTTGTGTGGATAGTTGTGAACAGAGGAGAGATGGCCTGCAAAGCTTGGCAATTAACCTCAGAAATGGGCATTAAACGACCTGTGTTTACCGGGCGGGACGGGCTACTCAGCACTAAATGTTAATCTGGATTTGATAAATTCAAGTTAAGTGGTGTTCATACCAACATGGGTGATGGAAACTCAGGTAAACGTGGAGTTTTCAGTTTGTGACTCACTATTTTAAGTTTCCTCTTTTCAACTAAAAAGAGGAAGCTGTAATGCCCCTAAAACCCCTCACAGCAAAGCCCCTTGTGGGCTGAAGTTGGGGGGAACTTCCCTGTGGATGCAGGTTGCAGAATGGTCCACTGAAGGCATTCTCACCTCTTCCAAGTTCCATTGGACTCACAGCAGTGGATACCAGGGCTAGAGAAGGGCTAGTGGGCTAGGTGGACCCCAGGCCTGACCCAGCCTCACAGTTCCTATGAGAACGGAGGAAACACCTTGTATCACCACCAAGGCGGCCGTCCCGGCGTGCCTGGCTCTGTCGTACGGCGCGAGCCGGGGAGGCGGCCGTCCCGGCGTGCCTGGCTCTGTCGTACGGCGCGAGCCGGGGAGGCGGCCGTCCCGGCGTGCCTGGCTCTGTCGTACGGCGCGAGCCGGGGAGGCGGCCGTCCCGGCTTGCCTGGCTCTGTCGTACGGCGCGAGCCGGGGAGGCGGCCGTCCCGGCGTGCCTGGCTCTGTCGTACGGCGCGAGCCGGGGAGGCGGCCGTCCCGGCGTGCCTGGCTCTGTCGTACGGCGCGAGCCGGGGAGGCGGCCGTCCCGGCGTGCCTGGCTCTGTCGTACGGCGCGAGCCGGGGAGGCGGCCGTCCCGGCGTGCCTGGCTCTGTCGTACGGCGCGAGCCGGGGAGGCGGCCGTCCCGGCGTGCCTGGCTCTGTCGTACGGCGCGAGCCGGGGAGGCGGCCGTCCCGGCGTGCCTGGCTCTGTCGTACGGCGCGAGCCGGGGAGGCGGCCGTCCCGGCGTGCCTGGCTCTGTCGTACGGCGCGAGCCGGGGAGGCGGCCGTCCCGGCGTGCCTGGCTCTGTCGTACGGCGCGAGCCGGGGAGGCGGCCGTCCCGGCGTGCCTGGCTCTGTCGTACGGCGCGAGCCGGGGAGGCGGCCGTCCCGGCGTGCCTGGCTCTGTCGTACGGCGCGAGCCGGGGAGGCGGCCGTCCCGGCGTGCCTGGCTCTGTCGTACGGCGCGAGCCGGGGAGGCGGCCGTCCCGGCGTGCCTGGCTCTGTCGTACGGCGCGAGCCGGGGAGGCGGCCGTCCCGGCCGGCCTGGGTCCGTCGTTCGGCGCGAGCCGGGGAGGCGGCCGTCCCGGCGTGCCTGGCTCTGTCGTACGGCGCGAGCCGGGGAGGCGGCCGTCCCGGCGTGCCTGGCTCTGTCGTACGGCGCGAGCCGGGGAGGCGGCCGTCCCGGCGTGCCTGGCTCCGTCGTACGGCGCGAGCCGGGGAGGCGGCCGTCCCGATGTGCCTGGCT
Source organism: Caretta caretta (assembly GCF_965140235.1). Taxonomy (NCBI): domain Eukaryota; kingdom Metazoa; phylum Chordata; order Testudines; family Cheloniidae; genus Caretta; species Caretta caretta. The sequence goes on along the minus strand of NC_134228.1, from coordinate 970,352 downwards.
CCGTCGTACGGCGCGAGCCGGGGAGGCGGCCGTCCCGGCGTGCCTGGCTCTGTCGTACGGCGCGAGCCGGGGAGGCGGCCGTCCCGGCGTGCCTGGCTCTGTCGTACGGCGCGAGCCGGGGAGGCGGCCGTCCCGGCGTGCCTGGCTCTGTCGTACGGCGCGAGCCGGGGAGGCGGCCGTCCCGGCGTGCCTGGCTCTGTCGTACGGCGCGAGCCGGGGAGGCGGCCGTCCCGGCGTGCCTGGCTCTGTCGTACGGCGCGAGCCGGGGAGGCGGCCGTCCCGGCGTGCCTGGCTCTGTCGTACGGCGCGAGCCGGGGAGGCGGCCGTCCCGGCGTGCCTGGCTCTGTCGTACGGCGCGAGCCGGGGAGGCGGCCGTCCCGGCCGGCCTGGCTCCGGGGGCCGGCTGCATGCTCAGGGTGCCCTGTCAGGGTGCGGGGGCTCGGAGGCTCTGGGGCCGGGCTGGGACAGGCCGGGGCCTGCAGGCTCCGGGGCAAGGCGCCCGGCTGCCCACTGTGGCTCCTCGGCCTCTCGGGAGGCCTGAGGCCCCAGGCCCAGGTTCCCCCCAGGGCCCAGCTGACGCCCAGGCTGGGCGGGCGACTCCAGCCATGGGGTCCCAGCCCCAGGCCCTGGGAGGAAGGGGGCTCCTGGGCCTGGGCCTACAGCACTAGGGAAAGCCTGAGCTAGAGTAGCCGGCCGCCATCTTGGAAAGGGGCATCGACAGGGACGTGCAGCCACGTGACTGCCCCGCAGTCGCCATCTTGGGCAGGGATGGGGGGCGGGGCATTTCGGGTCGCGCGACCGCACACGCAGCGCGGCGTCTTGGCAACGTGACCTTCCGGCGCATTGTCCAACGCACGCGCCACGACACTGCGCCGGGCAACGGGCCCCCGCCGCTTGCCCAATGAGCGCGGCGGCGGCCCGGCACGTGACGCCTCGGCCCGACCCGTGATTGGTAGGGCGGCGGCGGCGCGCGCTGATTGGCGGCGCCTGCGAAAAGTGCCGTTCTCCAATTGGTCGGTTGGCCCTAAGTGGGCGGGGCTTCCCTTAAAGCGGCAGCGAGGCCCGGCTGACAGTTCGCCGGGGCGGAGCGCGATGAACCCAGATGGCGGCCCCGGCGGGGGGCTGCGGCAGCGTCAGTGGGGGAGGGGGTGACGGGGGCTGTCTTGGGGGGGAGGGGCGGCGAGGGGGTGACGGGGGGGAGGGGCGGCGAGGGGGTGACGGGGGTTGTCTTGGGGGGGAGGGGCGGCGAGGGGGTGACGGGGGGGCAGCGAAGGGCTGTCGGGGGGGAAGGGCGGCGAGGGGGGTGTCCGGGGGGAGGGGCGGCGGGGGGGTGACGGGGGGGAGGGGCGGCGAGGGGGGTGTCCGGGGGGAGGGGCGGCGGGGGGGTGACGGGGGGGAGGGGCGGCGAGGGGGGTGTCGGGGGGGCAGCGAAGGGCTGTCTGGGGGGAGGGGCGGCGAGGGGGGTGTCCGGGGGGAGGGGCGGCGAGGGGGTGTCGGGGGGCAGCGAAGGGCTGTCCGGGGGGTTAGGGCGGCGAAGGGCTGTCTTGGGGGGGAGGGGCGGCGAGGGGGTGACGGGGGGGAGGGGCGGCGAGGGGGGTGTCGGGGGGGCAGCGAAGGGCTGTCGGGGGGGAAGGGCGGCGAGGGGGGTGTCCGGGGGGAAGGGCGGCGAGGGGGTGACGGGGGGGAGGGGCGGCGAGGGGGTGTCGGGGGGCAGCGAAGGGCTGTCCGGGGGGTTAGGGCGGCGAAGGGCTGTCTTGGGGGGGAGGGGCGGCGAGGGGGTGACGGGGGGGAGGGGCGGCGAGGGGGGTGTCGGGGGGGCAGCGAAGGGCTGTCGGGGGGGAAGGGCGGCGAGGGGGGTGTCCGGGGGGAAGGGCGGCGAGGGGGTGACGGGGGGGAGGGGCGGCGAGGGGGGTGTCGGGGGGGCAGCGAAGGGCTGTCTGGGGGGAGGGGCGGCGAGGGGGGTGTCCGGGGGGAGGGGCGGCGAGGGGGTGTCGGGGGGCAGCGAAGGGCTGTCCGGGGGGTTAGGGCGGCGAGGGGCTGTCTTGGGGGGGAGGGGCGGCGAGGGGGTGACAGGGGCTGTCTTGGGGGGGAGGGGCGGCGAGGGGGTGACGGGGGGGAGGGGCGGCGAGGGGGTGACGGGGGGGGCAGCGAAGGGCTGTCCGGGGGGAAGGGCGGCGAGGGGGTGTCTGGGGCGGGTTCAGGCCCCCTGGCCGTGGGGCACCTCCCTGCAGTGGCCTTTGGCGGTTGCTGCCTGCGAGCTCGTTGGTGGGGTGAGGTTGGGGGGTCTCGCCCTGTCCCCAGGGGCTGGCTGTCTCGGGGACCCCCCCATGGCCGGCATCGCTGGAGGGCCCCTCGTGGGCAGCCCCAGCAGAGAGGCCCGTGGCTGAAGGGGCTGAGGAGAGCCAGCTTCTCCAGCCTCTAAGCCGATCGTGTGGGGGTGCCCCCCTGTGCCAAGTCCCTGTGCCCTGGGGTCCCATCACCCCAACTCACCTGCTGTCTCCTTCCCGCAGCCTCCAAGCGCCGGCTGCCGGCCGCCTCCTCCAGCATGGCTGATCCTCACCAGCTGTTCGATGACACCAGCTCCAGCGCCCTGGCCAGCGGCTACGCTGCCCCGCAGTCCCCCCCTGTGGGCTACCCTGCCCAGGGCTCCTTCCTGGCCGAGCCCATGTCCAGCTTCGCCATGGCCTACGGCAGCACCCTGGCCAGCCACAGCAAGGAGATTGTGGACAAGAACGTGAGTGTGGGGCCAGGGGGAGGGGAGCGGGGGGAGACGTCCCATCCACAGCGCGGCCTCCAGTTTGTCCTGTTGCTGGGACAGAAGACGCAGTGGCTGCTTCTCTCTGACCCTACCCTCTCCTCGTGATGCCCCCTGCTCTGCACTTGGTGCTCCCCCACACACATGGGGCCCCCCATCCTACACCCCTGCCCCCCTGTGCCCTGAGCTGCTTTCCTCTCCTTGCAGATTGACCGCTTCATTCCCATGACTAAGCTGAAATATTACTTTGCCGTGGACACTGTCTACGTGGGCAAGAAGCTGGGGCTGCTTCTCTTCCCGTTCATGCACCAGGTAAGCCCAGAAAGGCTGAACCTAGCTGGGTAACTGGAGCCACGGCCTTGTTCGTTAGCAGGTTGGGTGATGGGTGTTGCAAAGGGCTCTTTAGCCTGCAAACTTCAAATGGAGGATTGAAGAGTCCAGGACGTCACCTCCACCATCCACCTCCAAAATCAGCTGGCGCCTAAGTCTGAGTGCGCCTACAGGGTTGTGCGGGTCGTCTGCATCTAGGGCCACTCCGCTCTCTGATGTGGCGCACACTCTCTGGATGGTCAGTCTGACTCCACAGGGCCCATTCTGCAGCCCCTTACAACCACTCTGCTGTAGTGTTTAACACCCATGAGAGGGGGGACGCTGGCGGTAGGGCTGTGCTGCCGGCAGGGCTCAGGGTGATGCAGCACCCCCAGACCCGCACACTACATAAGTGACTCTCCAGTGCAGGGCTATTGGCCCTGGGGCGCTGGCTCCTGGTTGCTGAGTGCCGCACCGAGGGACGCTCGCTGGGTGGCCTGGGTTTAAAGCTAAACGAGCTTCCTGGCTGGCTCATACTGTGAGGCCGGTTCAGGAGGATGGGCACCATGCAGAGATTGCCCTCCCTTGCCAGCTCACCCCTTCTGGCTCTGCAGCACTCGGGTGTCTGGGGTTCCCCTCACAGGTGTGTCTCTTGGCAGGACTGGCAGGTGCGATACCAGCAGGACACACCTGTAGCACCACGGTTTGACATCAACGCCCCTGATCTCTACATTCCAGGTACCTTGCTGGGCAGCAGCGCGTGGTCTGATTTGACCCCGTGCAGAGGGCAGGCCCTCGTCCTTCCGGGCTTGTAGGCTGAGTCCCGCAGTCCCTAGCCAATGCAGCACTGGGCGCTGGGTGTTATGGCCTGACTTTCAGGGGTGCTTGCATGGGAGGTTGAAAGTTGCACAGGTCACTGTGGATCCGAGCAGCAATATAGATTAGTTTGCTCCCTGAAACCTTCCCTGGTTTCCGAGGCCTTGTCTACAGGAGGAAGCTGAGCGGCCTGGCTACGGTGGGGGAATTATTCTGCTGTTGCCAACTCTTCGGGAGTAAAGGCAGCAGAGTTACTCCCTCCACCATCTCAGAGTTTCCTGTGGGCATTGGGAGCCCTCTCAGCTTAGTAGCCCAGGTTGGCATCTCCCATGTGCTCTTTCAGGGAGGTCTATGCATTCCCTATCCCCTGGGCCGGACTGGTCCCCTCTGCATGAGAGCAGTGACTCTGGGACTCACCAGCTTGTTTCTCTTTCCTTTGCAGTCATGGCTTTCATCACGTACATCCTGGTGGCTGGCTTAGCACTGGGAACCCAGAACAGGTGAGGAGAGTGCTCCCCAGGCATAGGCGCCGACTCGTGGATGCTCCGAGGCTGGAGCACCCACAGGAAATCTTGGTGGGTGCTCTGCACCCACTGGCAGCTCCCCACCCCAGCTCACCTCCGCCTCTCCCCCTGAACGCGCCTTCCCTGCTTCTCCCAGCGCTTGCTGCCACGGAACAGCTGTTTCATGGCGAAACAAGCTGAGGGAGGGAGGCAGGAGGAGTGGGAATGTGGTGCACTGGGGGGGGGCCAAGGCAGGGATTTGAGGAAGGGGCCCAATAGGGACAGGGAGGGTGCGGAGTTGGGGCAGGGACTTTGGGGCAGGGGTTGGAATGGGGGTGGGGTGGGCAGGGGTGGCGCGAGCACCCACTGGCGCCAGAAGAAGCTGGCATCTATGTCCCCAGGTGCAGCAGCAGCCTTGGGTCTGTGCTGTCCTGAGGACTCGGATCTGCCCCGTCTGCGTGTGGTTCTCCTGAGCGTGGGGGTGCAGCAGCCTCGTGCTGGGGGTGGGCGCTTTCCCAGACCCTGCGCCAAAGGTCAGGCTGATCCATGTGAACAGAAGCTTGACCAGGCTAAAACTGGCAGCTGCTGAGTGCCCACATCCTTTCCAGGAATGCCCTCCAGGTGGGGGATTTTAGTGGGAGTGGGGGGACCCCAGCCTGAACTGGCCCCACCTTCCCAGGTATGTCAGTTGGGAACGCCATGCTCCTGTGCCTGGAGCAGACCGTCCTGTGGTGGCCTCTAGCCAGCAGTACAGGAGCTCTCTGCGTCTCTCCGTGCCCAGAGGGAGGGCGTGGGGTCAGCCTGACCCTGCTGCTGGTGCCTGGCATGTGGCCGTGCTCCGCTGATCAATGGCCTGCAGGCTCCCCTGGGGGCTGGGAGGTGGCCGCATGGGAAGCATTGTAGGTCCTGCCAAGCCTAGGCTGCCAGGAACTCGCCCATCGGCAGGCTGGCACCCTTTGACCCTCCCAGTCCCAGCTGGTGCCCTTTCACCGTCCTGACCCCTGTGCAAATGCAGGTTTTCTCCCGACATCCTGGGCTTGCAGGCCAGCTCAGCCCTGGCCTGGCTGATCGTGGAGGTGCTGGCCATCCTGCTGAGCCTCTACCTGGTGACTGTGAACACGGACCTCACCACCATCGACCTCGTCGCCTTCTCGGGGTACAAGTACGTCGGGTGAGTGCTGGCCCCTCCCCAGCCTGGAGCTGCAACCACTGCACTCGAATGGGGGGAGGAGACCAGCCCTGTGCCCTGCAGGGAGAGGGGATCGTGCCCCAGTCTCTGAGCGGCAGAGGGGCTGGGGTCAGCGCTCTGGTGCTGACGTAGATGTGCAGTGTGTGGAGTTAAAGGGGCCTGACTCTGGGTGTGGGTCCAGATCTCTGTCGAATTAAATTAGCGCCAGGGGGATGCGTTTGGAAACGTGTCCCTCCCCCCCAGCCCGTGAGTGACCACGCTGCAGTGGGGTGCTGGGCCAGGGCCCTGGCACGGCTCTGCTACCCCCAGGGCTAGGGGTGGCACCCCACACCCGCTCACTTCGTGCCTCTCCTGCGGCAGGATGATTGTCGGCATCGTGTCCGGCCTGCTCTTCGGCAAGACTGGCTACCACCTGCTGCTGAGTTGGTGCTGCCTCTCCATCTTCGTCTTCATGGTAAGGGCTGGCTGCGGCAAGGGGACAGGTGGCCTGGGTCAGTCACGGGGTGGGGTCTAGCTCTGGGGCTGGCTACTGGTTTGGCTGGTTCTGACCTCGGGGCTGCGCTGCTGGTGCTGAGCCCCGTGGAATCAGCGTCTCCCCTGCGCTTCCTCTCCGGCTGCGGGAGCTGAGGAGAGCGTCCCAGGCCGGGCCCTTGTCCTGGGGACCAACCGGCTAGCGGTGCCCAGTATATTGGGCTCGGACGGCTGGGTGGGGAAGAAGCGGCAGCATGTGCCATGTGGCCAGTGGCCCAGGGGTGCTCCCACCAGGCCCTGGCCTAGCGCTCTCCCCTCTCCCCCCAGATCAGGACGCTGCGGCTGAAGATCCTGTCGGAGGCGGCTGCGGAGGGCGTGCTGGTGCGGGGGGCCAAGAACCAGTTGCGCATGTACCTCACCATGGCTATCGCCGCCCTGCAGCCGCTCTTCATGTACTGGCTGACCTTCCACCTCGTCAGGTGATGGGGCCTCCCTGATGCATCTCCTCTCCAGCTGCCCGGGACCCTGCCCCTCGCTCCCCAGCCGCGCTCCCTGCCTGGGGCCTGTTCACAGGCAGGCTGATGGCGGGGGTCAAACAACGCCGTGTCCGCTCCAGCTTGTGCTGCGGTGACGTCCTTGTGTTAGGGTTAGCGGGGTGTGGGGGGGGGGCTCCTGGCCAGGATCCTGGGGCGGGGTTCCCTCTCTGATGGGTTTAGCCCTTTAGTAAAGAGACACTGCAGGGTTTTGTTTAAGGGCCCCAATCTGGGGCGTGGAAGGGATCTTGCTGTCAACGGGGGAGGTGCTGCCCTTGGGGGAGGCAGCTGGAGCTTGGCATATTCCAAGTGACTTGTCTCTGAGAAGGGGACCAGCTCGGGAGATCTCAAGCTCTGCCCTGGCAGTGTCTGTGGAGGGGTGGGACCCTCAGCTGGGCAGTGTCTGAGGGGTGGGGGTGTCCCTTACCCTCCAGTGCCTCCTCCGTGGGCAGCTGTCTTCCTGCAGGGCCGTGAAGAACCAGCTGCCTGGAGCTCTGTGTGGGCCAGCCCTGCGCCACCTCGGGGTCTGCCTGGTTCTGCACCAAGCTGCTGGGGTGGGGCTAGTTTTGCATGTGAAATGCCAGCCTGCGTTCCTGCCTGGAGCCGCCCCCACCTCCAGGCTGGGCGGCACCAGCCCAGGGCTCACGGGGTGCTGGGGGCACGTCTGGCTGTCTGGCCATTTTGAACCAACAGCTGTTTTTTGTTTCTCTCGGTGCTGGCCGGGGGTGGCTGCCAGGCTGGGGCCTAGGCCGCTGGGGCCAGTCTTGCCCTGGACACGGCCTTTGGGCTGGTGCTACGTAGGCCCCCCCTGCCCGGTCTAATGCCTCCTGTCACTGGCCTTCAGGGCTGGCTTCCTGCAGCTCCAGCTAATGCCTGGGCAGGTCTCCCCCAGCTTTACTAGACCCCCACCCCCCCGGCTGCATGTTAATGCATGCGTGCTGCTGCCTGGTGGTTTCTCAGTTACTCTGCTGCGGCTGGGGGGCAGGCCATGTTAGGGCTGCCTCGCCGGGGCCCGCCGGGGCTGCATGCGGCCTGAGCCACCCCCCAGAGCCTCTGTATCCACAAGCCAATAAACAGTAGCTATGGTGGCTCCGTGTGCTGGCGTGCATGGGGGGGGGGCACTCACGTAGCCAGCAGCGGGGACACCCCAGGGAGACTGCCTGGCCCCCTGGAGCACAATTGGAGCATCCCCAAGGGCACCAGCACCCATTTGCTGTCCACACTGGAGCTGGCTGGGCGTACGGCTACTCCGCAGCCCCACGCTCTGGCCCCTGCTGCTCCTGCCCTGAGCGGGGCAGCTGCTCCCCAGCACCTGCCACAACTGGCTGGCTTGTCACACACCAGGTCTGCTGCAGTGCAGGCAGGAAGCTGGAGAGCCTGGAGCTGCTCCACATTTCTGCAGCTGGGGGCCGCTCGCCTCCCTAGGGCCACCTGCCAAGCTGCTGTTCCCTTCCCTGCAGGTGGGGCCGAGAGCACCTCCTGCCACCTTCTCCTGACCCCTTCAGAACCTGTTCTGTGGGTCAGGCCACACCTGGAGGAAGCTGCCTGGGCTGGCCCTGCCCTAGGCTCCTGCTCGTTAGGGCAGGCTAATAATCCCCTGCCTCACACAGCATCCGCAGGGCAAGCTCAGACCCACCCTTGTTTATTTCCAATTAAGGCTCCAAAGGGCAGGCTCCAAAGGGACAGATAAGGGCAGCGGGTGCCCGGCTGAGCTGCTGGTTCTCCTCCCAGCCCTGCTCTCGGGCCGGGTCTCTGCCCAGCGCCAGGTGTGCAGTGTGGGCCAGACGCAGCCAGTCCTGGTGCTGGCATCAGTGGCTCTTCTTTTCCTTGGACTTCTCCTTCGGCGGCTTCTTCTCCTTGTTCAGCTTCTTCTCCTTCTTCTTCTTCTTGTGCTCGTGGCCCGGGCAGTGGGGCTGCGGGGAGAGCGTTGGGGTAAGGGGGGGAAGGACCTGGGCTCCCCAAGAGCCCAGCTCTGTCCCAGGCCTGCACAAGCCTCAGTTTCCCTCCTCCCTGCGGCTGGTGTGTTCAGACAGAGCTTGCAGCGGGGCGGTCTCCTGCGGTGGGGTAGCACCTGGTCCCCTGGGGTCTCTAATCTCCAAGGCTCTGCTGCTGTGATCCACCTCTGTTCCCCGGTGGATCGGGCCCAGGCCCTGACCCTCCAGGACCGTGTTTGCCTGCTAGTGCCAGCTGCTCTCTGTAGCCAGTCCCAGCCCTGCTCTGCCCAGTAGCTGGGCCCGTGCCCGCCCTGGGGGCTGCGGGACCCACCCTGCCACCCTCTGGCCCTGACAGCGGCAGAGGCTGGATTCTAGCCCCAGGCTGGGCCGCGGGGCACCAACAGCCCTGTGGTTATGAGTGTGCGGGCAGCAGAGCTGCCAAGTGCCCTTGGGGGGCTGGGATGGCCCCCAGACCTGGGCAAACAGGGCCAGGGGAGCCAGGAACCAGGCTCCCTGCAGGGGCTGCTGGCCATGTACCCTCCCAGCAAGAACAGGCTGTGGGGCTGTCTGCTGGCAGGGGGCCCTTGGCACCTGGGTGGGGAACAGACCCGCCCCCTTCCCCTGGCATGGGGGGCTCTCCTTATCCCCACTGCATGGGGCTAGGGCAGAGCTAGGAAGAGCACCCAGGAGTCCTGGCTCCCAGTGTCGACCCCCCTCCTCTAGCGCTCAGCCCCCTTGTCCCCTCCCTACTGTGGGGAACCCCAGAACCCCCCGGCAATGGTGGCAGCAGCAGGCGCTGGGGGAGGGAGAGGAGGAGGCTGGGCTGGCAGAGCTGCTCAGGAGGGTGCCTATCTCAGCCCTTCCCCCGGGGGGTCCTGGCCCCTCACCCCCTACCTTGCCATGGTGCTCCCCGCTGCTCTCACTGGAGCTGCTGCTGGAGTCCGAGGAGGATCCGTGCTCGTCCTGAGAGAGAGACGAGGTTCAGCCTTGCCCAGGCCCCACCCAGGCCCAGGGCCCCCCCAGCATTGCAGCAGAGTCAGTGCTGCAGTGGGCATGGGGGGATGCCCAGAGCAGGTGCCCCCCATCCAGGCACCCTGAGTGGTTACCCCTCCCGCACCCAGAGCAACCGCAGACACGGGGCCTGATTCCTGCCCTGACTCCACCCTGGCTCCCTGAATCCTGCCCCCCCCATACCTTGTGTTTGGTGGGGTGCCCCACTTTCTTCCCTTCATCATGTTTCTTGAGGTCCGGGCCAACAGCTGCGGGGCAGAGAAGGGTGGGTCAGGCTGTGCCCAGCCCAGAGCCCTCCCCCATGGATGGCTATGGGGCACAGGGGTCAGGAAGCGGGGCAGGCAGGGCCCCTGTGCCGGGCTGCTGGTGTCTCTCCCCCGCCCCTGCAGCGCCCAGCACTGGGCCCTGTTCCGCGCCTACCTGCCCCCCAGCCTGGGGAGCGCTGGGGGCCCCCACTCAGCACTGGCAGGGGTAACCTGGAAGACTGGACCCTGGGGTGGCTCTGCCTGGGGGGGTGGGCTCCCGGGGTCTCTGCTGGGGGAGGGCTGGCCCCTGTGGGTGCTCCTGGGGTCTCTGCCCCAGGGGGTTCCTGGCTCCTGGGGAGGGGCTCTAGGGGTTCTCTGCCCTGGGGGGTTCCTGGCTCCTGGGGGGGGGCTTTAGGGGTTCTCTGCCCTGGGGGGTTCCTGGCTCCTGGGGGGGGGCTCTAGGGGGTCTCTGCCCCGGGGGGTTCCTGGCTCCTGGGGGGGGCTTTAGGGGGTCTCTGCCCCGGGGGGTTCCTGGCTCCTGGGGGGGGGCTCTAGGGGGTCTCTGCCCTGGGGGGTTCCTGGCTCCTGGGGGGGGGCTCTAGGGGGTCTCTGCCCCGGGGGGTTCCTGGCTCCTGGGGGGGGCTCTAGGGGGTCTCTGCCCCGGGGGGTTCCTGGCTCCTGGGGGGGGCTTTAGGGGGTCTCTGCCCCGGGGGGTTCCTGGCTCCTGGGGGGGCTCCCAGCTCACCCGCTGCCCGGTTACAGTCCATTACGCTCCCGAGTCGCGGCGGGGCCGGGCCCGGCGGGGTTTTATGCAGCTCCAGGGCGGGACCGAGCGAACCTTCTGCCCGGCCGCGCCCCACGGCTGGGGGTGGGAGGGGGGTCACCCCCCCGGCTCTGGGTGCAAACGCCTCGTCCCCGCCTGCGGCCCAGCGTGTCGCAGACAGCGCGGGGGGGGGGGGAACCCAGGCGTCCGGGCTCCCAGCCCCCCCCCAACCCACCAGACCGGCGGGTCTCACACAGGGCCCGGGGGGGCGCGACACTCGCCGGGGCCCAGGGCAGAGCCGACGCCGCGCCCTCGGGGGGGGCTCCCGGGCCTGGCCCCCGGGCAGCAGCCGGGGGGTTACCCCCTGGGGGGTCCTGTGCCGGGGGCTGCCCCCTGGCCGGAGTTTTACAGCGGGGGGGGCGGGGAACCTGCCGGCCCCCTGGGCGGTTTCAGCGCCCGCCGGGGTGCGGGCGGCGCTAGGGCCCAGGGGAGGCGGAGCCCGAGCGGGTCTGGGGATCCCGGAGCCAGAGGCCGCCGCCGCTCCCGGGTCCCGCTCGGTGCCGCGGGTGAGTGAGGCCCGGGGCCGGGGGTGGGGGCACCGGCGGGGGCGGGGGGAGCCCAGGACCGGGAGCGGAGAGCAGGGCCGGGGGGGCACCGGCGGGGGCGGGGGGAGCCCAGGACCGGGAGGGGAGGGCAGGGCCGGGGGGGCACCGGCGGGGGAGGGGGGAGCCCAGGACCGGGAGGGGAGAGCAGGGCCGGGGGGGCACCGGCGGGGGAGGGGGGAGCCCAGGACCGGGAGCGGAGGGCAGGGCCGGGGGGGCACCGGCGGGGGAGGGGGGAGCCCAGGACCGGGAGCGGAGAGCAGGGCCGGGGGGGCACCGGCGGGGGAGGGGGGAGCCCAGGACCGGGAGGGGAGGGCAGGGCTGGGGGTGGGAGGCACCGGCGCGGGAGGGGGAAGCCCAGGACCGGGAGCGGAGGGCAGGGACGGGGGGGCCCCGGCGGGGGCGGGGGGAGCCCGGGAGCGGAGAGCAGGGCCGGGGGGGCACCGGCGCGGGAGGGGGGAGCCCAGGACCGGGAGCGGAGAGCAGGGCTGGGGGTGGGAGGCACCGGCGCGGGAGGGGGAAGCCCAGGACCGGGAGCGGAGGGCAGGGACGGGGGGGCCCCGGCGGGGGAGGGGGGAGCCCAGGACCGGGAGCGGAGGGCAGGGCCGGGGGGGCACCGGCGGGGGAGGGGGGAGCCCAGGACCGGGAGCGGAGAGCAGGGCCGGGGGGGCACCGGCGGGGGAGGGGGGAGCCCAGGACCGGGAGGGGAGAGCAGGGCCGGGGGGGCACCGGCGGGGGAGGGGGGAGCCCAGGACCGGGAGCGGAGAGCAGGGCTGGGGGGGCACCGGCGGGGGAGGGGGGAGCCCAGGACCGGGAGCGGAGAGCAGGGCTGGGGGGGCACCGGCGGGGGCGGGGGGAGCCCAGGACCGGGAGGGGAGGGCTGGGGGGGCACCGGCGGGGGCGGGGGCAGCCCAGGACCGGGAGGGCAGGGCCGGGGGGGCACCGGCGGGGGAGGGGGGAGCCCAGGACCGGGAGCGGAGAGCAGGGCCGGGGGGGCACCGGCGGGGGAGGGGGGAGCCCAGGACCGGGAGCGGAGAGCAGGGCCGGGGGGGCACCGGCGGGGGAGGGGGGAGCCCAGGACCGGGAGCGGAGAGCAGGGCCGGGGGGGCACCGGCGGGGGAGGGGGGAGCCCAGGACCGGGAGCGGAGAGCAGGGCTGGGGGGGCACCGGCGGGGGCGGGGGGAGCCCAGGACCGGGAGGGGAGGGCTGGGGGGGCCCCGGCGGGGGAGGGGGGAGCCCAGGACCGGGAGCGGAGGGCAGGGCTGGGGGGGCACCGGCGGGGGTGGGGGGAGCCCAGGACCGGGAGCGGAGAGCAGGGCTGGGGGGGCACCGGCGGGGGAGGGGGGAGCCCAGGACCGGGAGGGGAGGGCTGGGGGGGGCACCGGCGGGGGCGGGGGGAGCCCAGGATCGGGAGCGGAGGGCAGGGCTGGGGGGGCACCGGCGGGGGCGTGGGGAGCCCAGGACCGGGAGCGGAGGGCAGGGCTGGGGGGGCACCGGCGGGGGAGGGGGGAGCCCAGGACCGGGAGCGGAGAGCAGGGCTGGGGGGGCACCGGCGGGGGCGGGGGGAGCCCAGGACCGGGAGCGGAGAGCAGGGCTGGGGGGGCACCGGCGGGGGCGGGGGGAGCCCAGGACCGGGAGCGGAGGGCAGGGCTGGGGGGGGGCACCTGACTGGCCGGTTTGTGTTTTTCTGCCCCGGGTCGGCGCGTGTCCCTGGTGCGCTCGGTGAGGACGCTCGTGTGACGCCCTTTGGCACGTGTGTGTTTGTGCCCTGGTGCGAGGGCAGCTGGGGTCGGGAGCACGAACCCCTCTCGGGCCGCAAGTCCCCCTGTCCCCTCCCACCCTCCCTTGTCCCCAGGCCGCAGCGTTCCCCCCACCACCCCCGTGCCCGAGGCTGCCGGGGGGCATCAGTGCTGGGTCACGGGGCCGCCCCACGGGCCCCTGTCAATCACCCCGTCCTGGGTGCAAAGGGGTTTGGAAGCCGCTTGCTGCCAGGGACCCCCCGCCTCCCTGTTAATCGCCTTTGAGCCCCGCTGGTCTCCTGCCCTGGCCTTCTGGGCCGCGAGCACCGACTGTGAACCGCGAGGCCCGGGGCCCCGCTGGAGCCTGTGACCCCACGACCCGGTTGCCCCAGTGCCGCCCCCCGGCTCGGGGCCGGGAGAGCTCCCAGGGCTGCACAGAGCCGCCAGCCTGGGGCGGGCAGAGCGCCCCGCACACGCTGGGGTCACGTGCGAGCACACGCGTAGGCAGGCGCTGGTAGCGCCCTCGAAGGGGCCCCGGTTCGGGTCTCGCTCCCTGTGCAAAGCTGGGGGCTGCGTGCTGGGCCCCCAGCCATTGCCTGGTGCGGGCTTGGCGCCCTGCCCCCAGCCCGGGGTGCGGAGCTGCCCGTCCCAGCACCTTCCCTCTGCCCTTGGCAGGATGGCGTGTGAGCTCTTCCTCCTCTCCTCCCTCTGGTTCCTCTTCGTCATCTTCTGGATGGAGACCATCAGCCTCTGGCTCTTCCTGTGCAACTTCTACCAGGACCGAGCCTTCTACCACTGGGGGGAGCGGTGAGTCCCGCTGGGGGGGCCGTCTGGGCCAGGGCAAGGGCCATGTGAGCACCCCCAGCCAGGCCAGCCGCCTGTCACCTCCACACACACAGCCGCCCATGGGCCTTGAACTCTCCCCCCCCCCCCCCCACACCCCCAGCTAGGGTGCCCAGGGCCCGGCTCAGCGGGACCCCCAGCTGGTAGGAGCTGAGCAAACCCCAAGAGTGGCACAAGAGGTTAATCCCGGGTAACCTTGCCTGGGAGATGGTCAGAGCAGGGGGCTGGGAGCCAGGACGCCTGGGTTCTCTCCCAGCTCCACCCCAGACTCTGTGCAAAGTGCCCTGCCCCAGGGTAGAGCTACGAGGGGTCAGGGTGGCCCTGGGCCCACCTGCCAGTTGTCTCCCTCCCCAGCTCTTTGCCCAGAGAGGGTCCAGTTCTGCAGGGTGCCCAAGGCTGCTCACTGACTCTGGTGCAACACAGGGCTTGGCTGCTCCCCAGTGACTCAGCATCTCCCTTGCCCCTCTCCCCCCCCCCCCCCCCCACGGCAGGGGCCCAGGCAGGGAGCGGAGCTGGCAAGGGGCCCAGGCCGGGAGCGGAACTGGCCTAAGTAACAGGAGAGTGGCCTGAGCTGCAGGCAGGGAATCCACAGGGGGAAGAGAACCCAGGAGTCCTGGCTCCCAGCCCCCCCTTGTCCCCCTGCGCTAACCACGAGACCCCACTCCCCTCCCAGAGCCAAGGAGAGAACCCAGGAGTCCTGGCTCCCAGCCCTCCTGTTCTGACCACTAGACCCCACTCCCCTCCCAGTGTTAGGGACAGAACCCAGGAGTCCTGGCTCTCAGCCTGCCCCAAGCTCAGACCCCTCTGGCCAGTTGCCTCCCATGGCAGTCGATAGCAGGGGTTAGCCGTGGCTCTCCCCAGCCTCAGCGGGTGCCTCATGCAGCCATTGGGGCTTGAGCCGGTGCCTCGAAAGCAGGCTGCTCCTGTGACCAAGCCCCATGGCCCCCTGGGGAGAGCGAGGCAGGGTCGGGCCTGGCCCCACGTGAGCTGGGTTCAGGAACCACCTCTGCTGACACCACCCCCTGGGGCAGCTCCATCTGTGTGAAAGGGGGACTGACCCCCAGGGAGGCCGGGAGGAAAGTACAGGTTGGTGGGGCCCAGAGGCCAGGGGGATGGCCCGCTGGCCCTGGCTGACAGACTGTTCCCTCCTGCAGGGTCTTCGTCTCTGACCCAGGCCATATGCTCTACGTCTTCGTCAGGTGAGCACCGGCTGGTTCCAGGCCCCGCCCGGCCGTTCAGGTACAGAACCGGCACCGAGCCTTTGCTGTGTGAACTCCCTGGGTCCCAGGCTGCTTGGCCAGGAACAGCCCCGAGCCAGCAGACGCAGCAGGGGCCCTGGCCCGGGGCAGCCCCAGGGCAGGAGCTCCCAGCTGGGACCGTTCCCCCTGCCCGGCAAAGACAATCCCTGTTGGCCCCCGAGGGCAGCAGAACAGGCCTGTGCCAAGCGCTAAGCTGGGGTGATTCTGGGGGGAGACCTGAGGCTGTGTCCAGGGCTGCACAGCTGGTGGGACCCCCTATTGCTCATGGTCCGGCTAACAGCAGCAGGGCTGGGCCTGATCCAGCTCTGCAGCTCCGGGAGCACAAGGTGCCGAACGTCTCTGACCCAGGCTTTATCTCCTAGCAGCGCTGGGCCTGGCCAGCTGTAGACCTGCTCCCAGCACAGCGGCTGGGGAAGACGAGCACACAGCTGGTCCCTGGCCAGCAGGAACCCCCAGGCGGCTGGAGGATGCTCGGCCACTGCAGAGCCAGGAGGTCAGAGGCGGGGATCCCAGGGTAGGAGGCTCCTACTGCCGCCCCCATGAGCCACGTGCCCCCGCCAGGCTCAGAACCAGCGCAGGCTGCAGGAAGCCAGCCGGGCACCATATTGAACCCTGGCCATGGGCCAGGGCATCGGGCCAGAACTCTGCCCAGCTGCTGGAGCGTGGCAGGGGCACACAGACGCTGTCCCCTAACCCCCGCTCTGAGGTACAGAGGCAGCCTGGTGCTGCAGGCTCAGTGCAGGCAGCCTGGGCAATGGCTGGGATCCAGAGCCAGGACACCTGGGTTCTTCTCCCCTTTGTGGGGCCTCCAGGGATTCTGCCCTGTGTGCTAGGGCGAATATGGAGCTAGCTGCTGCGGGAGGCACAAGGCCGTTAGCCAGCCCCTCTGTAGGGGTGCAGGCTGCTGTACACCTTTGTGCTGGGCCCTGCAGTTAGAGCAGCCTCAGGGCTGCTCTCAGTTCTGCTCTGCCCCCCATGGGCACCAGGGAGCAGCGATAGTGAGCGTGGAGACTTCTGCCCAGGACCCTGCTCCATGGGCACCAAAGACCCAGGGGACTGGTCCCCTCCACTGTCAGAGGAGCCCCCGGGGGGCTGAGGAGGCGACACAGCCAGGCGGTGCGGCCTGGACACCTCCACGACCCATGGGGGTCTTGTGTAAATAAAAGCTTTGGCACCAACCTCGTTTCCATTTTATACCAATGCTCCTGCCCGTCCCCCCCAGGGAGCTCTGCCCCCCCCGCGCCCGGTGCCACCCCCTGCTCTGCCTTGGACAGACACTGGTGAGTGCACCAGGAGCCCTGCAGCAGCCCCCCAGCGTGTGTCACAGGCGTGGCACGAGGCCCCTGCCCACAAGCTTCAGCCAAAGGGGCCAGGTCCGAGGCTGGCTTAGCTCAGTGCCCACCCAAAGCCTGGCACAGGTTGACCTAGGCTAATCCAGCACGGTGCCAGCCCTGGGCCCAGCCATCCCACGGCATGTGTCCCTTAGCAGCTGGCTCTGCCCTGGGGGCCAGTAGCCTGGGCAAGACAGACGGACTCCCAGGGCTGATCTCCCTGCTCTGCATGTCACTGCAGCTGGACGAGTTGTGTGGCCCCCCAGCCTGGCCCTGGCCCCCAGCCTGGGCAGGAAGACAACGGCCAAGGCTCGGCCCCAACTACTCCCGAGTCCCCCAGCGCTCAGGGGATGGGAGAGCGGCTCCTGTCCTGGGGTGGGGGGGAGCGGGGAGGAGAACGTCCGCTCTTGTGCACTCAGCTTGTCTCCATTAAAGAACCCCAGCGGGTGCGACGCTCACAGGTGAGCAGGCAGGCGCAGGAGAAGAACGGTTTCCTTCTTTCCTTTATTCAAAGAAATCTCAGTGTAAAAAACCAATTTAACAGCTAGCCCAGCGAGCTCCACGCCCCACACTGTAGAAAGACTGCCAGCGACAGGGGGCTCAGACGCGAGAACGGGCCCTGCCCACCCCCGCCAGTACCGGGAGCCAGGTGGCTGCGGCGGGCCCAGGTGCCGGCTGGCGTCAGACACCGAGCGGAGGCAGAGCTGGAATGGGGGAGCGAGTGCCCCACGGCCACAACTCGCTCCAGGGACCCAGCCCAGGGGAGACCCAGCCAGACCGGTCCCTGGGGTGTTTCAAGGAGGTTTATGCCATGGAAAGGCATTGGAGCGTGGGCTGCACTGAGCTCCGGTTAGTGCCAGCCACTGGGAGCACCCTGCAGGCCAGAACGGCCCTGCTCTCCCAGGGACGGGGCGCCCTCCCTGGTATGGACTTGCCCATGCCCCTATTGCGGCTGCCCAGCCCACGGCTGCAGAGCCCTGAAGAGTTAACGGGGCCTAACACACCCACTCCCTGGGAGCCCAAGGGGCAGGCGGCCCGTCTCTCAGCCCTGCAGCCACAGCTGCTGGGCTAGGGGGGCCTGGCTGGGCCCATGGGAGGACTCGGCTCAGACACTCGCTAGGGAAGCGGGGGGGGGGGGGGAAATATACCCACAGGGCAGTGCTGGACCCCTCCAGCCCAGAAACTTCCTGGCCCCTGTTGTTATGCCAGGTTCAGGGCCAGGGTTTGAGTCACCCACCCCACCCACAGTGCTGCCACCCCGATCCCATGGCACCAGCGTGCCTGGAGCCAGGACAGGTCTGACCAGGAAGTTACAGCCAGCATAGTGCCGTGCCGTGGGGCAGGAGTCTCGGGGCCTGCTAGGCAGGGGCTGGGCAGAGATGGGGTCCCCCAGGCAAATCAGCTGCTCAGTGGCAACAGGAGGCAGAGCGGAGGGGGGCGGTTGGGGACTGGGCAGGCTGCTCACAGAATTCCAGACCCCCTGCCTGTGGGGCACCCACCGTGCGTTTATACCTACGACGCCCATGCCGGGGACATCCTACCACCAGCTCCCTGAGCAGCCCCGCAGGGCGGGACCCCCAGCGGCTGCTCCGCACTTTAGGGAACGGGGCCCCACAGCACCCCAGGCAGGCATGGGCTGTGAGCGGCCAGCACTCATCGGGATCTGGCTATTTAAATCTCTCCCAACCAGACAACACCCCCCCCCCCCCCCCCAAGATTATAAAGGCTGGTTAAGCAGAGGAACAGCACCAGAGCCCCAGCGAGGCCCTGCTGGGTGGGCAGGTGTCTGAGACCCCAGGTGTCTGCCACTAGCAGTTTTCACAGTAATTATTCTGGTAAAAAAAAAAAGTTTAAAAAAAAAGTTTAAAAAAGTGGAACCAAGGACACCAAAAAGAGCCCTTGGTGCAGCGAAGGCCCCGCCCATGTGGCCGGGGCACAAACACGCAGCGGCTGCTGGCGCGGGGAGTTTATAACCCAGGGATATTCCTACAGACCCGGCTCGTGCCGGTTCGAGTCTCCCTCTCCGGACATGTGCCGCTCTCTGCTGTACACACGCGGCCAAAGCCCAGCGGAGCAGGGGCAGCCCCTGGGCCGGCGCCCGGCCTCACAGCGTATAGGCATTGCTCATCAGGTACTCCTTGTCGTCCAGGGGGCTCCAGGGCACACTCAGGGACAGCTCCTGGCTCCTCCTGCACAGCCAGACGAAGAAGACGACCACGGAGCCCAGCAGGACAGCGACGAGGATGGCCAGCAGCACGGCCAGGGCCACCGCTGTGGGGAGGAGAGGCCCAGTGAGCCGCAGGGTTCGGAGCCAGACCCCTCCCGGCACAGCCTGAGCAGAGCAGCAGGGGCCAAGGAGTGGGGAGACCCCAGCTGGAGCCAGGGCCAGCTCTGCCCACGTCCCCAGGCCCAGGGCGGAGCCCAGCCCGGCCACGGGGATCCCACCCAGACCGCGTGGCAGACGGAGCGCTCGAGCGCCGCTTACCTCTGGTGGAGTGAGCGCCCGGCTCCGGCCCCTCAGCACCCCCTGCAAGCGGGAAAGGCGAGTTGAGACGGGCTGCGCCCTAGACGGCCCCTTTCCTGTCTAGCCCCCTGAGCATCTTCCAACTCCCTGGGTCAGCAGCCAGCTGAGGGCCCGGCCCAGCGCCCCACGCAAACCGCAATCCCCAGGGCCATGCCGGCCAACCCAGAGCTCCGCCAGCCAGCCAGCCCCCTACCTAAACCCTGCCTCGCTGCAGGGAGCCGCCCGGGGGGCCCACGAGCGGCTCCCAGGGAGCAGGCACCTCCCTCACCCGCAGCCCCACGGCACTGGCTTAGACACAGCTCCTCCTGCAGGTAGTTGTTCTTGTTCCCCTTGCAGCCCCCGTAGACGAACTGCTTGCAGGCCTGCGCAGCCGGGTCGTAGTACCAGCGGGGGAAGGCAGCGCGGCAGGGGCCGGTCAGGCGGGGCGCAGCACAGGACTCTGGGGGGGACAGGTCAGCGCATTAGCACAGGGACTTGGCTCCCCACTCCCTGCCCCACAGCACCAGCTCTGCCTTACAAGGAGACGCCCACAGAGGCCGGTGAGCCAGCCTGCTCCTACCCCCGCACTCCCCCCGGCGCCAGGAGCCCCGGCCACGGGCACTCAGCCTGCCCCGTGCGGTTTGATGGGGCAGGGACAGAGGTCGCCCAGGGACTGGCCCCGGCTCCTCGCCCTTTGGCACGCGGCATCGGGGTGTCAGGAGGGGCAGGCCCGGGACTCAGAGGCCCACACCGGGCAGCACTCACCTGAGCACCTGGCCAGACACTCGGCCTCACTCAGGTAGTTGTTCGGGTTCCCTCCACAGCCCCCGTAGGTGAACTGGCGGCAGGTTTTGGACTCCACGTCGAACCACCAGCGTGGGAAGGAGGCACGGCACAGGCCGGTGGCGGCTTTGGCCAGGCAGCGTTCTGGGCACAGGCAGGGCGAGGGAGCAGCGTTAAAGCTCTCGCCTAGAGCAGGGGGGCACGGTTATCCCCCGCCCCCGGGGGGTCCCCCCCCCGGCAGCCCAGGACAGAGGAACCGCTGCCCCAGCAGGACCCGGCTTGCTTTCCCTAGGCTCACACACTTGGTGCATCGCCCCAGTGGGGCAGGCTCAGTAACCCGCCCCCAGGTCACCTGCTCCAGCCAGCGTCCGTCCTGCCACTGCAGCAGACGGACGGACACAGCCCCCGGAGCGCAGGGAACCGAGCCCCTCGTCTCCGCTCCTGCCAGCGCCGCTCGGATCTCCCCACGAGTCGCCGCTCAGCGAGGGGGCACCCGCTGAGTTCTCCGGACACCCACCCCCGGCACGTGGCCTCACCGCCCTGCCCACGGGGACCCGGCCCACGGGGCAGACAAGCCTCCCCAGAGGCGTGGAGAAACGTTACCTTCGTAGGTGAAAGTGTTGTTGGCCGGCTGGATGCGCCCACGGGACTCCTCTGGGACAGAGAGAGAGAGAAAACAGGCATGTCAGGGCGGTTCGCGGCAGCCGATCCAGCACCAGGCTCCCTTTGCAGGGCAGGTCCCTACTGAGCCCTGCAGCCGGGTGCACCTCCGTCCTTCCAGGCCACCGCCCCCGTTCTGCAGACAGGCCCAGGGAGACTCACGCCAGGGCACAGGGAGGCAGGGCAGAGCCGGCAGTCTCAGGCCCTAGCCCAATGCCCTAAGCGCGGCCCATGCGCCCTGCTAAGGAGGGGTGCCAGGTGGCTTTAACGCCCCCACTCAGCCCCAGAGCACTGGGCTGGATGCTGCAGAGCCGTGGGGGTCACACGGGAGCAGCCTGGGGCCGATGGCGGCCGTTGCAGATTGTTCTCCAGCCGGTAACTCCCGCAATACCTGGCCGCTTATTCAGACTCTGGTGGGGTGGGTCCTGCCCCCGCTGTCCAAGCACAAGGTTCCCAGCCCTGGACGCAGCCCGGGACTCACCGCAGGGCAGGAGGCAGCCCCCGGGGGGAGGAGACCTCAGTGACCCTGGCCTGAGCGTTCTCCCCGCCTCGGGGGGGGGGGGGGGGAAAGGGGGCAAGAGCGGGGCTGAGGGGCTCCAGAGTCTGACATGCAGACCCCCGCTCTCAAGGGAATGGGAAGCCGGGGCCAGGGGGAACAGCAGCTGCCAGTCACTGGGAAGGGAGGGTCGAGCCGCCACCATCAGTGCCCACGGACCAGCTCCACGCAAAGCCCTGGGCTAAGGGGAACGCCAGGCCTAGACGGGCTGCAGGGCTCACCGGGGCTGGGCCGCAGTCAGCAGGGTGCTGAGCAATGCGCCATGAGATGTTCCTGGTTCACCAGAAGGGCACATTCCTGGCAGCTGCTTATCTCAATGCTACACAAGGGAAAGGCGCCCGGCCCCAGCAAGGAGCCACTCAGCATGTCCTGTTTATCAAAGTCAGGGCTGGGAGAGCCCTAAGAGGGCTCTGTCCCAGGGTGGGGAGCAGGATTGGTCCCTCAGAAGAGCCAGAAACCCCCGCCTCCCCCCCCCCGCGGCAGGGGCTCCTGATGCTCACCGTCTGCACTCTGCAGAACTCCGCGGCTGGCCTGCGGAGTCTCGTTCGCGGCCTCCCCGTCTGGAAATCGAGGGGGGTTAACGTCAGACCTGCGCTGAGAGCGAAACGCACAAGCCAAGCGCCCCCCTCCACTAGGCCAGCCTGCTAGAGGAGACCGCGTCAGTACCCGCCGGCTATGGGTACCGCACCTGGCGATCTACTGCCGTGCAGCCGAGCTTGGGGTTCCCTGGAGCCAGGACAGATTATTGTCCGTTACACAGACTCTCCTGAGTCCCAGCCCCTTCGCCGCGAGCCCTTTGGGCCTCTGAGCAGCTCAGGGGCGAGAGACGTTTCTTCCCTAGTCTCCTTCTGCTCCCGCTCGGTCCCCAGCCCTGCCTTAATGCTCCCTGCCTGGCAGGCGTGTGCTGCGGCCGGGCCCCCCACAGCCCCCGAGACCTTCTGCCAAGCTACGCAGCAGCCAGGCCACACGAGGCCGCAGCCCGAAACGACAGCGGGACCCCCCCGCGCACTCACCTCCGGCCGCCGCGCACCTCACCCGGCAGTCGTCCTCCACCAGGAAGTTGTTGAGGTTGGCCCCGCAGCCGCCGTAGGTGAAAGGCTGGCACGCCCGGCTTGTGGCATTGTACCACCAGCGCGGGAAGGCGGCCCGGCACTTGCCCACCACCTTGGGCAAGAGGCAGAGCTCTGGAGACGAAAGCAGAAGCGTCTCAGCAGCGGTAAGCTCACGTTTCGTAAGCGCCCGACCCCGCGGCACAAACCGGACCCAGACGGGCCCTGCCCCGAGCGGCCGGCAACCTAAGCACAGCACAGACGGCCCGACGGACGGGGAAATCTACAGACAGCTGGTCAGCGCAGCAGGCCACCCGCGCACTCAGCCCACCCAGCCAGGCGCTAGTCGGCGTGGCGGGTAAGGAAGCAGCCTCAGCTCCTCCCGTGGCCAGGAGAAAGCCCGAAACGGCAGCTCGGCCGAGAGGACACTGCGCGGAGGAGCCCCCCTCGGCAGCCATCTAACCACTGCAGAGCGAACGCCGCTCAGACCTGTCCCGTCCGCTGGGTTTGGCAGCGGTTCTCAAACGGTGGGTCGGGACCCGGTTTTAATGGGGTCGCCGGGGCTGGCGTTACACGCGCTGGGGCCCAGGGCAGAAGCCCGAGTCCCGCTGCCTCGGGC
The DNA here is from genome assembly GCF_965140235.1 of Caretta caretta. Lineage (NCBI taxonomy): Eukaryota > Metazoa > Chordata > Testudines > Cheloniidae > Caretta > Caretta caretta. Next base: position 947,879 of record NC_134228.1, on the reverse strand, counting down.
CGAAGCCCTGGGTGGCGGAGCTCAGGTTCGAGGCCCCCCAACCGGGGCTGTAGCCCTTGGGCCTTGGCTCTGATCCCCCCCACCCAGGGCAGTGCGGTTCGGGCATCTGCACGTGGTGCAAGCGACGGCCTGGGATGCCAGGCCGAGAACCGGGCCAGAGTGTTGCAGCCATTGCTCTGCCGGGTGGAGCCCAGTTTCTTCCCGCAGCTGCAGGACCAGGGCTATGGCGGGCCGAGAACCCCAGCTCTCCCCAGGGCTGCCTGTAACGGTGCGGGGCTGCCCCCCCCCGCCCCGTGTGGAGCCCCCAAAATGCTTTCTGGTTTTCACAGCACTTCTTGCAAAGCAGTTTCTAAATTAGACCCTCCAAGTGCTTCCTGGTTCCAGGACTGGTTCCATGGTTGGTAAACAGGGATTTAGCAAAGGCCTGGCAGGAGGCCGAGGGGAAAGCAGGAAACGCTCAGAGAGGCTGTTCGGGGTTTGCCCGCCCTCCTTTCTGTGTTGTTTCAGGTGGAAGTGTCTGGGCCAGTGTCTGGGCCAGGTCCAGATTAACTCTGTACCCGAGGCGCCTGCATACAGCCAGGGGAGCCTTCTCCCAAACCAGCTAGCACAGCGGGAGGGCAGCCTTGGGGCCACAAGCAGCGCTCAAGCCAGCTCTCCAGCACCTTCCTCTTGCTTGGAACGAAGCACAGGGGTGTCAACCCCCCTTAAAACGGTCAGACACGCAGGGCACCAGGAGCCAGCAATGCCTCCACAGCCAGGCCCCTCCCGCCTGGCCAGAGCCAGACTTGTTTACAGAAATCCCCATTGCGCAATCCCAGCTCCAGCCCCTGCGCCAGGGGCTGCACAACAGGCCACCAGCGCGGGAACAGCCCTGAGTGACCCACATGCAAACCTGACCAGCTTTCTCCCACAGAACCGTGACCCCAGGAGGAGCCGAGGTCCCGGCCTGTTTACAACGCACTCCTCCCACAAGGGGCAGGGAGGCTGCCAGCTAACAGTCGCTGCATTCCCAGCTCCGGGGGGGGGGGGTGTGTGTCCCCATAAAAACCCCTTGGCTCTCCGTGCATCAGAACTCACTTCCCCAAGTGCCTGCTGCAGGCTAAGCCTGCTGTTCTCCAGGCCCACGGCCAGCCAGGGGGTAGCCAGGCCCCAACGGCTGTCCTTTATTTTAACCCTTTCAGGCTTGAGCCACCATAAAGCAGCAAAGACTCAAGCCCAGTGGCCTCCCCCCGCCGCTTTGTAAGTCACCTTTAAAAGGCAGGTAGCAATGAAACAAGTCTCCGTGCCCAGCCCCTCAGCCAGTGTCCTTGTCCCAGACCCCTCAGTCCATGGGGCTGGGAAGAGGAAGGAGGAGTTAGAAAACAAAGGGATCAAAGCAGCTTTCCATGCCGACCTATTCTGCCAGACAAGACAAGCCCCTAATGCAGCTCCCAGGAAAGGCAGGTAAAAGCCTCCATGGGACCCCTGCACCAGCCCTTCGGCTGGTTGATCAGGGAGCCGGGGAGGGGAGGAAGCTGTGGGAACAGAGGCTTGAGCCTCCCATGACTCCTCCAGCGCGGCGAGTGCCAGGAACGCCAGCTGCCAGGCAGGGCAACTGGAGCCCCCCCGAGAACACCGGCACACCTGTTCCTGGCACAAGCTATTCCGGCCAGAGCCTTCGGTGACCCAGAACAGGCTGGACTGGCTTTGCCACCCGCAGTTTCATTCTGGCTCACACCCCGGAGCTGCGGCTCTGCAATAACCCGAACCCCCGGACGCTCGGTTTGCTGAGGGTGCTTGCCACCATTATTTACATGGGGGTAGCATCTCAGAGCCTCAGTCCCAGATCAGGATCCCCCCCCCCACGAACCAAGAGACACCCCCTGCCCCAAAGCAGTCCCCTCCCAAGGCCTGATCCAACCCACTGGCCTCAGTGGGCTGCTGGCTCAAGCCCCTGGCGCCCAAGCCACGTGTGTGAGGTCAGAGAGGCGCCCTCATCTGTGAGCTCGCTCAGCCCCCTCCCTACCCCGCTGCAGCTCACAGTGGAACAAGGCAGAGAGGCAGGAGACATGGGAAAGCCCCGGATCCCTGCTCTCTATGGCCCCTCTCAGCAAGGGAGCCGCAGTGACACTTTGTGCTCCTTGGTGGCGCTGATCGACTAAAGCTGCCAGGGGCTGGGGTTTGTTCAGTGCACCAGAGCTCACCAGGCCGGCATCGTCCTCTCGGCACACGCACTGCCCACTGCAGGCAGGGCCTGAGCCAGACGTGCACTCGTTTACTTCCCGCTGCCAACAGGAGGCCCACCTCCAGTCTAGACAACACCGAGTTCCTCCCGCTTTCCTTGGAACAGAGGGCTTCATTGAGAGACGGAGCTATGATTCACTCCACTCAGACACAGGGAGGGGCGGGGGGAGACAGATGCTGTGAACCTGTTTGCTCTGCTTCTGTTCGCTGAGGGTTTGTTCTGTAATCCCAGACACCTAGGACCTGAGAGAGGAAGTTCTGAGTCACCGATCAGACCGTGACCTCCCTGGGCCAGGAACTGGGTCGCCCTGTGACCCACTGGTGTGGGCAGCTCCCAGGTGTGTACAGCGCCTGGCACAACGGGGCGATTGCAAAGAATAATTCTAGCCCCATCAGAGGCCACTCCAGTGTGCCCACCCAAGTTTAAATGCAAGTTGCTTCCTCCCTGCCAATGGAGAGGCGGGATTGGAGTGAGTATTTACCTGCTGGAGTTTCTCACATCTCCACTACACCCCTCCCCGCCCCTCCGGAAGCAAGTGACCTGCCTTTGGGCCGGGCAGGGACCGGCCAGCAACTGAGACATCACAGCCAGGGCACGCAACAGCGTAGTTACCACCTTGGTGTGACCCCAGCACACGCCCTCCCCAGCCAGGCCACCGTGGTTTCAGGAGACCAGTTCACATCGGCCTCATGACTCATGGCTGGCGCACGCATGGCTGACGAGCCAGGGGAGGGGCGGGTCACACACCAGGTTCCAGAGGAGCTGCCAGCCCCGTGGGCACCATTTCTGCTGCCCTGAGCCTTGTGCAGGCGTTTAACCCATTCCAGAGCAGGCATGAAGCAACCCATGTCAGAAGGGTGGCACTTTGCACCTGTCACGGAGCCCCCGGGCGATGCTCTGGACCTGCTCCCCATGAAGCCAGGCAGGACTCTGGGGCAGTCGCCTTCCTGGGAGCAGCCTGTCTTCAGGACACACAGCTCACCCGGCTCCAACTTCCTGGGTCTGACCTCGGAGCATTCAGCCTCCTCTGCCCCTCCGTGCGCTTCCCACAGCGAATCCGCTCAGGTGGGGCTCCTGGGGAAGCCAGAGGGTCCTGCCCCCCAACTCCGCAGCCAGACGGACTCTGAGCCAGCCAGTAAAACAGAGGTTTATTAGACGACAGGAACATGGTCTAACACCGAGCTTGTAGGTGCAGAGAACAGGACCCCTCAGCTGGGTCCATTTTGGGGGGCAGGGAGCCAGACAACCATGTCTGCCCTTCACTCCATGTCCCCAGCCAGCCCCAAACTGAAACTCCCTCCAGCCCCTCCTCCTCTGGGCTTTGTCCCTTTCCGGGGCCAGGAGGTCACCGGATTCCTTTGTTCTCCAACCCTTTAGCTCTCACCTTGCAGGGGGGAAGGGCCCAGGCCATCAGTGGCCAGGAAACAGGGTGTCGGCCATTGTCTGTGTCCAGACCCCTGCACACACCTGCCCTCTAGGGCTCTGCCATGATCACACACCCTTACCCCACCACCTAGAGACTTAAGAATTGCCTAGGGGAAAACTGAGGCACCCCCACACTATTTAGAGGAAATAGTAAGAACAGTCCCACTTGGTCACACCACCGTGCAAACAACAGCACAAGGAGACTCAGACCCCCCCTCCCGCACCGAGTTTCCCTGCCCCAAGGACAGAAATCGAGCTGCCCTGGCCTGGAGAAACACGGGAAATAACCCCTGAGCCATGGCCGTCTCGCACGGGAGGAAAGCGCTGTGCAGGGCTCAGAACAGCAACGGCACTAGCTTTGGAGATGCAGCCGCTGCAGGAGAGCCTCCTGGCCTGTGTTCGTACAGCCCCTCCCTCGCACACCCGGCCCCTCCCTCGCACACCCGGCCCGTTCTCAGCCAGCCCTTAGACGCTCCCATAATAGATGCAGTTAGCAATGTTTTAACAGCCCTTTGAGTGCAGGAGGGTGACCGGCTCCCACCCCACGTGTGTGAATTCAGCATCCCACAGACTGCACGTGTCCAGTAACAATTGAGGCTATCCCCTGTGATGCTCTCGCACTTCGGCCTCACCGGCACCCCTCTGAAATTCTTCAGACAACCCTGAATCGGCAGGTCCCGAGTCTCCGGACCACATGGCCTCAATGAAGGGCAAGTCCCTTCATCTTTGCCACCCCCCACTTTTAACTCTGGGGAGCTATCGCGTTCCCGGGGCCCCTCTGTGTCTCTGCACATTACACCCTCAGAACAGACTCGTCTACGGGGGGAAACCGATGCCATTTATATCTATTTAAAAGCCAAGTCCAGTTAAACAGTGCGAACCCGTGTGAGCACTCGGGTTTCCTCTCGCTGGCGGGAACAGGGTTAGGTTAAGCAGCAACAAGCTGTTCTTCACCCAAATCGGAGCAGCCACCCTGAGGGTTGCACCCGTTTAACTAGCCCTGTTTAAATTCACCCCTTGGGTTACACCGGTGCAGGGTGAGCTAACTCGTGGGAGGCCGGGGCCCGCAGAGCAGCCAGCGCTGGGCCGCAAGCAGCCTGCGCTCACCAGGAAGTTGTGTTGTTGACAGGGTGGAGGTGGGGTGGGGAGAGGAAGCTGCAGAAAGCTTCCTGCTGGAGGCCAATGACCTTCAGTCGGCACAGAGTCAGAGCAGCAGGGCAGAGGAGCCATCTTTACCCCGCGGGGGCTGGTTCTGGGTTACAGAGGATTGCACGGTACACCAGGGAAATGGCAGCGACTGGCACCCTCTTCACCTGTGAGCCCCGGTTCCGCCCCAGGGTCTGCGCTGCTCGGCTCCCCTGCAGCCTGGGCCTTGGCACCCCTCCACGGCGAGCTGCCTGGGGCTGCCCTTAGCCGGATGTGACTGGCCCAGGTAACCTGATCCTGGCTCCGAGAGCCCCGCCAGCGTCCCTTTCCCTCCAGCCCCTCTAACAACAGTTCTGGTGCTGACAATCCCTAGTGTGGGGCGAGGCGGGGAGGGAGGTGTCTTGCGTACCCCAAGTTTCGCTTCACTTAAACACTTGCTTACAAAATCAGACACAAAAATAGGGACGTGTCCCAGCACAGGAGTACTGAACAATTGCCGACTTTCTCACTTTTACCATATAATTATACAGTAAAGCGACTGGCCTATAAACAGGGCACTTACATTTCAGTGGATAGGGCATAGAGCAGTATAAACAAGTCATTGCGTGAAATTTTAGCGTGTACGGACTGTGCCAGGGCTTTTCATGTAGCCTGTTGTAAAACGAGACCAGTCTCCAGATGAGTGGACGGACCTGGCACCCCCCAGGGTAAGCACACCCCTGGTTGAGAACCACTGCGGGAAGTCACTAGAGGGGAGGGCAGGCACTCTCCTATTGAAACCTGATCCCATCCGCCTCCAGGGATGAGCAAGGGCGTGAGAATGCCCATTGCTAGAGCCCCTGCCCCAGGAAAGGATAGCCCAGAGACAAGGTGGGGGAGGCCATCTCTGTTACCAGCTTGGCTCTCTCACCAACAGCAGCTAGTCCAATAACAGACACGACCTCACCCATTGTCTCTCCAATATCCTGGGACCCACAGAGCTACACAGAGGATACTCGGCCCAGTGGTGAAAGCACAGGGTGCGGGGGTCAGGACTCCTGGGTTCAGGTCCCAGCTCTACCACCCCGCCTTAGGGACAGCAGACCAGCTCTTTGGGTCAGGTGGCACCTTTTTGCTTTGTTTGTACAGCCCCTTGCACAGCGGGGTCCCAGCCCACAGTGGGGCAGCGAAGGGACCTTACAGGAGGCCTAGCCTCGGTAAAGAGCTTTGAGACTCTCTGCCAGAGAACGCAGTGTAAAGGCAGGGGCAAACCTCAGTGAGGTGCAGCCACTTCTGGGGTGGGAGGGCAGCAGGCAGAGGGGACCCTTTGGCCAGGGACACTAGTGCAAACACCCTGCCAGTGCCCTGGGACTCAGAGTCCGCTTCCGGTGGCTGTTAGGGCTCCCCCACCCAGTCGAGTCACTCACACACCCGCCATCTGGCTGCACAGCGCCAGGGAACATCCACCACCCTGCCAGGTGGTTCTTCCAGGAAGTCTCACCAAGCCGGGGTGCGAACCCCCCACCCCGGTGTCAAGACGGGCTCCCTTTTTCTGGGGACCCCAGCCAAGGGAGGCTCCCGCGGCCCCCAGGCGGGGACAGGGCAGGGGGTGAAGTCCCTGGCAAAAAGCCAGGCCCTGAAGGACATTGAACAGGTGTTAAAACCCCAGCAGCAGAGCTGGGGACTGGGGGAGGGGAAGCGATCCACACCCCTGGCTACAGCCCCAGGGTTTGACCCGGAGGCTGCCAGGGCAGCAACTGGGGTCACACGCCCCCGCCCCACAGTCATGGGGAGCCAACGAGCAAGGCCCCCCTTCAGCCTACACCCCTATCCCCACAGGGCTCCCCCCACATCTCTCACCCATGCTCCCAGATCGCACCCCCACATTCTCCCCAGGGGCCCCCTATGCCCCCACTTTCCTAACGCCCCCCACAAGTCTTCCCAGCGCACTCCCCACGCCCGCTCAGCACCCACGCCCCTTATCACACTGCCCCCGCCCCAGCTGTGCTCCCAGGTCCCCCCGGCCTTACCCGGCGGCCCCGGCGCGGGGCTCCCCGCGGGCTCCCCCGACCCCTCGTGGCCCCGGACCCCGGGGCCGAGCGCGGCCAGCAGCATCAGCATCAGCAGCCCCGCGCGCCCCATCCCGCGAGCGGCTCCTACCGACTGAGCCCGGCCCGGCCCCGGCCGCGCGCGTCACACAGGTGAGCTCCCGCCCCCCCGAGCGAATACCCAATCGCAGCCGCCCTCACCTGGGACGCGCCCCCCCGCCCGGGGAGGCCACGCCCACTCGTTTGCATACGGGGCGGGTTCTTCCCCACCGTCCTGGCCGGCTGGAGGCGGCGGGAGCGGGAGCGGGTCCGAGCCCGGGCGGGGGGCGGGGAGGGGAGATCGGGGGGCTGCGGGTGCCGAGGGAGGGGCCGCGCGTGGGGGGGGGGGGGCTGCAGCGCCCCCCACCCCGGCAGGAGCTGCCCGCGGCCCCGGCGGCTCCAATTTGTGCCGAAACCCCACAAATCCAGAGGGGGCGAGTCCATGGCCCCCACGTGCTGGGGACCAAGGGGGGACCCCCACCCCGGGGCTCTGGGTCCCGCCCCCCAGTTCCGCAACCCACCCCCAAACTCCAGCCCCTCCCCAAAGCATGTTCTGAGGGGAAATGGGGTCTATGGCCCCCCCGTGCTGGGGGCTGCAGGGGGACCCCCACCCCAGGGTCTGGGACCCTCATCCCAGTTCTGCAAGCCACCCCCAAGCTCCAGCTTCTCCGCCCCTCCCCAAAGCGCCGCCCGGCCTGGCACACCGCAGCACCCAGTCTCAAGGTGCAGGGCTTGTGGGGGGCTCCCGGGGAGCGGCTGCCCCAGGGCCCAGGCTCCAGGCGGGGTGCTGGGGTGAGGGAGGCCGGCAAAGAGGGCCAATGATTGACTCGGGCTCGGCCTCTGTGTCGAAGCGGGACTGTTCTTAATGTTTCCTCTGAATAGTGTGGGGGTGCCTCAGTTTCCCCTAGGCAGTTCTTAATTCTCTAGCTGGTGGGATAAGGGTGTATGATCGTTGCAGAGCCCTAGAGGGCTCTCCAGGCAAGTCTAGCTGGGCCTTCTGTCACCATACCTAGATCTCCCCTTCACTTGAGATCCAATCTCCACACGATTCAGAGGAAACATTAAGAACAGTCCCGCTTTGTCACAGCCTCCTCCTGGGGTTAGTGCCGTGTTATGGCTCTAACACCCTCATTCGTAACCCCTCCTGCCCCCGCCCGGAATCACACACACACCTGCCACAGTGGGAGCCTGGCATGAACTGGGGGGCTCACGCCCCCACAGGGCACCAGCCCGGCCAAGCTGCTGTATCCCGGCCGGCGGCCAGTCATGGGCAAAGAGGATGGGGGTGGGGGGCGGGGGATTTTCCTGGCACAGGAAGCGGGTTTCTTGTCAGTGTTCTGGTCTGGGAGGTGCTTTTCCCTGCGGGTGCAAGGCCAGGCACCTGTTCGCCCTGGCTGGCAGCCCCCCTCGGCCAGGGGAGAGCCCCGGGGCTATGCCCTCAGAGCCGTGATGAGGTGTGTTTCTGCAGAGCCTGGGGCCTCAGCCATGAACCCGGCCCTGCCCACACCAGTCCCTGCCCCAAAGAGGGACCTTACGCACAGCTGCCAGGGCTGCACCAAAACCTGGCCAAGTCTCTCCCCTCCGGCCTGACAAAGCCCCTTTAATTCAGGCTGTTTAAAACACTTGGGGTGTTGCTTAGGGCAGCGTTCCTATGGAAGACCGGCCCCCGGCTGCAGTAATGGGCCAGGGCTCCTGGGGGGGCTGCAGGCTTCACCCCTGGGGAGGGGTATGTGCATGTTAAAGATTCGAGCCGCTTCCAGCTAAGGGTTGTAAGGATTCTCAGGCCACATTTCTGCAGCCTCTGGCCAAGCGAACCTGCCACACCACCCGTCTGTTTCCAGCGCGCCCAGAGCCTGCCCCACCCCAGGCCACCTCTGAGCTGGGGCCAGGGGTTATGCGCGGTCCTAACGAGCTGGAGGTAAATGAGGGACCATCTAGGCAGGAGAGGCGCTAAAGCTGCCAGACTGTGTCCCACGCCAGCCTGCGGGATGGTGGTTAATTACATTTGTCTTCCCACTGCAGAAAGAGAATCGTGGCCCCCTCGGGGGAAAGGCCCCATGTCCCACCCCCCTGAGCCAGCCAGAGCATGGCCCAGTTCCCACCTCCCACCCCTGGGCCAACCAGTCTCCCGGACCCAGCGCTGGGCCAGAGGTGGCGCCCCCTAGTGGAGACAGACACCTGCCATTGCCACAGAGTCCCACAATGGGGCGGGGGGAGCCCGTGTCGACGCTGTGACCTCCCTCCCCCACCAGGGGGCAGCAGGGGGGTTCTCCTTGGGCAAGGGAACGGCCCCCAACACAGGGCCCGACCCAGCAAAGAGGCCCTGGATTCCGGTGCGGGTCACGGCCTGTGCCACTCACCGGGTCTCCCGGGCCCCCCGGATGGGGAGAGCCGCCGAAAGGCTCAGTCGCCGGTAACAATAAAGGCTGACGGGGCGAGGTGCACAAGGGAGACCCGCACACTGGGTTGGGCCACCCGGGTCCCAGCCAAGGGCGGTGTGGAGATCGGGTTCGGTAAACAAAGGAGAACGGGGTGGAAAATGAATGGACCAAAACTGGTCCACTGGACACTAGGCTTAATTGGCGGACGACATAACGAGGAGGCTGGACTAAGCCGCCCGCTCCCCCTCTGGAGTCCTTGGCAAGAGATGGTGGGGGGAGGGTTGAAATGATGGGGGGGTGACGAAGTGGGGGTTTTATTCGTCTTGCTCTGTTACATGGGAGTCCTACTGTCCTATACGAATACAGGGTGTGCCTTAGTGTCCCTGTGTGCTGCACCAATGCCTCGCGGGTGGGAATTGGGGCTGTGAGTTTGCGGAGGCCCTCGGGGCAGGTGAGGCTGCCCAGCTATTTGCAGCTTTGTAACCTGAGACCTAGGCGGGGGGGGGGGGGTGCGACCAGGTGACACCTTTGGCCCGGGAAGCGAGACAAAGAGAAGGAGGAGGGGCAACCGGGGGGGGGGGGGGGGGGGGAAGAGTCGGACGTCGGGTGGCTGGCAGTCTCCGTGGGGGAACTGGAAGGGGGGAATCCAGGGCCTCTGGCCCAGGATTTCCAAGATGGACTTGGCTGAAAGTCACTGATGTCTGAAATAACAAGCTCTGTTCTGTGCTGTGGTCCTGTCGACTAATAACCTGTCTGTTTTACGCTGGCTGAGTCCCATCTGACTGCGGAGTTGGGGGGCAGGACCCTCTGGCTTCCCCAGGACCCCGCTTGGGCGGACTCGCTGTGGGAAGCGCAGGGAGGGGCAGAGGAGGCTGAATGCTCCGAGGTCAGACCCAGGAAGGGGGAAGCCGGGTGAGCCGTGTGTCCTGCAGACAGGCTGCTCCCAGAGAGAGGAGGTTCCCCCAGAGTCCTGCCTGGCTTCGTAGGGAGCAGTTCCAGAGCATCCCACTTCTGCCACCTGTCACGGGGTCCCCGGGCCATGCTCTGGACCTGCTCCCTACGAAGCCAGGCAGGACTCTGGGGGAGTCTCCTCTCTGTGAGCAGCCTGTCTGCAGGACACACAGCTCCCCCGGCTTCCCCCTTCCTGGGTCTGACCTCGGAGCATTCAGCATCCTCTGCCCCTCCGTGCGCTTCCCACAGCGAGTCCGCTCAGGCGGGGTCCTGGGGAAGCCAGAGGGTCCTGCCCCCCAACTCCGCAGCCAGACGGGACCCTCAGCCAGCCAGTAAAACAGGTTTATTAGACAACAGGAACATGTCCTAAAACAGAGCTTGCAGGTGCAGAGAACAGGACCCCTCAGCTGGGTCCATTTTGGGGGGCAGTGAGCCAGACAACCACGTCTGCACTTCACTCCATGTCCCAGCCAGCCCCAAACTGAAACTCCCTCCAGCCCCTCCTCCACTGGGCTTCGTCCCTTTCCCGGGCCAGGAGGTCACCGGATTCCTTTGTTCTCCAACCCTTCAGCTCTCACCTTGCAGGGGGGAAGGGCCCAGGCCACCAGTGGCCAGGAAACAGGGCGTTGGCCATTGTCTGTGTCCAGACCCCTGCACACACCTGCCCTCTAGGGTTCTGCAAGGATCATACACCCTTACCCCACCACCTAGATGCTTAAGAACTGCCTAGGGGAAACTGAGGTACCCCCACACTATTCAGAGGAAACATTAAGAACAGTCCCACTTCGTCACACCACTGTGTGAGGATGGGGTGGGAGAGTGGAAAGAAGCAGCTTTGTCATCTATCTGCTGGGCCCCAGGATCCCATCCGCCATGGCACCTTCACCGTCCAAGTCATGGGACGTCCTGGCCAGGCCAGAGAAAGGGCCTCGATGAGATCGTCCTCTCCAGCAACTCTGGCTAACTCTCTCAATGCCTTCTGGGCCACGAGACGGGGGCTCCTGCGGCTGCCACGCCCACCCTTGGTTTCGTTTGTCTTCCTCAGTGTATTTTTTCCTCACTGGTTCCTATCTGAGCCGGCCGGGCCTTTCTGGTTGCCAGGGCTGCTGGGAGCCCGTGCCCAGAGAGGCAGTTAAAAGCAACGCCCTAAACAGCCCATGTTGGTATGAGTTTGCCAGGTCTCGGCGCGGCTGCTCAGACCACGGCCCGGGCCCCTGTTTCTCCAGCGCTGAGGCTGCATATGAGAGTCAGCAGTGGGGACAGACGCCGGGGCCCCTCTCTCATGTGGCTGTTCTTCTCTGCCTTTGCCTGGGCTTCGCTTGTTTAATTGTAGGAGAAGCAGGGATGGTCTTTAACGACAGCGGAGGGACGGTTGAGACCCTCTTCAACGGTCTCTGAATCTGTGCACGCTGCTGCAGCCGCAGGGATCGGGGGTGCTGGGAAAACAAAAGCCCGACAGATGCTCTAACTATTCGCCCTTCTTTTTTCCGTAGTAAAAGGCTATAAACAAGGACCGGTGCCTTTGCCAGGGGACCGAGCGGGCTGTGTCTCCCTGCGCAAACCCCTGCCCCGGGCGTAACTCTGCATGGTGCCAGGGTCCCGTCACGCCAGGGACTCTCTGGCCCATTCATTGCACTGCAGGCGGCATACGGAATTCGGACCTTTGCGAGCGACCCGGAGCCGATGCTGTGCCGGGGAGCAGGAATTCAGGAGAGGAGCGCTAGTGATGCGGGTGGAACAACGAAGACTGCAGAAGTCCCCGGAGACGCTCACAGCTCCCGAGGTCGGGGGAAGAGAGGAGAAAATGGCGCAAAGACGGAAGCAGCGGAGCCGTCTCGGTGCAAATGAACGTTTGGGGCCAGTCCACTTCTCCATTCCTGAGCAGCTCACCCAGCCCAGGGGAAGCACTGGTGGGGCCGTGGTCAGGGCACGCACCTGGGCCACGGGGAACCGAGATCAGATTCCCTGCCCTGCCTGCCCGTGGGCACGGCCCTGCCTCTCTAGGGGTGCGCCCAGGTGTAGGGCCACTGAGTGCTCCCTGGGAGGACTGGGGGCTCCCCGAGCTCTGCCACGACGCTGGGCATGCACCTGGCACCAACCTCTGCGGAGAGGAAGCACAGTCTAGTGGTTAGGACGCTGGCCTGGGGTGCAGGTAGCCGGGTTTCAATTCCCCGCCTCCCCAGACTGGCTGTGTGACCTGGGGCAAGTCACCAGGGCCCAGACCCTCCCTGGTGCAAAGTGTCCTCACACAGTGAACGTGGATTGACACCGGCTGAGGGTTGTCTTCCCGCGCCTCCCTTCCCCACCTGCCAGGGCACGGGATCTGGTGAGACCGGGAGCCACGGCAGAGCAAGGGCCCAGCCTGACCGAGAACCCTGGCCAGCCTCCCACATCAGACCTGCCCAGAGGCCGATGGCTGATGCACTGGGGGGGGGCTGCCACCCAGTGCCTGGGCCTAGCCTGGGAAAACCCCTCCCCCAGCGCCTGGGTCCTGACTGTGGGCACCCCAGGCCAGGCAGTGCGCTGGCCTCGCACCGAGCCCCCCGCCGTGTGCCCCCAAGCACCAGTGCCCCCCAGGCTCCAGCCCTGCCTCCCCCAAGCCCAGTGCCGCCTTGGCCCTGCCCCGCTGCCCCTCTGCCCTGCCTGCCTCCCTCCCGTGCCTCGCTGCCCCCCAGTGCCCCCCACGCGCGGTGCCCGGCTAACCTTTCCCCATCGCGCTGCGCGCCCTCCCCACGCACCGTGCCCCCGGGCCGTGCGCTTCCCGAGGGGCAGTGCCTAGCCCGGCCCGAAGCCCCGCCCGGCCCCGCCCCACGCCATAAGCCGCCGGCTGAGCGGGGTTGCGGCTCCCGTGGCGGCGCAGGGCAGGGATGGCTGCGAACCGGGTGGGCAGGCGGCTGGGACGGGGGTCCCCGGCGCGCTCTCCGGGGAGTACCCGAGCGGAGCCGGCCCGCAGTCCCGGGATCCAGAAGCGCCAAGCCCGGGTGACGGTGAAGTACGACCGGCGGGAGCTGCAGCGGCGGCTGGACACCGAGAAATGGATCGACGGGCGCCTGGAGGAGCTGTACCGGGGCCGGGTGAGCTGCGCCGGGGCGCACGGGACGGGACGGGAGAGCGCCGGGGCCGAGATGGGGGCGCTGGGGCATGCAGAATTTCTTCTCTCGGAGCTCGGGACAGAACTTGGCACCTGCCTAGCGCTGGATGGAGATCACTGGGTAGGGCCATGGGACAGCCACTAGCCCCCACTGCCCTTCCAGAGCCAGGAGAGAACCCAGGAGTCCTGGCTCCAGCCCCCATGCTCTAACTACTAGATCCCACTCTCCTCCCAGAGCCCTTGGCCGAAAGGGGAGCTCCCGCTGCTGCCAGGGCCCTCCTTCCCTGAGAGCCAGGCTCGGTGCTGGGGTGACCCTGGGTATGAGGCACCCTCTGCCAGGGGGTCTGTTAACGATGTGGGGGAGGGGTCTCTGCTGCGCCCCACGCAGACAGCAGCCCGCGGCTCCTAGGGGTGCACAGCGGCTGGCGGGGGTGTGCTGACTCGGTGCCTCTGGCTGTGAGGTTGGAGGGGCTGTGTCTGAGCTCGAGGCTAATGGCTCCCCAGCCCTTTGCTTTCGGGGGCCATGATGGGGCACGCTGGGTATGTACTGCAGTCAGCCCCGCTCTGGAGGGCTGGCTTGGCAGCCCCTGGCCTGGCTGGCTGCTGGGGCCACTAGCCACAAGTTGGACAAGACCCTTTGCCTTGGGCTGGGCTGGTGCCGTGATTAGCCAGGACTCCCTGGCTGTCCCGGGTCTGGGGTGTAGGGATGGAGAACAAGGAATGGAGACCTGAGACTCGGGGCTCCCTCCCTCTCTTGGGTCTCCACAGGGCGGCTGCATCCCCGGCTGCCCTGTGGGTCTCTTCACTGCCCTGCTGCTTCTCAAAGGGCTACAGAACTTCGGAGGGGCTAGGGGCAACTTTCCAAAGCAACCAGGGAGTGTGGGGGACCCACCAGGAGCTGCCCCAGCCTCAGTGCTGTCTGGAAAGTCATCAGGGCCCTGCAAGGGGTCTCAAATTGGGGCTCTGACGGCCCCTGGAGCCGTCTCCAATCTAGGGCTTGGCCTGAGGGCCGGACCCCTGCACCAGGCTTTCCTGGCTCAGCTGAGCTGTTGGCTGGCTGCGCTCTCCATTTCTTCCTGATCCCCCCCGAGATCGGTCGTTTGATTCTGCTAAGTGACTCCGGGCAAGACCGAAGTGCCGCCCAGTCGGGCCTGGGCCAGGTGCCCGTGTGTGGCTGTGTGAAACGCGAGTTTCTTTGGTCAGGGACGTGACTGTCTGAATTCCTAGTGCGGCCGCACACCCGGCACCGGTACTCGTGCAGAACGCCCGGCCCAGGCTGCCCGCTCTGGGCTGCCCCAGGGGCCGGTTTAACACTGCAGTGTCTCTAGCTGGGGGGCTGGTCTGCAGTCAGCACGTACCTCCCCATCCCAGCTGACCTGGGCTCCCACCTCTGCCTTCCTCTGGGGCTAGGATTAGCCAGGTCTGGCCCTTGTGGCGAGAGGCTGAAGTTGGCTCTGTCTCTGCTGGGGTCCGTTCAGCATGTCGGGCTGCATGCGCCGGGGCTTCTGCCAAGCTGAGCCGATCTCTGGGGACGAGCAGCCGCGTCTCACGCTTCAGAATATTGGGCCCGATTCTCTGCTGTCCTGCACCCAGCGCAGACGCTAGAATCCGGGCCAAACGCTCCCCCTCCGCTCTGCGCGGGTGGACGTGGCTGCCCAAGGAAGTGCAGAATCAGGGCCTAGCTGCCTCCTCCAAGCCCTGAAATGCACCTTGAGGCTGCTCTTTAATTTCTCCTTCGGTGTTCAAACCCTAAAACACTTTCGCCCCCGCCCGGCTGGCCGGCCTGGGGAACCTGCAGCCTCAAGTGCTGTGAGTCGGGAATCTCCAGCTACAAAAATAGCAGACTTTCCCTTTTGCTTCAGCTCTTCCATGAAAGGAGAGAGCAGCTGGTGCGGGCAGCCTGGAAAGCTCCAGCTGCGTTTCCCTCCCAGGCGAAGGGAGATCTCTGCTCTCGCCCAGGGCTCTTCTCGCACCGAGGGAGCTGCAGGTACCTGGTGCAGATGAGCCGTGCACGGGTGCAGCCTTGTCACGCCGCCCCGGAGCAGCGTCTGCAGGAAGGGTTTGCCCCACTGCAGCGTAGAACAGGCCTTGGAGAAGGCAGCTGTTAACGCGGCTGCCTGGGGTGTGAAGGGGCCAGCAGGCGAGACCAAGCTGTTCCCTCTAACTCACCCCTGCTTCGGGCCAGGGCTCTGAGGAAGCCAGCCCCCAGCACGGGATCCCTGAGGCAGCTCCTACGTGGCGCTGAGGGAGCTGTTTGGAAGAGAGTCCAGCGAGGCTCAGCTCCAGATGCTGGGGAGCAGCTGCAGCGGGGTGTTGTGACAGCGGGGCCCTCCTGGCTCGCCCTGGCTGGGTGCTGGGTGAGGTGAGGCAAAGCTCCCTGCAGATGCACGTGAGGCCTGGTGCTGCCCAGCCTGCAAGGGACTGGCCCCTGGCGCTCAGGCCGGGTGCTGGCTCGGGCAGGGAGGGGGAATGTCTGCAAACCTGTCGCAGGGGAAAGCCATGGGGAATCCATAGACACCCCCCGTCAGGTCCGGGGAGCCCATCCCTCTCTGCAGGGCTGGCTCGCCAACCCAGGCAATATGAACGCACCTCTCTAGCTGGCGCGTGGGGCAGGAGCCTGCGGGGGCCGGCAGGAAGAGGCGGCTTGGCAGCTGGCTCCCACGCAGATGCCTGGCTGGGCAAGGCGCAGGTGCTCTGGGCTGGGCTCTCCACATCAGGAAGTGGATCTGTGGGTGGCCTGTGGCTGGAGGCATGGCTCAGACTTCCTCAGCCACCTCCACGTTCACATCCTCTGCTGGGGGGGGTGAAAGGGGGGGCTTCAATGGCACCATGGCCCAGAGCCTGGCCCAGCTCTCAGGCAGATGCCATAAAACCCAGGGCTGGAGCCTGCTCCACGTATCCCGCTGTTAACCCGGGTGCAACGCCCAGCCCCTTCTCGAGAGCAGCGCCAGGCTCTGCCCCACGACTGCCCATGGCCTGCACACAGCTTGGAGAGTGGGGGGGGGGGCACTGGGGGGCATAAGGACCTGCATTGGTGGGTGAGGGGTCGTGGTACCTCGATCCCATTGGCTGTAAGTGTGTGGGAAATTCTGGTTTAACCCTTCACATGCCCGGCTCAGGCTTCCCCCGCCCCCAGCCTCCCTTTCTCCAGGCCAGATGGGGTGGGACTGGGAACAGCTGTTCCATTGTCCTGAGTTGTTCCCCTCCTCCTGGGGGCTGATTGCTGGTGGGGGATGGGAGCCTCTTTCTGGGCCTGGACACTGGCTTGGGGAGGGGGGACCGGCAGGTCCCTGCAGAGCAGCCCCCAAGCCCAGCCGAGCCGTGGGCTGGTCAGTCCGAGCTGCGTATGGCCCAGAAGGAGTGGAGTGTGAGGGGAGGGGCCTGCAGCCTGTCTGGTGACTGGTAGGGCTGGGGGGTGCCGGGCACAGGGTTTGTAACCTGGCAGCGCAGGGCACCAGCAGGACAATGGGGCTCTGTACCGTGCAAGTCCGGAGCAGCCTGGCCCTGGACCTGAGGGAGGGGGCAGCTGCCAGCTGGAGCTGGGGTGGGAGTGCCCAGGGGGGTGTGGGGTGTGCAGAGGAGCAGGCTCTAGCAGGCCCCTCGATTCACAGGGGGTGCAGGGCTGGCCCCCGGGCTGCAAGGCTCCGGCAGGTCGTCCGGGATGCCAGGCCAGGAGAGCATGGTGGAGGGGGCTCTGCCCCAGCCAGGCTAAGAGAGGTGGGCGTGGGGGGAAGGGCTCCCCCAGAACTGGGGGAACAAAGGGGTCTTAAAACCACCCCACCACGGGGCCGAGCTCTCTGCCCTCACCCGCTGGGCTGGGTGCCTGTGGGTGCTGTTGGGTCAGGCTCTGGCACTGGGTGTGAGGATGGACCAGCTGATGTGGGCCTTGGGGCCTGGCCCGGCTCCCTTCGCCAGACCGGGGCCAGCTGCTCTTGTATCGGGCTCTGGCAGGAAGCAGCCTGCATGCCCCAGGCTGATTGCTGGCATTTCCTGGTGCTGAATGAGCAAACGGGCCAGGAGGGAGGAGATCCCAAGTGACAACAGGGCCCGGCCTGGGGTCACATGCAGGCTGGACACCGTGAGAGCCGAAGGCCCCCGCGAATGTGAACGGGGCACGGCTTTGCCTGCCAGAGGGGCTGGAGCCTGGCGCTCCGGGGCTGGGGGGCGCTGGGTTTAACAGGCTCTGGGGGTGCCCAGTGCTTCTGCAGATCTGGGCAGAGCTGGGTCTGGAGCCCAAATTCCTGCCACCTGCTCCAACCCACAACCGCTGCTGGGGTCCTGCATCCCGCTCGGGTGCCCACAACTCATGGAGGAGCTGGGTCAATTGGAGGGGTCCGAGAAGAGCCACGAGAACCAGCAAAGAGTCAGAAAACTTGCCCTGGGTTGGAACGAGCTCCGTTTAGCCTCGCAAAGAGAAGGCTGTGGTGACTGGAGCCCAGCTGATCCGTACCTACGGGCCCCGGGGGACCAATACTGGATCCTCGGCTCGTCCGTCTAGTGCAGGAAGATCTGACGTGCCACGGGCTGGAGGCTGAAGCAAGACAGATGCAGACTCTTAAACGTTTGCACCTTATTTCTGGCGAGCGAAATCCCCCAGGAACAGTTCACCAGGGGGTGGGGGGATCTCCATCACCCCCCAGCTCAAAGTGAGAGCAGCTCTGCCCTAGGAGTTACTGGGGGGGCTGGGCCCTGTGGGGTCAGCTGAGATGAGCACAAGGGTCTCTTCTGGCCTCGGGAGCTAGGAATCCTCTGGCCCCAGCTTCCCGGAGCTGGCAAGGGCGGCTTTCAGTGGGTGGGGGTGCTGGGAGACCCTGCAGGGCAGGAGGGAAGCCCCAGGGTGAGGTTGGGGCAGACAAGGCCCCTTGCACATGGCTCTCCTGTGGGCTGGCATGGGATCCACTCCCCAGCACAGAGCAGCTTGGAGGAGATTACAGCAGAGACCTGGCAGCTCTAGGGAAGTTGGGGAGCTGTCTGGGCTGCTCAGTGCCCCGGGCCATGTCCCCACGGCTGCAACACCCCCCACCACCCTCCTGAGCCCCCTCTCATTGCAGGAGGCAGAGATGCCGGATGAAGTGAACATTGACGAACTCCTGGAGCTGGACGCAGATGAGGCACGGGCCGCGCAGCTGCAGGTGGGTGCTGGGGTCCGGCCAGCCCCCTCCCCTATTTGTCAGCTCGGGGCTCTGGCCTGGGGCCTGTCTGTCAAGGGGGCGTCTGGCCCTGTGCTCTGCCCGCAGGACTGTGGGGCATGGCCCGGGCTCTGTCCTGGCACGGAGGTGGTGCCTGGGGGGGGTCAGGTGGCGCTGGCCATGGGTTGCAACTGCTGTCAGAGGACTTGTTCCACGGCTTCTCTTCTGAGCTGTGTGGGGCTTTGACCAGCGGGGCCCCCCGGGGCTGCGTAATTCAGGCAGAGAAACAGCCGGCGCTGACAGGGCCAGGGAGAGACCTTCTCCTGGGGGCCCGGCAGGCCGCATTTCTGCCTCTGGGCCGCCAGTGGCCACCTGCGGTGAGGCAGGCCCCCTACACTGGAATCACTCCAGAGCGCAGGGACGGGGAAAGCTGTTCCACTCTCAAGTGAGGGGGACGGCTCTGCCCCTCGAGGCCTCCTGGCTTGGCATGCTGGAGTCTGGGGAAGGATTGAGCCCCCCCGCTGTAGGGCACGTGCCAGTTGGGGGGCAGGTCCTGAGCTGGGGTGGGTTGTCCCGTGGCTGCCGGGGCCCGGAGCTGGCAGGTCCCATCCTCCCGCATGGGTCGGGGCATGGATCTGCAGCAGGGACCCCGGGCGCCACGCTCAGGTCCACCTGTCTCTGTTTCCAGGGCATCCTGAAGTCTTGTCACAACAACACGCAGGTGAGTGGCGGTTGCCGAGACCCCAGCCGCGTCACTGCTCCCATCCTGGTGGGGCCCCAGCAATCTTCATTCGCAGCCCACGGGGGCCCTGCCGCCTCGGGGGAGAGCCCGCAGCTCCCCAGCAAAGGGACCCAGGGCTGCTGCCAGCGCCGGGCTGGCCCCTGAATCTACCCCCAGCCCAGCTCAAGCCAAGGGCTTGGTCGCCAGCCAGCCCAAGGGAGCAGGCTGGAGCTCCCTTCCCAGACCGTGCCCAGTGCTGGCTCCAGTCACAGCCTTCCCAGCACTGACCCCGGCCAGCGGTTCCCACGGGACCTGGCTGCTCCGGAGCATCGCGGCCCCACCACAGCCGCCGATCAGGGCTTTAAAAGGGAAAAACATTCGTCCCTCTGCTTCCTCCTTGGTGGCGTGGGGCGAACGGGTGGGGGAGGCGGGGGGCAGCATTGGAACTCCCCTCCCCCACCCCCGCTTATCTCCAGCTCGGCCAGCTGCCCCATCCCCCAGGTTGGCAACAAGCTGCTTGCAGGAGGCAGCTCTGGCCCCTCTAGCGCTCCGGGTGGGGGGCAGGCAGCTCCAGGGACCGGGGGTGCAAGGCCCAGGGCTGGCATCCTGCCCTGCCCCCAACAGTCCCTGCACCGAACCCTGTTGAGGGCTCCCCCTTCAGACCCAGCTGTGGCCTGCCGCCCCCTTGCTGCACATCTGGCCTTGTGGCTAAGAGCTTGGGGGATCTGGGCCCTATTCCGGGCTCTGCCAGATGCTCTCGGGGCCTCTGCAGCACCGGGGGTCGGGGTTGGAGCCTTCCTGTGTCTGCTGCGACCAGGCCCCTCCCGCTGTGGGGCTGCAGCGTGCGGTGCGGGGGCCCTGCTCTCCCAGCAACGGTCTCCTCCCAGCCCAGACCTGGCTCCTTCCCTCCTGGTACTGCAAGGGCACCTAGACTGCAAAATCTTCCCCCTCTTAGGGACGCCCTGAGCCCCAGCACCCGCTGGCACTGACCTCCACGCCTGGTACCCAGATGCCCTGGTGACGGGCACGCTGGGGCTCCCGGGAGCTGGCATCCCAGGGTTTCCCAGGCAGTGAGGGGCTGGGTGGCGTGAGAGCCGCTGGCTCGGGGCAGGGCCGCGTCAGCTCCTCCGGCTGTTGGGCCCAGCTGGGAAGCCTCTGGCAGGAGCGCTGATGTGGGAACTGCTGCAGATCGGCCTCCAGCGAGTCTCTGCTCCCGTGCCGCCGCGCCCCGCAGCAGTGTTCCCGGGGAGATGTGGGGCAGGCTTATTCGGGGCTCCCTTCCCCCGGGGGGGACCAGGGAAGGATGCTCTGCAGCCTCTGTCTCCCGCAGGCCTTCGTGCAGGAACTGCTCCTCAAGTTGCGGGGGCTCCAGAAGCAGCAGGCCTTGCGGCGGCCCAGCCCGGAGCCGCAGGAGCGAGCGTGACCCCTGCCCGGGGGGCCCCCGCGGCCCTCGGCAGCGGCAGCTTCCTCCAGAGGAATGGGACCAGCGAGGCCCTGCAAATCCAGCCTGGGGCCGCTCGGCGGAGCCTCCGGCCGCCACAGCTTGGGGGTGGCACAGGCCTGGCTGTGCACAGAGCCCCCCCTGGACAGTAGCCCCCGGCCTACGACTGGCCCCTGTGTAAATCTCGGACGAGCTGGGTGCTTGGGGCTCAGCGGGTGCCTTTGGTCTGTAATAAAGCCTTGCTCTGGCGTGCTCAGGGCCGGCTCTGGGGTTTTTGCTGCCCCCGCTCAGTGGGGCTGGGGCTCGCGGGCAGCCCTGGAACGGGAGGGAGTGACGTCACCTTCCCCCAGCGCCTGCAGGGGCTTCCCTCCTCCCCCCCGGCCGCGCAGAGAAGCCCCCATCTAAGGGGTGGCACAGCCCTGGCTCCCCGGCAGGACTCGCCCTCTCCTCCCCAGGTAGCGGCTGGGCCCTGGCCGCTCAGCAGCCCGGGGCTGGGGCTTCCCCTTCCCGCTGCGGCCGGGGGCCCGGCGCCCTCGCCCCGTCTCTGCCCCGAAGGAAAAGGCAGGCTGGAAAGGGGCCACCCCAAGCACGTGCTTGCTTTGCTGGTGCCTCGAGCCGGTCCTGGGCGCGGGGGCCTGGTCCCTGCCGCGGGCGCCGGGCCCTTCGGGACCTGTGGCTCTGCCGGCACTAAGCCACTGTCTAGACGCCCAGCCAGCCCCGGGGCTGGGCTGACCTGGCTGGGACTTGGCCTTGGGCCTGGGGCACGCTCAGCTGAGCCTGGGGGAGCTGCCCTGCCTGCACCCTCTGTTCCTCTCTCTGGCTGCAGGAGGGATTCCCAAGCCAGCAGCCGCGGTGGGGCCATGCTGGGCTAGGCTGCAGTGGGGGCAGCTTGGGGGGTGAAGCCCCACCCCTCTGACTCCGGGGCAGGGTGGGGAACCCCTCTCACGGCGATAGGGCACCTTGTCCCTGTTTTCCCTTGCCCTGCCCCAGGCGGGGCTGCTCCCCACAGGACAGTGCCAATGGCATGTGGCCTGGCAGGGTGCTGGGCAGGGGCCGGGGGAAATCCCCCTTCCGTGGGGCCGAGCAGCTGCTGTAGCTCCCTGCCCTGGGGCAGCGCCCGCTGGCACTGGGGAGAGCGGCTCTCCCTGGGCCGAGTCTCAGGCCGGTGCCTCGCTGGCGAGGCGGCTGGGTGGTGCACCAGTACCAGGCTCATCACTGTGCAGGAACCTGCTTCTGCACCTCCCCTAGCCAGCTGCTGCTCCCTCTTTGCTTTCCGCCCAGCCTGCACTGCCGAGGAGCCCGCCCAGGTGCCCTGTGCGGCTCAGCTGGGCTGGTGAGCAAGGGCTGGGCCAGCCCCGGTCAGCTCCATATTTAGCCATGTGCTGGGCATTCCCGGTGGTCCTATCCATCCTGCAGACAGCTGGCATGCCTGGCAGCCATTCCTGGGCGGGCCTGGAGCCGAGCTCCATGCGGGAGTTGCAGGGAACGGCTGTGGGAGCGGGCCAGTGCTGGGCCCCCACCGGGGCCGGGGGCAGCTGGGGCACCTGGCAGGGACCTCACCTGAGCTGTTCACCTCTCTTTGCCTGGCTGCGGGGCACTTGGCACAACTGGACGCTCCCCCTTCTGCCTCCCGTGTGGGACTTGGAATGTGGCCCTGCCTGGAACCCAGGGCCAGCTGGAAAAGTTGGGCCTTCCCCTGGGAGCCACCTGGGTACAATTCCACTTGGGGGGGGAGAGGGCCTGGCCCCCAGAGCCACTGGTTAAGGTAGGACTCCAGCCCAAAGGTCACAGCGGGGCCTCCCACTGCCAGATGGAGGCTGGCTTAGTCACTGAAATGGTGCCACCTCTGGGGTGTAACGGGGCAGCTGGTCGAGCAGCTGCACAGCGACAAAGCAGCCGCCAGTGAAGGCGAATCCTGTGAGTGAATTGGGCTGCGGGGCGCAGCTGGGTGAGCGTGAGTGGAATGGACGCTGTCGTTGCTCTTATGCGCCCTCTGCCCTAGGGGTGAAAGCAGCCTGCCGTGCGCTGCTCGGGATCCCTGCTTAGGCCTGAGCAGCTGTGGCTGGTGGCGTGCGGGGCTGGGGATCAGGCAATCACCCTCCATCCGGTGTTTATACCTCCCTGTAAACACTGGGAGTAAACCGCTCTGCTGGGGCCGCTGGCTCTGGACTATCTGACCCCTCTCAGCGCTTTCCTGGCGGCAGAGCACGTCCCAGGACCTTCTGGATCCCCAGGGGGCCGTGCGCCAGGCGCTGCTGGGCACAGTCACGGGGGGCGTGTCAGACTTTGCCTTACATGGTGTGTCCTGCTTTCTGGGGTCCTATCACTATCATGCAGCCGAGGGGGGTGGGGGGAAGCCCCGTGCTCGAGCCAGGTCACCTACTGCTGGAAACACACCCAGGGGCTTGTCACGGGGGGGCCCTTAGACCCGTGGGCCCAGGCCCTCAGCTGGCACAAATCAGCTGTTTACCGGGACTCCTGGTGTTGGGAGCTTCTGGCCAGGACTCGTCCTTCCCCTGCTCTCGGCAGAAGGCATCAGCGGGGGCTGTCTACAAGGAAACAAAGTCCTGGTGACTGGGGTCCTTGCAGGCGGGCTGGGAGGGGTGAGGGGGCTCTGGCACAATGGGGCCCTGGTCTCGGCCGGGGTCTGGGCTGCGTCCTGCCTGGCGTGACGGGGCCCTGGTCTCTGCCGGGACCGGTAGGTGCTACTGTCACGCACAGGGTAATTAGCTCCCTGCTGCCCTGGCATGGTCTGACAGCCGCCCCCCGGCCATGCTGAGCACTAGGGGCTGCGTGGATGGAAGGGGGCTCGGTCTGTGTCCTGGCAGCAGTTGGGCTGAGAACTCAGCTACTGAACCCCCCTCCCGCAGGGGGAAGGAGCCCTCTTCTGCCGAGTGATCCCGCCTAGCCGCAGGATGGAGACGAGGGCTGGCTGCAGCAGGAATCCCAAATCCCCAGAGCATCTAAACCCAGGTCTGTAAGCCCCAGGGCACCAGCCTGCAGCCAGGTCTGGGGTCAGCACGGGGCCAGGGGAGGCACCCAGCTGTCATGCCTGCTGTGAGGGGGTGTGGAGGGGGAACATAGATCAGAACAGGGGTACTGCTTCCCCTTCGCCCCTGGACATTGCTAATAGAGGAAGGGGGCTGAAATAAATGACTTAAAATAAGAAAGTGTTACGGGGAATTAGAGTCTGGTATGGGCAGGGGGACCACTAGCCCCCACTCCCCTCACAGCGCCGGGGAGAGAACCCAGGTGTCCTGGGTCCCGCCCCCCCTCTGAGGGGTGGGGGCACAAGCTGCTCTGTGCTCGGAGCCATGGCCCAGACTTGGCCACTTCCCCACCAAGGGGGTGAGCAATGGGTCCCTGCAGCGATAGCCGGAGAGCTGCACAGCCTGGGCTAGGACCTAGGGCTGCTCGGGGAGATGCGTGTGCACACGCCCGCCCACGCCCACACACCACTGGTGAGTTACACTCTGGACCGAGGCCGCCCTGCGATGTGCCTGGGGAAGGAGCCAGGCTGGCAAGGCCCAGTGAAGGGGGCACAGGGGGCTTGTTCTCCTGGGCTTCAGACCACCTTCATTGTTACGTTCTGGTTCCCGCGCCCTGAATCCCCAGGCGCCCAGGCAGAGTGGGGCAAGCAGCTGTCCGGGAGCCCAGCGGGCAGGCGAGGGGGCACCTGCCCCCTGGCGGCCAGGCCAGGTCTCTGCCAAGCCCCAGGAATTTGTACGGGTCTGTGGGTGCAGATGGAGCAGGCAGGAATGGGCCATTCTAAAGCTATAGGTCCCAGCGGGTTTGTTAAATCGTCCCAGGGTTAAACTGGCCTGGGTGAACCTCGGCCCCTCAGCCACAGGGCCAACACGAGGGAGACATACCAGAAAGTCCCACTTCAGCCCAAAGCACCCACTGGTTAGAGCAGGGGCTGGGGGCCAGGACTCCTGGGTTCTCTCCCAGTTCTGGGAGGGGAGTGGGGCCTAGCCGGGGGGGGGGGGGGGGGGCTGCAGCTAGTGCCAGGGCCAGGGCTGCCGTTGCGCTCTGCAAGGGGCAGGAAGGCCAGGCTGGTGCTGTCTGTGTACCTCCTGGGGAGCCCCGCGGAGCCCCCTGCCCACTCAGTCGCTGGGAAGCAGCCAGCCGTCAGAGCCAGGGTCAAAGCACGGGGGGGCGGGGAGGGCTGGGGCAGAGACAAACGCTCCCAAGGGAAAGCCCCAGCCCCACACTGCTCTGCTCAGAATAACAGCCCCGGGCCTGCAGCGACCAGGGAGACCCTACAGAAAGAGCCCAGACGAATGGGAGACCATAGGTTGTTCCACTCACCCCTGGAGCACCCCCTGGCGCACCAGCGTCCCCACCTCCAGCACCCCCTGCACGCCAGCTGGTCTCTGGTCACAGGTCCGGGCCCAGCCGGGTCGGGGTCAGCCCCAGGAGAACAAGTGTCCAACTGACGGATCCAGCACAGCCCCCGCAGGCGACGTGGCCATTCCCTGCTCGTCACCCCACCCCTGGGTGCTGCAGGGCTCCTGCTTCGCCCCCCGGCGGGGTACAGCTCCCTGGGGCCCTGCCTGCCAGTCGGCGGCCTCACGGCCTCCCTGATTCTCACAGGCTGTCCCTGGACCTCCCCTGCGGCCTGGCTACTCCCTGCGGCTCCTTCACTCAGCCCCTTCCCCTCATTTGCCGCCCTCCCCAGGAACCCGCCACAGCTGGGCTCGTTAGTGCTAACTACTGCTCCGACCGGGATCAGCTGGGGACCAACTGCCCCCTCACAGGCCAGGCTGAGCCCCACTCCTTGCAAAGGGTCACCAGCCTGTAACAGGGCCCCACTATAACAGCCCCATGGGGGCTCACAGGTGACCCTACGATAACAGCGCAGGCTATTTGGGATGTCTCAGCCCCGCAGCGCAGGGCCCGTAGCTGTGGTGACTTGCGCACAGTTCGCACGCTGTCACCGTGCACCGGGGCACGTCTGAGTGTGTCAGAGCCCAGGACACTGGGGCGGCCAGGCTGATTCTCACGGTCACAAGGAGCTGGGCCCCCCCCAGCGAGTGAAGGGCACAGACAGGGCCAGATTGTGCACTGGGCAGTGAGGAATGCCAGGGTGCGCGGCCTGTCACACCCGCTGCATGCCAGGGCCCTGGGTCACCCATTGGAAACAGCCACCCACAGTGACCCTCACCGCCCGCTCTGGAATGCAGCGGTTCAAATTCCCGGGGGTGGGGCCAGGAGCCAGGACTCCTGGGTTCTGTCCTCAGCTGTAGAAGAATCAGAGTCGGTGAGCCTGGTGTAACTTCAGGGCTAGACCAGGCCTGGGAGTTTGGTGTCAAATGTGGCTCATGAAGCCTGATTCTGTCTCCCCCAGATCCCTGTGCTGGCATCTCCCCGGGTGCCAAGCCCTGCCCCTCAGGCTCAGCGGTGACCGCCCAGGCGCTGCGACAGGGACCAAGGCACTAAACCCTCTGGGCGCTCTCAGCGGGGTGGAGAGGGAGGGTGGCCCAGTGGTCAGGGCTCTGCCGTGGGACTCGGGAGACCTGGGCCAAGTCTGGGCTCCAGGGAACTGCGTGGCCCTGCCTCACCCGGCACAGTGAGGGCAACGCCGCGGCTCTACGGCGATGGGGGCCAGAGACGAACCGGAGCACAGGACAGAGCCCTGGGAAACCGACCCTCCCGGCGAGGGGGGGCTGTTTCGAGCCTTGCCCAGGCGGAGGGGCTCTCCCCTTCCCAGGCACCCCTGGGGTTCTGGCCTGTTTGGCTGCTGAGGATTCAGAGCCGTGGGGCTGGGGCACGCCCGGGGGCCCAGCCGGCCGGGAGCCTGGGTCACTCGCTGGCCCTGTGGCGCCCGTGGGGGCCGGGCGCCATCACAGGAAGCGGGCGCTGGGGACGAAACACTTTTATTGCTGACACACGACTCCAGGTGGCAGGAGAGAGAGGGGTTCAGAGGCCACAGTGATGGGCAGAGGGGGGATGCGCTGCAGGGGGCTCATGAGGGGAGGGCAGGAGCCGTTCTGCAGGGGGCAGGAGCTGCTGAAGGGCCAGAACTAGACGCCAGCCAGACGATCCCACGCGAAGCCACGCACCAGCCTCTGTGGTTAGAGGGGCAGGCGTCACCAGCTGGGATTTGCCAAGGATGCTGCAGGGGCCCAGGGCAGAACCTGGGGGGCCTGGCTGTGGCTGTGGGGCGGCCCCCCTCCCAAGGGGGCAGGAAGGTTTGGTGCCTGAACTCTAGGGGCGCTCCCCCGGCCTGCTCCATCCCTCAGCCTGGCCCCTGCAGAAGGGCAGCAGCATCCGCTGGCTGAGATGCAGGAGCCGCTGGGTGCTGGCAGCAAACAACCCAAGAACAGTATGAGTGAGTGTGTCTAGGGGTGTGTGTGTGTGTAGGGGTGTGTGTGTGGGTTTGTGTGTATGGAGTGTGTGTAGGGGTGTGGGGGGGTTGTGTGTATGGGTGTGAGGGGTGTGTGGGGGTGTGTGTGAGTATGGGGTGGGTGTGGGTTTGTCTGTGTAGGGGTGGGTGTGTGGGTTTGTGTCTAGGGGTGTGTGTATGGAGTGTGTGAGCATGGGGTATGTGTGGGTTTGGGTGTATGGGGTGTGTGTAGGGGTGTGTGTGGGTGTGTGAGCATGGGGTGTGTGTGGGTGTGTGTGTAGGGGTGTGTGAGCATGGGGGGTGTGTGGGTTTGTGTGTATGGAGTGTGTGAGCATGGGGCGTGAGTGTAGGGGTGTATGTGGGGGGGCAGGGGTGTGTGTGTGTGTCTCCCCACTCCCCTTCTCGGCCACCAACCCTCCCCGTCCTTTCCCACCTCACGCCCTGGCGGCCCCCAGTCCTCGGGGCTCCGTGCGCAGGGACGTGGGGGGACGTGGGGGAGGGCTCTGGACAGGGGCAGCCCCTCCGTGTGGGGGGGGGGTCAGAGGTGAGGATGCTGCTGCGTGCCTGGGCGGGGACATGCCCAGACCTTCCTGCTGTGGAGCGTCACATGGGTCACCCTGGCCCCAGAACATTCGGGAGCCCCCCCACCGGGGTCAGGAGCCAGCCAAGGCCCATGGCAGGAAGCAGGGACGTTTGGGGGAGGGGTCTGCGGTTAGGCTGGGTGGGGGGGTTAGCGTTTAAATCTGGGCTCTGTGCCCAGTGGGGCAGGATCCCACATCCCCGAGCTGGGTCCCAGCCCGTTCCACAGGGCCCGCGAGTCTCCAGCTGCGGGAAAACCCAGCGGCGGGGCCGCAGAGCGAGGAGCCCGGGGCTCAGCGCACGGCTCAGCCCGTACCCTCGCCGGCCCAGAGCCAAGCCCGCCCCGGGGCAGAGCCGGGCAGGGAGCGCTGAGGGCCTGAAACTTCCTGAAATCCAGCTGGTGTTGGTGACAGGCAGAGCCGGAGCGAGTGTCCGTGCGCCGGGTTCCCCTCCAGCCAGGCGACCCCCGAGGCCGGTTCCTGAGCCGCGATGGGTCAGGGGCTAAGCTGTGCCCCTCGGTCCCCTCTGGGGGCCAGTCCCAGCAGGCTGGGGAGCTCCCCACAGACCCCAGGCTGCTCGAGCTACGGTGCCCCTCCTGGGCCCAGGCCGTGGGCGGCTCAGAGGTCAGGGCGTTTTCTGAGTGGGCAGCACCCTGCAGCTGGGCGGGGGGCTGCCAGGCCAAGGAGCCTCCATGGCGTGGAGGACGGATCTACAGGGCCTTGGCGCCCGGCAGCTTGTACTCCTCCATGATCCGCAGCACGTCGTCCAGGATGGAGGGGCCCAGGTCCAGGTCCAGCCCCAGCAGGGACTCGGAGCGCGGGACAGAGGCCCCGGGGGAGCACGGGGGCTCCTGGGTGTCCGTGCCGGCCCGGGTGCCGTAGCCCAGGCCCCAGGGGCCCGGGAAGGAGCCCTCGGAGGAGTCGGCGGAGAAGGAGACGGAGGAGGGCAGCTGGTTGTAGTGCGGGAGGGAGAAGGGCAGGCCCTGCCCGCTGTGGAAACAGCCCTCACCGCAGCTGACGGACATGGAGCGCTGGCTGCTGGGCAGCTCCTCCAGGTGCAGCCGGGGCGGCTTGGGGGGCGCCTGCTCCGGGCTCGGTGCCCCGCTGAAGACAGGCAGGGAGACGGCGCTCTTGAGCAGGCTGCGGTAGCCGCTGGCGGCGGGGCCCCGGGCCAGCTCCTGGCCCACGGCCTGGGCGCTCTGCGAGGCCAGGCGGCGGCCCAGGGGGGGCAGCAGGTCGTACTTGCCCTGCAGGAAGGAGAGTTCCCCGAACATGTCGCCCTCGCCCGCCGGCCCGATGTGGGCGCTGTGCCGGAAGTCCCCCAGCGGCGGGCTGATCATGTCGCTCGACAGCACGTCCCGCAGCCGCAGCTTCCGGCCCCGCTTCGGCGTCGAGGGCTTCAGGTAGATGGGGGTCTTGGCGGGCATGGCGGGGCGGCCGGCGGCTCTGAGGCCTGGCAGGCGCCCCCAGGGGCCAGGCACTTCCCCGAGGCCCAGTCCCTCCTCGGCCTGGCGGGTGCTCTCGGGAGCCCGGCTGGGATGGTACCTTGGGAGCTCAGCCACCAGCAGGACCGGCCCAGGACGTCCCCTTCCTCTGGGGTTTCGCAGGCACCCCCGGTCGGCACGCCAACTCAGGATCCCGGCGTCGGGGCGACCAACCTCGCTCTCGCCCCCTCAGCCGGCCGCGGGGGGCAGCATCTCCACCTGTAACAGCCAGAGCAGGGAGCGTTACCGGGGGGCCACGGCGCTGCCTGGGGCACCTAGCCTGGGGGGTGTTCGCAAACCACGCAACAGGGAGTGTGGGGCCGGGGCTGAGGCTGGGTTCCCCCAGGGACGGGCCAAGGCAGCAGGGGGGGGCTGGGACTTGCAGAGCCGAGACCTGGCATTGCTGGGTCTCAGGGACGCGGCTACGGAGCAGCCCCAGCCCCAGTGAGAACGACCCCCTCCCTGGGGGCTGGTTCCTGGGGCCACTTCCACCCAGCCGGCCTAACGTGCTCTGGGCTCAGACACCTGCTGTCCCCAGTGGGATGGGTTAGCAGCGGCTTCACGTGTGCAAACACCCCCCCACACACAATGACGTACACCGCACACACTTGACAGCCACATGCATACACACACAAAGCTCCCAGCACCGTGCGGACCCCCCCATCCCACCAGCAGCTCCCTGCCCTGCCCGGGGCACGTGCATCACTAGCCGCGGGGGGTCAGGCCCTGCTCCACTTCCGCCGTGCAGCGCGAGGCTCCGACTGGAGCCACCAAGGGGCCAGGAGCAGACCAGGGAACCCTGGGCTGGGCTGTGCTTGAGGGACCCTAATGCGGGGCGCTGGGCAGCCAGCGGGATCCTTCCCACGGGCACGTGGACCGATCCACGGGCACCACTACAACCCGGGCCACCAGGGCTCCCTGGGGCAGCTTTCCAAGAGCCTTCAACTGGGGGGGGGGCTGAGTGTGTGCACGCATGGGAGTGCACATGCGTAAGTGTGTGCGTGTGAGTGTGTGAGTGCACATGTGAGTGCACACACGTGTGCATGTGCAAATGTGTGAGTGTGCATGTGTGTGTGAGTGTGAGTGCACGTATGTGTGACGAAGCGGGACTGTTCTTAATGTTTCCTCTGAATAGTGTGGGGGTGCCTCAGTTTCCCCTAGGCAGTTCTTAAGTCTCTAGGGGGTGGGGCAAGGGTGTATGATCGTTGCAGAACCCTAAAGAGCAGGGGTGTGCAGGGGTCTGGACACAGAGAATGGCCGACACCCTGTTTCCTGGCAACGGATGGCCTGGGCCCTTCCTCCCTGCAAGGTGAGAGCTAAAGGGTTGGAGAACAAAGGAATCAGGTGACCTCCTGGCCCGGGAAAGGAACAAAGCCCAGAGGAAGAGGGGCTGGAGGGAGTTTCAGTTTGGGGCTGGCTGGGACATGGAGTGAAGGGCAGACGTGGTTGTCTGGCTCACTGCCCCCCAAAATGGACCCAGCTGAGGGGTCCGGTTCTCTTCACCTGCAAGCTCTGTGCTAGACCATGTTCCTGTCGTCTAATAAACCTTCTGTTTCCCCGGCTGGTTGAGAGTCACGTCTGACTGCGAAGTTGGGGTGCAGGACCCTCTGGCTTCCCCAGGAGCCCCGCCTGAGCGGACTCGCTGGGGGGAAGCGCAGGGAGGCGCAGAGGATGCTGAATGCTCCGAGGTCAGACCCAGGAAGGTGGAGCCGGGTGAGCTGTGTGTCCTGAAGACAGGTTGCTCACAGAGAGGAGACTCCCCCAGAGTCCTGCCTGGCTTCGCGGGGAGCAGGTCCAGAGCATCGCCCGGGGACTCTGTGACAACCGGTGGCAGCGGTGGGATGTACTGCACCCCGCGGATGGCGCTTCCTGCAGTAAGTGACTGGGGAGCAGTAAAACGAAGGGGTATTGATGGGGACCAGGTGTGCTGAAGATTCAGAGAGAGACTGTTTCAGGGGGCGGTTAACCCCTGGAAGTGTGTGACCAGAGAGAAGGACTTTTGCAGTAACAGGGGCCCCCTGGGGATCGCAGCGAGCGGTCCAAGGGGCAGAGGAGTCTGCGGCTCGACCCTGGCAAAGAGGTGGTGACCTCGAGAAGGGCTGGCACACTAGGGGTTCTCCCTGGAAACCATGGGGAGCTGAGAGCACACAGGCCTGTGAGTCCACAACAACTGGGGAAGAGCGGAGTGATGGCCTGTCACCGTCTCCTTAAGAAGGACATTGTAACCCTGTGCAGAAAGAGAGGGTTGAGCGTTGGAAAGTTCACCAAGGCACAGTTCATCGTGCAGCTGGAGGAGGATGACCGCTCTAAGGAACAGATTCCTGACCCCAAATGGGGCTATAGCAGGATCTGGGAGCAACTGGAGCGGGAGCCAGACATCCCCAAGACTCCTGTCCCCGACCAGACGAGGGTCTTCACGATCGGGTTCCCCATCCACGGATCGAAGACGGACAGGATTGGAGCTGAGTCCGAGAGAGCAAGAGGACCGTGGGAGACAGCGAGAGCCCGAGAAAGAGCTGCAGAAGCAGCAGCAGCATGAACTGGCGGTGGGGGAGCGGAGAGGCCTAGGGGACCTCCCCAGGGGTGAGTGGGGATAGACCCCGGGGGGCCAGTTCCGCAGGGAACCTCGAGACTAAATTGCTGCCCCTGGTTAAGGAGGGGGGATGTGGATGCCCACCTCACTGCCTTTAGCAGGCTGGCGATTTGAACCAGGGGGACCCTGCGGAAAAGCCCCGGTGTCTAGCTCCCTTGCTGGGTCCCAAGGCCATAGACTCCGTCAGCCAGATGGTTGGGGAGGTGGACAGGCTCCCACTCCTGATCCCAACCTATATGTCTGTGTGGAGTTCCCTGGGGTCAGGCCCCTCGGACCTCCAGTGGGAGCGGAAGGTGATGGTCAACGGGGAGACATTCCTGGGGTGGCGAGATCCTGGGACAGAGAGAACTGGTGTCAGACCCTGGGGGGTGCAGCCTCAGATGCCGAGGGGCTGTGTGAGCTGGGTGAGGGTCCCAGGGACGAAGCCCCTCGCCCTGCCTATGGCCCAGATCCCTGTGCAGATCCAGGAGGGGTGGGGCTGGCTGGTCGTTGGGGTTCTCCAGGACACCAGCTGCGAGACCCTGTTGTGGGGTGACTGTGTCTCTTTGGGACAGGATCCAGGCCCTGCTCCTGTAATGGCCAAGGGTTTGAATTTGAATCCAGGGAACCAATCGGTGGAGAGGGAAATGATCAGTGAAAATGCAGATGACCTGGCTGGCAGGGGGGAGGAGCTGCTAGGCTTAGGCTACCTGCCTGCCTGTAACCAGACCCCTGGGGCTCCCCGCCCCCCTTGCACACCGGAGAGGGGGCTCAGGGGGCTCACCCTGGCTCTGATGCAGTGAGGAAAGCAGCGAGCTCGCTGCCTACCCCCACTGGGACAGCAAGGGCAGCGCTGAGCACAGTGGGAGCTGAGACCCCAGCTGAGTGGGGGGAGACACAGGCAGGGCAGGGGAGCTGTGGGGAGTGGCAAGGTGCTGGGTAAGGAAAGTCTGGATGAGCCTAGGCTGCCTTGTGAGCTGATGGCTGTGTCTAGTCAGCAGGGTGGGAAGGCGAGGAGAGTGGAAGATGAGTGTCCCTGGACCTTACCTGTTAGCTGGGTGGAGAAGTGGGACAGGGAAGGAAACGTGCCTGTGTCTGTCAGGGGTATTGACTTGCCTGTGGAGGGAGCTACCCTGATCTCCAAGCAGTTGTCTGTGACCAGCCTTGTGTGCTGGGACCAGGGGAATGAGATCCCAAGCTGGGTGTCTGGGAAAGGAGAAAGTGTGTCCGGCTCTTCTTTGTCTATGGAGCAGACAGAAGGGGCCTTTCAGCCTGTGATGGCTGAGGGGAGTGCAGTTGTCTCAGAGTTGGCTCTGGATTCAGCTAAAGTCCAGGAAGGGAAAAGGGTCCTAAGTTTGTGTCTGCTCGGGAGAATGGCCCTGTAACAGGTCGCATCCAGTTAGTGTCTATGTAATCCCAGAGACCAGACAATTCGGGTGCTTGTATTTTGCCTGTTGCTAGTGTGTGACTGGGAAAGGGTGTAGCAACTCTATCTAATCAGGGTGAGATCCTAGCCAGGGCACAAGGAGAGCATGAAGGTGATGTGATTATGTTACCTACTGAGGGTGTGGAAACCTGTAGCAAGAAGGAAAAGATTCCTGAACTTGTGTGTGGCAAAGGGAAGGAGAATGCTTCTGACCTTTGTGACGAAGTGGGACTGTTCTTAATGTTTCCTCTGAATAGTGTGGGGGTGCCTCAGTTTCCCCCAGGCAGTTCTTAAGTATCTAGGGGGTGGGGTAAGGGTGTATGATCATTGCAGAGCCCTAGAGGGCAGGTGTGTGCAGGAGTCTGGACACAGAGAATGGCCGACACCCTGTTTCCTGGCAACTGATGGCCTGGGCCCTTCCCCCCCTGCAAGGTGAGAGCTGAAGGGTTGGAGAACAAAGGAATCAGGTGACCTCCTGGCCCGGGAAAGGAACAAAGCCCAGAGGAGGAGGGGCTGGAGGGAGTTTCAGTTTGGGGCTGGCTGGGACATGGAGTGAAGTGCAGACGTGGTTGTCTGGCTCACTGCCCCCCAAAATGGACCCAGCTGAGGGGTCCCATTCTCTGCACCTGCAAGCTCTGTTTTAGACCATGTTCCTGTCGTCTAATAAACCTTCTGTTTTACTGGCTGGCTGAGAGTCACGTCTGACTGCGAAGTTGGGGTGCAGGACCCTCTGGCTTCCCCAGGAGCCCCGCCTGAGCGGACTCGCAGTGGGAAGCGCACGGAGGGGCAGAGGATGCTGAATGCTCCGAGGTCAGACCCAGGAAGGTGGAAGCTGTGTGAGCTGTGTGTCCTGAAGACAGGCTGCTCACAGAAAGGCGACTGCCCCAGAGTCCTGACTGGCTTCATGGGGAGCAGTTCCAGAGCATCGCCCAGGGACTCCGTGACAACCTTTTATCTAGGAAGTCTGTCAGTTTGCCTGAAAGGGGATTGTGTAGGAATCCGCCTGATGGGCCAGAGGTAATTCTGGATGTAAGGGAGACCCAGAAAGAGTCTGTTGTTGCTCAGGAAAGTGTTCCTCTAGAGCAAGCCCTAGGGAAAGAGGGTAAGAGCAGAATTTCTGTGAGGGGTGAATTGTTGCATAGAAAAGCCCTAGGGAAAGGAATCCTCCTGGAGTCTTTGCAAGCAGTTTACTGCCACTGAAGGGTGTGAAAGTGATTTAAACAAGAAAGTTTCAGTTCCTAA
Organism: Caretta caretta; assembly: GCF_965140235.1. NCBI lineage: Eukaryota > Metazoa > Chordata > Testudines > Cheloniidae > Caretta > Caretta caretta. The sequence goes on along the minus strand of NC_134228.1, from coordinate 913,653 downwards.
CAGCCAGAAATTTTCTGTTGTGAATGGATCCACCGACTTTCCTGTTGAAAGTCCCAGTGTGGAGAGCTTTGAGAAGGTCTCAGATGGAGTGAAAGCTGTTAAGAAAGTTAAACAGTCCTATAACCAAGTGGCTGTGTTTGGCCAGCTTGTTGGGGAGAAGATCCAATCCCAGTTTGACCCCCTGGAGTTTTGGGGTGGCCAAAGGGCATGGGCCGCATAAACCTTCCCACATGCGGCCTGCAAGTGCTATCGACCACCCCCCCCCCGACCTAAGGGAGGGCGTGAAACTGGAAGGGCCTGGTGTAACTCCTACCAAGGAATGGGAGAGATGCTGGGGCATCCACGGGAACGTTGGTGGCTTCGAACTTCCCCAGTTCACCGGCTAAAGTGACCCCACTCAGTTCGATCTCGAAGGGGGGAGAGATGTGATGAAGTGGGACTGTTCTTAATGTTTCCTCCGAATATTGTGGGGTGCCTCAGTTTCCCCTAGGCAGATCTTAAGTATCAGGGGGTGGGGTAAGGGTGTTTGATCATTGCAGAGCCCTAGAGGGCAGCTGTGTGCAGGGGTCTGGACACAGACAATGGCCAACACCCTGTTTCCTGGCAACGGATGGTCTGGGCCCTTCCCCCTGCCAGGTGAGAGCTAAAGGGTTGGAGAACAAAGGAATCAGGTGACCTCCTGGCCCGGGAAAGGGACAAAGCCCAGAGGAGGAGGGGCTGGAGGGAGTTTCAGTTTGGGGCTGGCTGGGACATGGAGTGAAGGGCAGACCTGGTTGTCTGGCTCACTGCCCCCCAAAATGGACCCAGCTGAGGGGTCCTGTTCTCTGCACCTGCAAGCTCTGTGTTAGACCATGTTCTGTCATCTAATAAACCTTCTGTTTCCCCGGCTGGCTGAGAGTCACGTCTGACTGCGGAGTTGGGGGCAGGACCCTCTGGCTTCCCCAGGACCCCACTTGGGCGGACTGGCTGTTGGAAGCGCACGGAGGGGCAGAGGAGGCTGAATGCTCCGAGGTCAGACCCAGGAAGGTGGAAGCTGGGTGAGCTGTGTGTCCTGCAGACAGGCTGCTCCCAGAGAGGAGACTTCCCCAGAGTCCTGCCTGGCTTCGTAGGGAGCAGTTCCAGAGCATCGCCCGGGGACTCGGTGACAGCATGTTCATGTGAGTGAGTGTGCATGTGTGAGTGTGTGTCCATGTGCAAGTGTGCACACACGTCTCCCCGGGGGCCTGGCCACCCGGCTCCTTCCGTCCTGCTCCCGCTCTCCAGCCAGTCCCTAGTTTTGTTACCATAAATGGCCAGGCTGCCTCCACTTCCTGCCGGGAATGGACCCAGCGGGGCAGATTAAGGGGGAGGAAACCCCCCCCCCCCGCCCGCCCGCCCGCCCGCCCGCCCGCCCATCTCTGCACTGGGGACAGCAGGGCCCAGCCCGCCCCCTCCCAGCCTTTGTGCTGTAGGGCTGGAGACGCACAGTGGGGTCTAGTGGTTAGTGCTGGGAGCCAGGACTCCTGGGTTCTATCCTTGGCTCTGGGAGGGGGGTGGGGGCTAGTAGTTAGAGCAGGGCGGGGGGGGGGGACTGGGAGCCAGGACTCCTGGGTTCTCTCCCCGGCTCTGGGAGGGCGGTGGGGGCTGGTGGTTAGATTCACTGACTGTGCCATCTAACAGGGGAGGCGACTGAGTGCAGGAGACACCCCAGAGCAGACGGCACACGGAGTCCTCCAGCTGCGACAGGCACCAGCAGAGCAGTGGATTCATTCAGCACCATGTCCTGCCCAGGGCTGCCCTCGCGCGTCCCACGCCCAGGGCAAATCGAGGCCAAACCTCGACCCTGGGGGTGGCGCAGATGGTGGGCAGATTGGACCAGATTCACCAGGGGGCCCTTCCCTGAGGCCGCCGACTCTGAGACCTACGGAACCTGCCCGGCGCCGGAGATGTGTCCACACAGCCCAGCGTCAGCCTGCAGCAGGGGCCCAGAGCAGCCCCTTGCACACAAGACCCAGCCAGCATCCTGCCTCCCACTGCAGCCAGGCCCAGCAGCTCCAAAGGAAAGTGCCAGGAACCCGGCCTTGGGCAGCCGTGGGACAGCACAGCGCTGCCTGGTGAGAGCCGTGTTCCCCGAGCGATGGCCTGTTACACTCCCGTCCACACCACCTGGAGCATCATCCCAGCAAAGCCTCAGGGCCCCGTCGCGCCGGGGGCTGCCCAGACCCCAGCCAAGATTGGGGCCCCGTCGCGCCGGGGGCTGCCCAGACCCCAGCCAAGATTGGGGCCCCGTCGCGCCGGGGGCTGCCCAGACCCCAGCCAAGATTGGGGCCCCGTCGCGCCGGGGGCTGCCCAGACCCCAGCCAAGATTGGGGCCCCGTCGCGCCGGGGGCTGCCCAGACCCCAGCCAAGATTGGGGCCCCGTCGCGCCGGGGGCTGCCCAGACCCCAGCCAAGATTGGGGCCCCGTCGCGCCGGGGGCTGCCCAGACCCCAGCCAAGATTGGGGCCCCGTCGCGCCGGGGGCTGCCCAGACCCAGACTGTCTCCATAGTGAAGAGCTCACAACAACCCTATCAGACGAGGCAGACTCATCACCCTGGTTTTATGGATGGGGAACAAAGGCCCAGAGAGATTCCCAGATTCCAAGGTCAGAAGGTACCATGGTGACCGGCTGGTCTGACACCCCTTGACCCCGGTATAACACAGAGAACTGCCCCAGGGGAATCGCTAGAGCAGAGCTCTTAGGAAAACCTCCTACCCTGGTTTACAAATGGTCAGTGCTGGAGAATCCCCCAGGTCCCTGGGAAGTTGCTCCAGTGGTTAATTACCCTCACTAGCAAAACTTGCACCTTGTTTCCCGGCTGAATTTATCTAGCTTCAAATCCCAGCCGGCAAGCCTGGCGAGCCGGCCAGGAAACATTTGTTCCCCGCAGGCAGCTACAGACGGGGATAAAGTCACCCCTGAACTGTCTCTGTGCTCAGCTAAGCAGCCAGGGCTCCTGCCGTCTGTCGCCCCCAGGAGCTTCCGAACCTGTCGGTCATTCTCCTGGCTCTTCTCAGACCCCCCGATTGACCAGCGGGCCCCAGAACCAGCCCCAGGCTCCCAGCAGCGTCCCACCAGGGCCAAACACAGGGGAAACCACCTCTCTGCTCCTGCTGGAGATTCCCCTGTTCCGGGGCCCAGGGTCGCCAGACAGGGTCGTGTCCAGCTGAGTACTCACCACAACCCGCAAACCTTTGTCAGGGTCCCTGCTCCCCCGGCAGCATCCCTCCCCTGTCAGCACGGGCGTACGGCTCCCGTTTTCTGCTCCTAGCCGTCTACATTTGCATTCAGCCGCATTAAAACACGCAGTGTTCACCTGTGCCCAGCTTGCCAAGAGATCGGCATCGCTCTGTGCCAGTGACCCGGGCTCGGCTTTGTTTCTCTCTCCCCATCAGCAGCGACTTGCCTGGGAGGGGTCTGCAGCAGAGCTGGGACAGAATCCAAGTCGCCTGCATCCCTGACCGACCCCGTCACCACGTCGCCACCCTGTGCGAGGGCCCCCACATCCCTGGCCCGCTCCTCCCTGCCTGGCCCAGCCTGCAGCTGCCAGGACAAGCCCGGGGCTCAGGACCCCCAGCCCTGAGGTTCAAGGACCTGGGAACAGGGACTGGCTGGAAACTCCCAGCCCAGTTTCACTCCTAACCAATGTATGGGGAGGGGCTCCCGCCTGCCGAGACCCACCTGGCTCCCCCCTTGGTCCTGCCTCCTCGGGGGCATATGTTCCTGGCTGAGTGGGGTGGGGGGCTTGACCCCGGCTCAGGGCCGGTACAGGAGTGGGGAGGGGTGCATGCCGTGCCCGGCCCAGGGGGGCCTGGCCATCAGATGCGAAGCCAGGAATGGCAGGGGGGCGCTGAACCAGCCGAGCAGAGCGCGGAGCGCCGCCCTGCCCTTCCCGGCGGCACCGGCGGGGGATGCTGCCTGGGAGCCAGGCCCCGCTGCATCTCGAGCTGGGCACCCACCGTCCGACGCAGCCTTTGCCTCGCCCCGCTGAGCTGTCCTTGCCCCGGGCCCGTTCCCCGGTCGTGTCGGTCCCCATGCGCCCAGGCCCATCCCGGCACCGTTCTCCACTCGCGGTGCACCAAGCCAGGCCCAGCGCCTCCCACGAGCCTCTGGGCGAGACCTACCCCCTGGCCAGGCCGCAGGGACCCCGCCAAGCCCTGGGTCGCGCCACAGGGCAGCCGAGCCCCAGGATGCCTCCGGCTGGTGCCTCTGCACCCGTCCACCCTTCTGGCCGAGAAGAGCCGGTGCTTGGCGCTCCCCCCTCCGCACACACCCCGGCGTTGTGTAACACTGCAAGGGCCCCCCTGCCCCCGGGGGAGGATGTGACACGCTGGGTTATAAATAAACCGCACGCCCGGGAGCGGAGCCCCTTTAATGCCAGGGCCGGGGGGAGGGCGTCCGGATTAGGGACTAATCCTGCCCCCAGGGCAAACCCCCCATTCTGGGCTCTGGGGCGTGAAGGGAGCAAACAGAGACGTGGGTCTGGAAATCTGCCCCTGGCAGCACCCGGAGCTACAGACCTGTCCCCGCGCCGGCCACAGCCCCTGGCCCAGGCCAGCCCCCCTGCCCTGTGCCACGGGGAGGGAAAGGGGTTCACGGGCGCAAACCCCGAGGGGACACCCAGGCCGACAATCACCCCCCCCCCACCAACACACAAATACAAATCTGGCTCCCACGCAGAACCCACCACACGCGCTGCTCTCTAGCCGCAGCCTGCGCCCCCGTGTTAACGCACCGTGTGCACGCAGGGCACGGACACGCACACCCAGACACACCCACCCGCTGACACGCGCGCCCTGGCCGGCCCCAAGCTCCCCCCAGCCCCGGGTCGCCCCCGCACCGGCGGCCCGGGGCCCAGGCTGGCGCCGTTCTGCCCCCCGGGACCCCGCCGCCCCCATGGGCGCCGCACTTGCCTGGGGCCGCCGGCAGCTGCCCCCGCTCGGGTCCGTCCTGCGCGGGGCTGGCTCCGCAGCCGGGAGCCGCGGGGCGGGGGACGGGGTCGGCTGACGTAAAGCCCCGGTCCGGCCCCGCTGCCCCCCCAAATCCCGGGCCCTGGGGCTGGGGGCTCGGGCGGGGAGGGGCCGCCCGAGAGTGGCACAGTGCGCGTGCAGCTCTGTGTGCAACCGCGAGTGCACAATGCCAGTGCAAACGTGTGCGTGCAAGCACGTGACGGCGCAAAAGCGGCAGGGTACGCGCGTGTGCAAACGTCTGTGCACAGAGTGTGCCCACGTGATTGTGCAGTGGGTGTGCAAATCAATGAGCGTGCGATGTGCGCAAACTTGTGAGTGTGCAGACGTGGTCAGCTGGTGGGGCATGTTTAGACAGGGCTTGGGAGGGACAGGCTGCAGGTGGGGGGCTGTGAGGGGCACAGGCAGGTTCGGGGGAGATCTGGGGGGCACAGAGTGCGGGGCTGTGTTTATGGGGGGTCACACAGACCCAGTTATCTGCAGAACTGTTCCATGAGTCAGGGCTTCCTCTTCCCCTCTACAGGGAAATGGCTCCCTCCTGAGTCTTTGACCCCCCTGGGAGTGGGGGGCGACAGAGCGAGGGTGAGTCAGGGACTGTGACTGTGTAACACACGGATTCCCCCCCCCCCCCGCCCCGACAGACAGACAGACAGACGCACCCTGTCAGCACTCAGCTAATAATGGGCGAATGAAGCAGGGCGCACTGTGGGGGGAGCCAGGACTCCTGGGTTCTCTCCCTGGCTCTGGGAGAGAAGTGGGATCTAGTTGGGGGGGGGACGGGGACTGTGAGCCAGGACTCCTGGGTTCTCTCCTTGGGTCTGGGAGGGAAGTGGGGTCTGGTGGGACTGGGCGGGCAGCTGCGAGCCAGGACTCCTGGGTTATATCCCTGGCTCTGGGAGGGAAGTGGGATCTAGTGGGGGGGGGGGGGGGGCTGTGAGCCAGGACTCCTGGGTTCTCTCACTGGCTCTGGGGGGGAAGTGGGGTCTGTTGGGGAGTGGGGCTGGGAACCAGGACTCCTGGGTTCTATCCCTGGCTCTGGGAGGGAAGTGGGATCTAGTGGGGGGGGGGCTGTTAGCCAGGACTCCTGAGTTCTAACCCTGGCTCTGGGAGGGAAGTGGGGTCTGGTGGGGGGAGCTGCGAGCCAGGACTTCTGGGTTATATCCCTGGCTCTGGGAGGGAAGTGGAATCTAGTGATGGGGGGAGGGGGCTGGGAGCCAGGACTCCTGGGTTCTCTCCCCCGCTGTCACTCACTCGGTGGGCAATAATGAATCATCCCTCTGCACCTCAGTTTCCCCATCTCTCAAATGGAGCACCACACCCACCCCACATGGTCTGGGGTTGGGATGTGTGGGGCGTGTTGCTGGGTCGGGGCAGGGCGCGGAGTCGAATGCCGCTCTTGGCCTCGCAGCCCCTGTGGCACCTTCAAATCCAGTGGAAGAGGCACTAAGCCCCCCAGCTCCAGCAGAGTTTGGACAGAGTGTGAGGCCCTGACACTGGGGCCGGGGGGGGGGCAGGGCTGTCTGGACCCCCCAGGGCAGAACAGGCCCCGGGTGACCCTGGGCCCCAGTGTGTTCTAACTGGGAATCCCCTGGGGGATGCTGAGTGGGAAGGTGTGGGTGGGGTGTCCTATGGGAAGAGTTTGATGTTGTGTGGAGCTATGGGGCGGGGAGGTGGGGGGGTTAATCTGTGTGGGACGGGGAGAGATTGTTCTGGGAACTGCAGGAATTTCCCTTCTTTGTTTCCTGCAGAGGAATCCCAGGAACCGGAAGTCGTTGTCCATCCGTCTGTCCGTCCCACACACACACAATCACCCCATGGGGACAGGAGGGGGAGGAGAAGGAGGGGGCAGTTTCCTGACAAAATAAAACAGGAAATTTCACAGGAAAATTAAATTGCAACTAAACAAAAAACCCTGATCCCAGCTCCCAGCACTGGCCAGACCCATTCCCATAGGTTTGCCAGTGCCCCATAGTCCTGACCCACACCTCTGCAATCCCAGCCCAGGGCTCCCCACACCCAGCTCTGCCCGACCCGCAGCCCCTGCTAGCCCAGCCCTGCCCCCCAGCTCTGCCGGTGCCCCTCACTCCCGACCCACAGCCCCTGCCAGCCCAGTCCTGCCACCCCCCCACACCCTATAGCTGTGATTTCTGTCTTTGCAACCGGCCCATGTTCCAATCTCAGCTGGCTGCAAAGAGCTTTTATGATTCCCAGCATCTCTCACTGCCTCCCGCCAATGAGCCCTGTGGAGTCATGGGGGTCCACTGTGACGAAGTGGGACTGTTCTTAATGTTTCCTCTGAATAGTGTGGGGGTGCCTCAGTTTCCCCTAGGCAGTTCTTAAGTATCTAGGGGGTGGAGTAAGGGTGTATGATCATTGCAGAGCCCTGGAGGGCAGGTGTGTGCAGGAGTCTGGACACAGAGAATGGCCGACACCCTGTTTCCTGGCAACTGATGGCCTGGGCCCTTCCCCCCTGCAAGGTGAGAGCTGAAGGGTTGGAGAACAAAGGAATCAGGTGACCACCTGGCCCGGGGAAGGAACAAAGCCCAGAGGAGGAGGGGCTGGAGGGAGTTTCAGTTGTGGGCTGGCTGGAGACATGGAGTGAAGTGCAGACGTGGTTGTCTGGCTCACTGCCCCCCAAAATGGACCCAGCTGAGGGGTCCCGTTCTCTGCACCTGCAAGCTCTGTTTTAGACCATGTTCCTGTCGTCTAATAAACCTTTATTTTACTGGCTGGCTGACAGTCACATCTGACTGCGAAGTTGGGGTGCAGGACCCTCTGGCTTCCCCAGGAGCCCCGCCTGAGCGGACTCGTTGGGGGGAAGCGCACGGAGGGGCAGAGGATGCTGAATGCTCCGAGGTCAGACCCAGGAAGGTGGAAGCTGTGTGAGCTGCGTGTCCTGAAGACAGGCTGCTCACAGAAAGGCGACTGCCCCAGAGTCCTGCCTGGCTTCATGGGGAGCAGTTCCAGAGCATCGCCCAGGGACTCCGTGACATCCACGCAACACGGGGCCTCACAGCCGCCCCGTGCGGCTCTTGATGCCGGGCTGGGGTGGATGCCTCCCCACGGCACGCAGCGGCCCCACTCACAATGGAGCCATGCCACTGGCTCAGGTCACTGGCTCAAGCCGCTTCCCCCAGCCAGGCCTGTGCCTTTGAGTCCAACCCCCCATGCCAAACAGCACAATCCAGGTCCCTGAAATCACAAGACTGGCTTGAATCGTAGCCAGCACTGCCTCTTCACCTCCTAGTGACCGTTGGGCGTCCCCGTTCCTCGCTTCTCTCCCCAACCAGCAGGGATGGAAACGAGCCCTGTCCAGTTAAACCGAGATTCTTGCCTCATCCCAGGACTCCAGGAGCTGGGGCTTTCACAAAACACCAGAGATGGTGAGAGTTGGCAGCACCGTGGAGGGAGCAGCTACTAGAGCCCAGCCAAGGGAGAGTGCGGGGCACGGGGGGCGGCCTGGAGGGGCAGGGGTGGCCTGGGGGGTGGCCTGCAACTCTTCTATTCCCAGAGCAACACCCGCAGAAGTGACAGACACCCTCTGCATCCGGCGTCCTCACTGGTCCCCTCCCCAGCGCAGGGCTTAACCTGCTGCCCAGGGGAAGGAAGCATCAGGCTCCAGCCTGAGCCAGGGCGCCCCCCACGCACACCTGCCCCAAGCGCTGCTCCCACCCCAATCTGCCCTGGAGTCCTGGGCCATGCTGGTCTGGGCGCGGTCTCTGCTGCCCTAGCACGACGGCTGAGCGGACAGGGACTGAGCCGTGTGCTGGGGCAGCTCAGAGGGCTCTGGGGCCAGGGCTGCGTCCCCCAGAAGCCTGGGCCCACAGGGATCCCTGGCCACTGGGGGCTTGCGCATCCTGGCTGCGGAGTGGCATGTTCCCAGCCTCCCCTGCAGTCAGAAGGATGGTTCTGGGCTCATCCTGGCATCGTCCGCTCAGCACCGCCCCTCACTTGCCATTCCCATGGCCGTGGGGCCCTGTGAGATTACCCAACTCTAGCTGCCAAGGCACTAATCCACCACGGGTTTGGAGCTTCATTAGGTCCCTGACCCACTTTCCCTGTAAGAGGATGAGCATCTATATATAGCGGTCCCTCAGGCGGGGGCTGCATTAGCTCCCCCAAGGGTCGATTAGTCTAATGAGATTGCCCACAAAGACCCTGATCCCAGCATACCACCTGCCTGGCACTGCTTTCCAGGGTGCCAGGCCAGAATGAGATTAATCTCCCAGGAGGAGAGGCAGCTGCAGTGGGAGGGCAGACATTAGCCATCTCCAGAGCAGCTTGTGGATCCACTGGGGCTGAACGACCTGGGACATTCAAGGCAGGAGTGTCAGAGAACTTGGCAGCCCCATGCTCTGAGCTCCAGGGCCCCCATGTGCTGGTCTGTTACATAATCGTCTGTCTGCAGCAATGACCGTGGCCCTGGGCCAACGTAACCAGGCAGGACCATCAATGCAGTAAAGGGCTCCGTGACCTTGGGGGAGCCTTTGCTGTGGGTCAGACCCTGTCCGTGCCCTGAACATTAATGCACAGTTAGTCCCTTTTGCACCTACTCCTGCAAATACCCCCTATGCGGGACACTGACCCATGGCCTGATGGGGCACGGTTTCCAGGATTTGGGCAAAACAGCCCTTTGCTTGATCTCACCCCCTCACCCCAGGCTGCATTAAGCTCTGAAGCACTTGGACAAATGCCATCAAATGAAGGCAAGTGAGTTGGGCCAGGTCCACACTAGGAATGGCTAAGTCATTATGCAAGGTAACCTATTTCCCCTTGTTTTTTCCTACCCCCCCCCCCCCAGACGTTCTTGTTAAACCCTGGATTTGTGCTGGAAATGGCCCACCTTGATTATCATACACATTGTAAGGAGAGTGATCACTTTAGATAAGCTATTACCAGCAGGAGAGTGGGGTGGGGGGAGAGAAAACCTTTTGTAGTGATAAACACCCATTTTTTCATGGTTTGTGTATATAAAACATCCTCACTGCATTTTCCACGGGATGCATCCGATGAAGTGAGCTGTAGCTCACGAAAGCTTATGCTCAGATAAATTGGTTAGTCTCCAAGGTGCCACAAGTCCTCCTTTCCTTTTTACTAGGAAAGAGGTCGGTCTAACTACATAACTCGGGGTATGAACAATCCACCCCCCCAAGCGACGCAGTTACCCGGTGCCGACAGCACTAGGCAACGGGAGAAGTCTCCTGTCGACCCGGCTACCCCTCCTGGGGAGGTGGATTAGCTATGCCGACAGGGGGTGGCCTAGGCAGCGTCTCCACTGAAGCAACGCAGCTGTGATGTTTTAAGTGTAGACGAGTCCTAAGTCACGGTCACAAAGCCCTGTGCAGTTCCACCTCTCCCCAGGCACCAGGCCCCTGTTGCTACGAGCTGGCCGTGTGCATGCCAGGGAGCTCCTGTCCCCTGTCCCACCCAAGTCTACCAGTAACTTAGGGCACATCTACACTTGAAATGCTGGATCGCCCCCATCTTGTGTCAGCGTGACACTGCCTGCACTCCCACTGAGCTGTTCTCTCGCCCCTTCGCATGCACCAGGCCTTACTGCTGCCTGCACAATCTGGGCCCCCCATGCTGGCTGCTGTGGGTCGGATCCCGCTCGGCTATGGGAACGTTAAGGCCCCAAATGCCAGCCAGTGGTAGGGAGGTGTCACGGCACCACCTAGAGGGTGTCGGGGTTAGAAGCAATACGCAGACAGCAAAGAAATCCGTCATGCAAAAGACTCTGGGTGTCCCACACCTCGCAGCAAAAGGTGGCTGTGATAAAGTGGGACTGTTCTTAATGTTTCCTCTGAATAGTGTGGGGGTGCCTCAGTTTCCCCTAGGCAGTTCTTAAGTCTCTAGGTGGTGGGTGTGACGAAGTGACTCAGCAGGGAGGGGGGAGTGTTGACCTGGGAATGTGCCCTGGGGATGGGAGACCTGAGAGCCTGTCACCTGAGCCAGGAGGGGGAGGGGGAGGTAACACCTCTGCCCAGGAATGTGAACAGAGGCTGCAGCAGGGAACCTGCTGGGTGGGGTTAGTTGGCAGTTTGGAGGCTGGGGAGAGGAACACAGGGAACCCCAGGGCTGGGGTCTAAGCTCCCTGCTCCCCCAGAAGGACGTGATCGAGGGGCCCTGGTTGTACCCACAAGCTCTGTTGTGGACTGTGTTCCTGTTGTCCAATAAACCTTCTGTTTTACTGGCTGGCTGAGAGTCTCAGTGGATCCCAGGAAGAGGGGTGCAGGGCCTGGACTCCCCCACACTCCGCGACAACTGGTGGCAGTGGTGGGATCTACTGCACCCCGTGAACGGCGCTTCCTGCAGTAAGTGACTGGGGAACAGTAAAACGAAGGGGAATTGACGGGGACCAGGCGTGCTGAAGATTCAGAGAGAGACGGTTTCGGGGGGCGGCTAACCCCTGGGAATGTGTGACCAGAGAGAAAGACTTTTGCAGTAACAGGGTCCCCCGGGGGATTGCAGCGAGCAGTCCCAGGGGCGGAGGAGTCTGCAGCTCGACCCTGGCAAAGAGGTGGTGACCTCAAGAAGGACTGGCACACTAAGGGCTTTTCCTGGAAACCGTGGGAAGCTGCCCGGCCTGCGAGTGGCCAGCAGGGAGATGTACGCTAAACGCCTTAAGAGTGACCTGGTGGAGCTGTGCAGGCAGAGGGGGCTGCGCATCGGGAGGTCCACCAAGGAACAACTGATTGCCCAGTTGGAGGAGAGGGATCGCTTGGATGACCCGATCCCTGTCCCTGAGGGGAGCCGCCCGGCAGACGCAGCGTGGGCCCTGGGGCCTGACCGGGCTGGGAGGGGTCAGACTGCTGCCGAGGACATCCCGAGACCCTTCCTACCTATGCCTGGGGGAGGGGTTGGGGGAAGCCCAGCGAATACCGAGGGCACCCTGACCCCAGCACCCAGCAGGGGATCCTCCCGGCGGAGCTCCCCATCCCTGGAGCGGAGGCGGCTGGAATGGGAGAGGGAGATGAAAATGAGGGAGCTGGAGGATCATGAAAAACAACGTCAACATGAGGAGAAACAACGTCAACATGAGCAGGAGGAGAAGGAGAGGGAGCGTCAGGAGAAGGAGAGGGAGCGTCAGGAGAAGGAGAGGGAACGTCAGGAGAAGGAGAAACAAAGACAGCATGAACTGGAGCTGGCCAGGCTGAAGAGCAGTGGGGCCCCGGCTGTGGTGAATGAGGGGGGACCCAAGACTGCAAGGAACTTTGATAAGTGCTTCCTGGCCCAGCGGAAGGAGGGGGAGGACATAGATAGCTTCCTGACGGCCTTTGAGAATGCCTGTGAGCTGCACAGGGTTGACCCTGCAGACAGGCTCCAGTTTCTCACCCCCTTACTGGACCCCAAAGCCGTGGAGGTGTACAGCCGGATGACAGGGCCGGAGGCAGGGGACTATGAACTGTTCAAACAGGCCCTGCTCCGTGAGTTTGGGCTGACCCCCGAGATGTACCGGAGAAGGTTCCGGAGTCAGCGTAAAACGCCTGAGGTCACCTACCTACAACTGGCCAACCGGATGCAGGGATATGCCCGCAAGTGGACAGCTGGGTGTCACGGAGTTCCTGGGCGATGCTCTGGAACTGCTCCCCATGAAGCCAGTCAGGACTCTGGGGCAGTCGCCTTTCTGTGAGCAGCCTGTCTTCAGGACACACAGCTCACACAGCTTCCACCTTCCTGGGTCTGACCTCGGAGCATTCAGCATCCTCTGCCTCTCCGTGCGCTTCCCACAGCGAGTCCGCTCAGGCGGTGCTCCTGGGGAAGCCAGAGGGTCCTGCACCCCAACTTCGCAGTCAGACGTGACTCTCAGCCAGCCAGTAAAACAGAAGGTTTATTAGACGACAGGAACATGGTCTAAAACAGAGCTTGCAGGTGCAGAGAACGGGACCCCTCAGCTGGGTCCATTCTGGGGGGCAGTGAGCCAGACAACCACGTCTGCACTTCACTCCATGTCCCAGCCAGCCCCAAACTGAAAAACCCTCCAGCCCCTCCTCCTCTGGGCTTTGTTCCTTTCCCGGGCCAGTAGGTCACCTGATTCCTTTGTTCTCCAACCCTTCAGCTCTCACCTTGCAGGGGGGAAGGGCCCAGGCCATCAGTTGCCAGGAAACAGGGTGTCGGCCATTCTCTGTGTCCAGACTCCTGCACACACATGCCCTCTAGGGCACTGCAATGATCATACACCCTTACCCCACCACCTAGATACTTAAGAACTGCCTAGGGGAAACTGAGGCACCCCCACACTATTCAGAGGAAGCATTAAGAACAGTCCCACTTCGTCACATCTCTCCCCCCTTCGAGATCGAACTGAGCGGGGTCACTTTAGCCGGTGACCTGGGGAAGTTCGAAGCCACCAACGTTCCCATGGATGCCCCAGCATCTCTCCCATTCCTTGGTAGGAGTTACACCAGGCCCTTCCAGTTTCACGCCCTCCCTTAGGTCAGGGGTGGTCGATAGCACTCGCAGGCCGCATGTGGGAAGGTTTATGCAGCCCATGCCCTTTGGCCACCCCAAGAATGTCTCCCCATTGACCATCACCTTCTACTCCCACTGGAGGTCCGGGGGGGCCTGGCCCCAGGAAACTCCACACAGACATATAGGTTGGGGTCAGGAGTGGGAGCCTGTCCACATCCCCAACCACCTGGCTGACGGAGTCTATGGCCTTGGGACCCAGCAAGGGAGCTAGACACCGGGGCTTTTCCGCAGGGTCCCCTTGGTTCAAATCGCCAGCCTGCTCAAAGGCAGTGAGGTGGGCATCCACACCCCCCCCCTCCTTAACCAGGGGCAGCAATTTAGTCTCGAGGTTCCCTGCGGAACTGGCCCCCCGGGATCTATCCCCACTCACCCCGGGGAGGTCCCCTAGGCCTCTCCGCTCCCCCACCGCCAGTTCATGCTGCTGCTGCTTCTGCAGCTCTTTCTCGGGCTCTCGCTGTCTCCCACGGTCCTCTTGCTCTCTCAGACTCAGCTGCAATCCCGTCCGTCTTGATCCCCCGATGGGGAACCCGATCATGAAGGCCCTCGTCTGGTCGGGGACAGGAGTCTTGGCGATGCCTGGCTCCCGCTTCAGCTGCTCCCAGATCCTGCTATAGCCCCAGTTGGGGTCAGGAATCTGTTCCTTAGAGCGGTCATCCTCCTCCAGCTGCACGATTAACTCTGCTTTGGTGAACTTTCCAATGCTCAACCCTCTCTTTCTGCACAGGGTTACAATGTCCTTCTTAAGGAGACGGTGACAGGCCATCACTCCGCTCCTCCCAAGTTGTTGTGGACTCACAGGCCCGTGTGTTCTCAGCTCCCCACGGTTTCCAGGGAGAACCCCTAGTGTGCCAGCCCTTCTCAAGGTCACCACCTCTTTGCCAGGGTCGAGCTGCAGGCTCCTCCGCCCCTGAGACTGCTCACTGCAGTCCCCAGGGGGACCCCATTACTGCACAGTACTTCTCGCTGGTCACACACTCCCAGGGGTTAACCGCCCCCCGAAACCGCTCCTCTCTGAGCCTTCAGCAGGCCTGGTCCTCGGCAATCCCCCTTCGTGTTACTGCTCCCCAGTCACTTACTGCAGGAAGCTCCATCCACGGGGTGCAGTAGATCCCACCACTGCCACCAGTTGTCACGGAGTTCCTGGGCGATGCTCTGGAACTGCTCCCCATGAAGCCAGTCAGGACTCTGGGGCAGTCGCCTTTCTGTGAGCAGCCTGTCTTCAGGACACACAGCTCACACAGCTTCCACCTTCCTGGGTCTGACCTCGGAGCATTCAGCATCCTCTGCCTCTCCGTGCGCTTCCCACAGCGAGTCCGCTCAGGCGGTGCTCCTGGGGAAGCCAGAGGGTCCTGCACCCCAACTTCGCAGTCAGACGTGACTCTCAGCCAGCCAGTAAAACAGAAGGTTTATTAGACGACAGGAACATGGTCTAAAACAGAGCTTGCAGGTGCAGAGAACGGGACCCCTCAGCTGGGTCCATTCTGGGGGGCAGTGAGCCAGACAACCACGTCTGCACTTCACTCCATGTCCCAGCCAGCCCCAAACTGAAAAACCCTCCAGCCCCTCCTCCTCTGGGCTTTGTTCCTTTCCCGGGCCAGTAGGTCACCTGATTCCTTTGTTCTCCAACCCTTCAGCTCTCACCTTGCAGGGGGGAAGGGCCCAGGCCATCAGTTGCCAGGAAACAGGGTGTCGGCCATTCTCTGTGTCCAGACTCCTGCACACACATGCCCTCTAGGGCACTGCAATGATCATACACCCTTACCCCACCACCTAGATACTTAAGAACTGCCTAGGGGAAACTGAGGCACCCCCACACTATTCAGAGGAAGCATTAAGAACAGTCCCACTTCGTCACACTGGGGCCCGAGCTAAAGAGGACCTGCTTGACCTAATTGTACTGGAGCAACTGTATGAACAGTGCCCTTCCGACCTGAGGCTGTGGTTGGTGGACAAAAAGCTCGAGAACCCCCAGCACGCAGGGCAGCTGGCCGACGAGTTTGTGAACAGTCGGTCAGGGGGTAGCCGGGAGGAGTCCCAAAAGAACAGGCCCCCCCCGATGCAGAGAGAGAGTCACCAGGGGGCCTCCCAGCGGGGAAATAGGGAGAACCCCCTCCCAAGGGGAACGCCTGGCGTCGGGCCCCTCCGACCCGCTCGAGGGGACCAACGTGACCTGAGCTGCTATCACTGTGGCCAGAGAGGCCACATACGGTCCCAGTGCCCTGGGCTCAGGGACAAACTGAGCAGACCCAACCTACCCAGGGTTAATTGGGTAGGGACCCAGCTGGACGAGGGGCAGACGACCCAGGAAAGGGGGCCTACCAGTTTACCACCTGCTCAGGAGGGAAGAGTACCCCAGGCCAGCTCCACCAGAGGGCTGGAGGCTCTGGACTCAGGGCGCTCAGTTTACAGGGTGGGCGCGGGGCTGTCCCTCCGGAGAGAGTGCCTTGTTCCCCTGGAGGTGGATGGGAGGAAGGTCAATGGATACTGGGATACGGGCGCGGAGGTGACGCTGGCCCGGCCCGAGGTGGTGGCCCCAGATCGGGTGGTGCCCAACACCTACCTGACCCTGACAGGGGTGGGCGGGACCCCATTTAAGGTGCCCGTGGCAAGGGTACACCTGAAATGGGGGGCCAAGGAGGGCCCCAAGGATGTGGGGGTACACCACCATTTGCCCACTGAAGTTTTGATGGGGGGAGACCTAGAGGACTGGCCAAGCAAGCCCCAGACCGCCCTGGTTGTGACCCGTAGCCAGAGCCGGCGAGGGCCACTGCTCCCTGACCTCGGGGAGGGTACCGCACCGGAGGCGCAGGACCCTACCCTGGTGGGAAGGGAGGGCCGAGGGGCACGGCTCAGAGAGGCTGAGGCCTCAGACCTGGCCACTGAGGGGGAACCGGTCCCCATCCCTTCCCCAGCCGCTGAGTTCCAGGCCGAGTTGAGGAAAGATCCCTCCTTGCGGAAGCTCAGGGACCTGGCCGACCTCGGTGTGGTACGGACCATGAGGAGAGGCTGCCAGGAGAGGTTCCTGTGGGAGAAGGGGTTCCTATACCGAGAATGGGCTCCCACAAGGGAAGTGGAGTCCTGTGGGATCAGGAGGCAGCTGGTGGTCCCCCAGAAGTATCGCCGCAGGCTCCTGTACCTGGCCCATGACATCCCCCTCGCAGGGCACCAGGGAATCCGGCGCACCCGGCAGAGGTTGCTACAGAACTTTTACTGGCCCGGGGTCTTTACCACGGTCCGGCAGTATTGCCAATCCTGCGACCCTGTCAGAGGGTGGGGAAGGCCCGGGACAAGGGGAAAGCGGCTTTGAGACCTTTGCCCATCATAGAGGAGCCTTTCCAGAAGGTGGCCATGGACATCGTGGGGCCTCTCAGCAAGACGACCCGGTCGGGGAAGAAATACATTCTGGTGGTGGTAGATTTTGCCACCCGCTACCCCGAGGCAGTGCCCTTAGCTTCCATTGAAGCAGACACCGTGGCCGATGCGCTCCTGACCATTTTCAGCCGAGTGGGGTTCCCCAAGGAAGTCTTGACAGACCAAGGCTCCAACTTCATGTCGGCCCTGCTCCGGTGCTTGTGGGAGAAATGTGGGGTCCGGCACGACTGGGCCTCAGCTTATCACCCCCAGTCCAACGGGCTGGTGGAGAGGTTTAACGGGACGCTAAAGATGATGCTGAAAACCTTTATGAACCAGCACCCGCAGGATTGGGACAAGTACTTACCTCACCTGCTGTTCGCGTACAGGGAGGTGCCCCAGGAGTCTACCGGATTTTCGCCTTTCGAACTGTTATATGGAAGGAGGGTGAGGGGCCCCCTGGACCTGATGAGAGACGAGTGGGAGGGGAAGGCCACTCCCGATGGAGAGTCAGTGGTGGAGTATGTCCTGATCTTCCGAGAGAGACTGGCTGAACTCATGGGCCTGGCCAGGGAGAATCTGGCCAGAGCCCAGAAGAAGCAGAAGGTCTGGTATGACCGCACGGCAAGGGCCCGTGCCTACGCCACCGGGGATCCGGTGATGGTTCTCATCCCTGTGAGAAAGAACAAACTACAGGCCGCCTGGGAGGGCCCTTTCAAGGTCGTCAAGCAGCTCAATGAGGTAAACTATGTGGTGGAGCTGTCGAACCGGGCGCACCACCGCCGGGTGTACCATGTGAATATGATGAAGCCATATTATGCCAGGGGGAATGTGGTGTTGGCCGTGTGTGGACAGTGGGAAGAGCAGGGAGATGACCCTTTAGTAGATCTATTCCCTGGGACCAGAGCTGGTTCCCCCCTGGAAACAATCCCCCTCTCGGATCAGCTAACCCCTGCCCAGCAAGCTGAGGTCAGGGGGGTGCTGCATCCGTACCGACAGCTGTTTTCCAACCAGCCTGGACGCACTAATCTGACTGTCCACCGGGTGCAGACAGGGTCGCACCCGCCGATAAGATGCTCCCCCTTCCGAGTCACAGGGAAAACTGCTCAGGACCTGGAAAGAGAGGTCCGGGACATGCTGGCTTTGGGGGTGATCCAGCCATCTGCCAGCCCTTGGGCCTCGCCGGTGGTGCTGGTCCCCAAAAAGGACGGGTCGGTCCGGTTCTGCGTGGACTATCGGAAGCTCAATGCCATCACTGTATCTGATGCCTACCCCATGCCCAGGCCGGACGAGCTCCTAGACAAACTGGGAGGAGCTCGGTACCTTACCACCATGGACCTTACAAAGGGCTACTGGCAAGTGCCGCTGGATGCAGATGCCCGACTGAAATCGGCCTTTATCACCCCTCTGGGGCTCTATGAGTTCCTGACCCTGCCTTTCGGCCTCAAGGGAGCGCCGGCCACCTTCCAACGCCTGGTGGACCAGCTCCTGAGGGGGATGGAGAGTTTTGCCGTGGCGTATATTGATGACATCTGTGTCTTTAGCCAGACCTGGGAGGACCACGTGTCCCAGGTTAGACAAGTGCTGGACCGACTCCAGGGGGCTGGGCTGACTGTAAAAGCGGAGAAGTGCAAGGTGGGGATGGCGGAAGTGTCTTACCTGGGCCATCGGGTGGGGAGCGGCCGCCTAAAGCCGGAACCAGCCAAGGTGGAGGTGATCAGAGACTGGCCCGCTCCCCACACCAAAAAGCAGGTCCAAGCCTTTATTGGGATGGCAGGATACTACCGAAGATTTGTGCCCCACTTTAGCGCCATAGCCACCCCCATCACTGAGCTATGCAAGAAGGGGAAGCCAGACAAGGTGGTCTGGACCGAGCAGTGCCAGGTGGCTTTCCGGGCGCTGAAGGAGGCTCTGGTCAGTGGCCCAGTTCTGGCGAACCCGGACTTTGACAAGGCCTTTGTGGTGTTCACCGACGCCTCCGACACGGGACTGGGGGCGGTGTTAATGCAGGAGGATGAAAAGGGGGAGAGACACCCCATCGTGTACCTGAGCAAGAAGTTGCTACCCCGGGAGCAACACTACGCGGCCATCGAGAAGGAGTGCCTGGCCATGGTGTGGGCCCTCAAGAAACTAGAGCCCTATCTCTTCGGGCGGCACTTCACCGTGTACACCGACCACTCGCCCCTGACCTGGCTGCACCAGATGAAAGGAGCCAACGCCAAGCTCCTGAGATGGAGCCTGCTCCTGCAGGATTACGACATGGACGTGGTCCACGTGAAGGGAAGTGCCAACCTGATAGCGGATGCGCTGTCCCGGAGAGGGGGCCCCGAACTTCCCCAGGTCACTGGTCACAGTGACCCCGCTCAGTTCAGTCTCGAAGGGGGGAGAGATGTGACGAAGTGACTCAGCAGGGAGGGGGGAGTGTTGACCTGGGAATGTGCCCTGGGGATGGGAGACCTGAGAGCCTGTCACCTGAGCCAGGAGGGGGAGGGGGAGGTAACACCTCTGCCCGGGAATGTGAACAGAGGCTGCAGCAGGGAACCTGCTGGGTGGGGTTAGTTGGCAGTTTGGAGGCTGGGGAGAGGAACACAGGGAACCCCAGGGCTGGGGTCTAAGCTCCCTGCTCCCCCAGAAGGACGTGATCGAGGGGCCCTGGTTGTACCCACAAGCTCTGTTGTGGACTGTGTTCCTGTTGTCCAATAAACCTTCTGTTTTACTGGCTGGCTGAGAGTCTCAGTGGATCCCAGGAAGAGGGGTGCAGGGCCTGGACTCCCCCACACTCCGCGACAGTGGGATAAGGGTGTATGATCCTTGCAGAGCCCTAGAGGGCAGGTGTGTGCAGGGGTCTGGACCCAGACAATGGCCGACACCCTGTTTCCTGGCCACTGGTGGCCTGGGCCCTTCCCCCCTGCAAGGTGAGAGCTAAAGGGTTGGAGAACAAAGGATTCTGGTGACCTCCTGGCCCGGAAAAGGAACAAATCCCAGAGGAGGAGGGACTGGAGAGAGTTTCAGTTTGGGGCTGGCTGGGACATGGAGTGAAGGGCAGACGTGGTTGTCTGGCTCACTGCCCCCCAAAATGGACCCAGCTGAGGGGTCCTGTTCTCTGCACCTGCAAGCTCTGTGTTAGATCATGTTCCTGCCGTCTAATAAACCTCTGTTTTACTGGCTGGCTGAGAGTCCAGTCTGACTGCGGAGTTGGGGGGCAGGACCTTCTGGCTTCCCCAGGACCCCGCCTGCGCGGACTCGCTGTGGAAAGCGCATGGAGGGGCAGAGGAGGCTGAATGCTCCGAGGTCAGATCCAGGAAGGTGGAAGCTGTGTGTCCTGCAGACAGGCTGCTCCCAGAGAGGAGACTTCCCCAGAGTCCTGCCTGGCTTCGTAGGGAGCAGGTCCAGAGCATCGCCCAGGGACCCCGTGACAGTGGCTGTAAAAAGTTTTTGGGGTCTGATTTCCTATTAGCTGAGACAAGATGGGACAACTTCTGATGGTGAGAGATGTTTTGGGGCTTACACCGAGCTCTTCTTCAGATCTGGGGAATGTACTCGGTGTCACAGCTAAATTCCTCCGAGCTAGGCTGTTTCCAGTCCTAACGAGGATGGGGAGCCGTTTCAAACTCTACATCAGCAGTGATTAGATCGCCTGCCAGCTCAGGAGAAATCCCAATTCCCTGCGCAAGGCTCCTGGGCTCTGTTCTCTGCTCATCTATAGGGAGCAGGATTCTCAAGTGAAAGGAATCTGGTGGCACCGGCAGCTTTTATGGGCACCCTTCGCAGAGGAGAGAGCCACAACTCTGCATGAAGTATTTTGCAGTAGTCAAATATGCTAATGAACCCTGCTGGAGAGGCCAGTGAAGGGCTGCTCCCTACAGTTCATTCCCCATCCCTTGTCCAGTTCTCTCTCAAATGTCTCATGCATTGCAGTTTCCATGCAGTCCCTAAGAAAATTGTCCCACAGCTTCATTGTCTGGAGTGGGCTCCCAATATTAGCCATGGAGTCTTTATCCTACCCTGCACAGCGATAGTCCCTCTGTAGCACCCTCAGTCTCCACCCACTCTTCCACTGTGCAGTGCCAACCTGCCTCTCACATCCCCTCCTGGCCACATCCAGGCTTCCCGATTGCCCCCCAATTTCTCCCAACTGCCACCATCCCTTCAGTACTACCGGGGCTTGCCCTCATGTGGTCTCAGCATCTATTGGTGCTAGACAGCCACGCTTAAGGAAGAGGAAGGACAGGCTAGGGTGCTGGACTGGGGCTCAGGACACCTGGGTTCAATTCTTGACTCTGCCACAGATGTCAAGTCACTGAATCCAACTGGTGTGGCAATTCCCCGATAACGTGGAGATGATACCTCAGAGGGGGAGTGTGAAGATAAAGTGCCCAGTTGTGAGGTGCTCGGGGCAGAGAGACACACAAGTGCTTGGACAGACAGCAAAGTCACCTTCTCTTAGCAACTCTTTCCTGAGAATACAATCAACCCCTTTAACCCTGCCATTATTTCTCTACGGTCAGCACTCCGATATTCACAGCCAGGATTATTGCTGTTCTCCAAACAATGTTACATGCCTGAATAGGATTGGATTAAAAATGAACTGGAAACATGCCTGCAAAGTGCGTGTCCTCCCACCCCATCTGTTAAACACAGAAACAGTGAGCGGGTTTAAACTCTCTCCCCCATTCTTCAGACAGTAGAACAGTCCTGCCCAAAAGAGTGCTGCAACGAGAAGAGACGGGATTTTTTAACTCCCCTATGAAAATGAAGGGTTACAACTACTTTGTTGCTATAATTTGTAAAGAGCTATCAGGAAACACGTATGTAGTTAACCCACACATGAGCCAAATGAACCAGAAACCTTTAAAATAACTGCATCCTTTAATGGCAGTAATACAATTACAGAGGATTAAAGAGCTCACAGGAGAAATATAGATGACATTTTTGGAAGACAAATGTGCAATAAAAAAAGGGAAAAAAAAAAACACAAAGCCATGCAACGAAACAGTCATTGTAAAAACCCCAAGACAGTATATACATATTTGCATCAACAGCTTCAATTCTGAAATAGTATTTACAGCTTATTACAATCTCAGTTAGAGCATTATTTTTTTTTCTCGTAAAGCTCTGGCAGATGGAAAAATACGAATGGATTAACGATGGGTGACTATATTCCACAATAGAGCGTCACTCCTCTTCATATTCTGGATTGGGTTTAATAGGGTTTTTTTTATGTATGTTACAAATGTTTAGGGTTATGGTACAAACGCCACTGAATTCACATCTCTCTCACTAAAAGCAATCTCACATGGAGGAACAGGACACAAATGATTGATTTCACTTCTCTCTTTTTTGTTATAGTGATACCAGCCAAACTCCAAAGCCATAAGTCCATGTCACGCTTCACTGCAGGTTAAGAGCTGAGGCTGTACCAAGAGAAGGCATGAGGTAAACCACTTCAACAGTGCGCTAACTACTACACACAGATGCCACACTGATTCATTGAAAACCAGTAAACAATTTCAGGGAGAGATGCAAGCAGAAATTTGAATAGATTAGATCTCCATTGGACATCCACATATCAAACAGATGGGCACAATCCATTGGCATCTGAGTTTTCTGGAATCCAGCTGGTTTGAGAGACGTTGTTTAGAGTAAGTTTGATATAACCTTTTGCCTCAAATTAAAGTGGGGTGCAGGAAGAAGTAAAACACATAGCATCCAAAGGGAAGAAGACAAGTAAATTAACACCAAACATAAACGTAACAAAACTTCAGAGTCCAGACTGGGTTTTGTTAACTGACGAGAGTTAATTTTGGCATTATTAATGTTAATCTCACATGCACCAAAAACAAAGAACACCCATTATCTGTAGAACTGTTTCAAAACAAATTATACGCTTACAGCAAAACTGAGCTGTTTTTTAAGCAGCTGTTCCACTGTTGGACAATTCATCCTAAACCAGATTCAATGACGGTAGCCAGCGTACTGAGAAATGTTTTTCCTCTCACACTACTCCTTATGCAAACACCAGCCCGATGACAAGCCACTGTGACATGATGCAATGGATGAATTCTCAAACCAGACAGGTACAGCCACTTGGGAAATATTCTGCAATAAAACGGGAACCTCTCTTGGTGAAGGTGGGTCAGCTGGGATAGCCTGGCACCAGATCCCCATCTAAGCTGGTGTAGCACTCCCTGGTGCGAGGCTCTGGGGAGGGAGAGTTACGACACGCACACTGTGCCTTTAAAACACTCACCAGCACCAAGTATTTGGTCTCTCTGATAAAAGTTCTGGCTTGTACCTCCGTCAGAAGAAAGCGCTGTACTCAGTTCACACGCCATGGACATTTTTCTAATCGTACCACAGACATTGAGCTGGCTGGAAGCGTCAAGAAGAATACACCTGGCTCAGCCATGGTCATAAAACTGTGTTTAAAATTTAACTTAGTCTCCATTATTTCACAGGAGTTGATACTGCATGTTGGTCATGTACATCGTACAGATCCATGCCTTAACATATGGCTAAAAAGGTGCGAGCATTTTAGCTTTTCCTTGCTGCAGTTTATGCTGTAAAGACACTTTGCATAAAATGTCTTTACCTTCCAATACTTGTGAACATGTTTGCCACAGGCTTTGCCAGCCAAATACTTGTGAGTGTGGGATACTATCAATATTCCCGTGACAAATGGTGGAATCCAGTTAGCTCCACAGTGATACAGCTATCAAAAAAACAAGAAGTAGGGGGTAGGGGACACCGTGACATCGAGTAACCACAGAGGCTACCAAGGGGAACGTGGGAAGGAGAAAAAAAAAATTTAACACATTTTCATCGTCAGAGGCAAAAGGAATTTTGCCTTTCTGTGCGCAGTGTATTCTAGATTGAGAACAATCTGGGCCTGTGAGATCAGCGGTTTTGACCTATACAAAGAGGCAGCCTCACAAAGATCTAGCACGTCTAAGACAAGTGCAGGGCTGAGGGATGATCAGGAAAACGTAAGCTACAGACTTGTCTGTTGGAAAGGTTTATAAATCTGTTACCCCCTTTACTCACTGAAACAGCCTGTAGCAAGAACACTGAGCCACAGAAAGGAGTCACCCCAGATCTTCCTTCCCTCAACAACCATTTTCATAACCACAGATTCTACAGTATCCCGTTCATCTTTTGAAAAACTTGATTATCTGCCACTCATGTCCCTTCCCCTGTAGCTGCTTTTCCCTGCACACACTGAAAGCACAGTTCATTGTACTCAACACTTCCATCTACACATTTGTTTCTAAACACACAATGAATCAGAAAAAGTACTCAGCACCTAACATCACTTTGCTTCATCTTTTCTGAAGAACAGCCTCTCTTTCTTAGGGTGGCACTATAGGACAAAACTCGGCCTCCTGAAACGCACGGCATGTAGAGTCACCCGTCCCATCTGGATGGAGATGGGTTTTACCCCTGGTGGGGTGGGGTGGGGATCTTCTACTGAAAATCTTAGAACACAGATTTGTGTTTATGGAAAAACCCTCCATACGCAAAATGCATACAAGTGAAATCTGATTGAGATTAATAATTTAATTTCAATAATACAACCTGTTTTTGGTAGACTGCACAACTTTTTGGGATGCAAATACTCCATGGCCATCCACGGACGGCCTCGAGAACGCGAGTCCTGTTACAACCCAGCTGGGTCTTACAATCAAACCACCTCCAGAAAATGGCATAAAATATTTACTTAAAACAAAAGCAAACAAACCCCCCACAATTACAAAAATAATCCCACATGGTTATGTTTCCATGGTAATTCTGTTCATTGTACTAGAATTTTAAAAAAGACTATGATACAAATACTTTAGTTAGTTACAGTTCAGAAGTGAACACATTCTACTCATCTGCATGGCTCACAGCTTTAATCTGCTAAGCAACACGTATGAACCACGTTTCTCTGCCATCCAGTCTGTCACTACCCTTGTCCTGAATGTAGTATAGGGGACTTGCTCAGCTACTGCAAAGAGAGAGGACAAAAGGGTGGCGTGACAGATCGGCCACAGCTTCCCAAGGAGATTTCAGACAATTCATTATTTTCCAAGAATGATTTCAACTGCACTTTGAAAGAAAGCTCTAAAACAAACGATTGGGGTAGTCAAAGAAAATGCTGGTTATTACTGCACAAGGATACTTTGATTATTAATTTAAAATGCACCTTTGAGACTATATGTTACAGCACTGACCAGAACCAAAATGATTTATATACATGTTATATGGCTAAAGTGAGCACTAATGGAATAAAAAAACGTTACCAACACTGTGCGCTGCAATTCAATACATGGACGCAAGGTCAGTCCTTTAATACTACTGGCAGAACGGTGAAGCTGTGGGATCAAAGCCCTTAAAAACATCTTTCAGAGATCCAGCATCCTGCTGCTCACTGTCCTGGGCAGGACTGTTGCCTGCAAAGGGGCTGCCTGACCCAGGCTTTGTGGTCTGCTTAACCATGCCATAGACGGAGGGCACAGGGAGGTTATGAACCCCTGGCTGAGGTGCAGTCTCCTGGGTGGGTGTGGAGGAGGCGGCGGGGGCGGTGGAGGAGGAGGAGGCCTTGGGACGCGGCCTGTTATAGCTATTGTATCTGTCTGTTGCAAGATCAGCGCCTGCCTTCTCGGCCTCGGGCTGATCCAACGCAGACCTGCGCACAAACAGAGGCTCCTTGGCCTTGTTAGCACTCTTGCTGGCCTCTGGGCCTTTCAGCGATGCATTCCCTTCGCTGGGAGACTCTGCGGCTTTGCCACCTGAACTCGGAGTCCTGGGGTCATACAGGCTAATCCCACTGAGCACGCTGCTTTGGCTACTCCCTTTGCTTAGTCCTCCAGCTGTCAGCAGCCTGGGGTCATAGGGAGCAATGGTGGGAGCTGTCTCGCTGCTGGGCGTGGTAGCAGCCATTGGCTGAGCTGGCTCTGCAGGTTTAGTGGCTCTGGCAGCTGCTGGCTCTGCTGGTTTCTGTAACCTGGGATCAGCTGGTGCTTTGCGCATCCGAGGGTCACTCGGTTTATCGCTCTGCCCGGGCCCTGGACTGCCAGATGCATTCACAGTCTTTAATATTCTTGACAACAGCTCGAAGTCAGGGATGTTGGTGCCAGAACTGGTGGCAGGCTCTGCTTGGGCTGCTGCTCCTCGCTGTCTGGGATCAGAAAGGCCTGTATTTTGGGGCCTGTTGAGTCGCGGGTCAAGGGCAGGTAATGACTGGAGAGCAGCTGGGACAGGAACAAATTCTTGCTTTGGGACAGGCAGTGGAATCAGATCCTCTGGGCTCCACAGGACCATTCGGGCAAAGTTTGGCTTGTTTAGGATCACGTCTTTCTTTATGTGGCTGAACTGCTGCAGCTGAGACCTGGGGTCTCGCAGAGCGTGGGCTGGCAGTGCGTCTAAGGGGATATTGACCGGTTTGTCCCTTAGTGCTCTTTCCCCTTCTTCCTCCTCAGGAACCAAGGCAGCCTTCTGACTGGCAGCAGTGTTGGAATGAGGAGCATCCGGTTTCAGGGCAGGCGTGGGAATGTGTCTTGCTAGTCTTGGGTCAGTGGGCCCTGCGTCCCCAGTGCTAGATGGACCACAAGTATCGGCATTTCGAGACAGCCTGGGATCCCGCAGCACACGTGGATCCGCAGGCCGACTGCTCCCTGCTGGCTGGGCCTTCTGCAGGCGAGGGTCACTCACACCTGGGCCAATGCTGCCACTGATTTCTCCATGGGATGCCTGGGCATGAGGCCTGCTTGAACTTTGCTGCCTTAGGGTTTTCAGTATGGAAGTGACGCTACTTCCACCGTCATCCTCGTCACTGGAATACCAGTTGCCAGGATCACCTGGGAACGAGGAGAAGAGAGTAAGCAAATACCACGGTGTGCACAGCTACAGCTAACCGCAGGGTAACTGGTTCTGTTGGGTCTGCGAACAAGCAGCTCCCTCAACCCCTTGGCAGCTCACGATGCTGCAGTGCTAGAAAGGGGGATCCACAAACATTTAGCAGGCACCCAACCTCACCAAACTACATTAGCTTTGCCAGATCTTTCAGCCAGCTGCTCTTATTTCTGTATCACACTCTTGCCATTTTTCCTCTCACCTATTTCATCCTTCATGAGCACCTTCATCCTCGGTGCTCACCCCAGGCCCTCCTTATGAAGGGAGTTTCTGAATCAGTGCTTGGAAGATTTTTTGGCAAAAGACCCGAGTGCACATTCTTCAGAAACCTCCAGTGCCCTTCTCTACAAAACCAAGATGGCCATCTGCAGAGAATATCTCCCAGCTCCAACGCGGAGGCCCACGCTGGCACCAGGCACTGTCTGTCGAGATCCCAATCTCTATAGCTCCTCTTTTTGTTTTAAGATTTGTCATTTGTAAAATAAAAGCACAAATCCCACCGCCAGCCTGAGCTGTCAAGTATGTTCAAAGAGGAGCTGGGGATGGAAGGGTTGGGATGCAGAATGACATTCCCACAGGGCTGCTAATTTGGAAAACAGGGAGGATGTCTGCCCCCCAAGACATCTTAGCCCTGATAGGGAGGGGCTGGGCAAAGACAGATCTGGGACAGCATTCTCATCCCTGTCACTGACAGACCTGCAAGCGTAGGAGTGTCCAAACACAGCACAGAAATGCAGACGTGCCAGTGCTCACAGCCCACACGGAGGGGGAAGGCAGCGACCAACTCCAGACAACCAGAAATGGTGGGAGGAAACAGGCCAAGGCCTCCTAAGCCAGGACAGCACGTTAGTCTGTGTGGGACCCCTGGTGGGTAGGGTGCAGGGGCATCCTTCACAGACATATCTTTGAACAAGCCTGGTACTCTGCCACTTGCCTTCCTCATTCTCCCGCTCCTGCTTACTGCTCTCGGCCAGTCTTCGAGCCCTCTCCTCCTCTTCCTGCTGCTTCTGCTGGATCCTCAGGTACAGGGCTCTCTGGGCAGATGGCAGGAAGTCAGGGATGTTGGCTGATGGTTTGTGTAACCCTGGAGCCCCTCCTTCACACAAGGAATCAGGTTCCAAGGACTGGTCAGGGAAAAGATGCTCTGCCAGAGGCTCGTCCATATCCTCGTAATTCCCATAGTCCTCTGCATAGAAGGAACAGGGCAAACATTCACAATCACAGGACACTGAAGTTATTTCTCATACAGCTGAATATAGCAGCCGATTCTCAAGAAAGCAGTAAAGAGAGACTTATGCCCATGAAACCAGCCAATGTTTGAGTCTTGTCTGGTGCAAGTTCTGCCCAGCCACCCAGAGCAGCACGTTAAGTGCTCACAGGCAGCTAAACGAGACCAGGCCAACATGGCATCTCCAGCCCCCCCTGCATCAGACCAACTCCTGTCATGGTAAACAGAGACAACCGAAGGACAGTCAGTAAGAGGAACATACCTGGGTCACCCATCAAGCCAGGGTCCATGTCCAGGCCCCCCTCTTGCTGTTGGTAGAAATTATCATAGAAGCTTTGTGCAGGTGGGCCAGGGGGCATCATTCCGGAGTGTGGAGAATCGTCCGGGCCATATGGCATCATTGGGGGCCTGGGACCCATTGGAGGCCCAGGATTCATCCCTGGGCCCATAGGCATATCTGGGTGCATGTCGGGGTGCATATCTGGATGCATGTCCGGGTGCATGTCAGGGTGCATGTCGGGATGCATGTCCAGATGCATGTCAGGATGCATATCTGGGTGCATGTCAGGATGCATATCTGGGTGCATGTCAGGATGCATGGGTCCTGGCATAGGCCCAGGTGGTCCACCAGGCCCAGGGAAGCGGGGAGGTGGTGGAACTGGGTGCCTGGAAGAGAACAGAGGGAAATTTAACTTTTAAAATGCAAACTTGAGATCAGTCACATTTCCCTACAAAGAGCAGGGCTTGCAGCAGGGTCCTTATCAGAACTGGAAGGACAGGCACAGTGCTGCAGGGAATGCCTGTTGAGGCTCCCTGCAGGAACAGACCATGTTGTTTTAATGCACCCACCACAAGAGATGCCCGAAAAGCCTCATTTCCACACAAAAGGTGCCTATTCCACATCTCTCCACTCCAGCAGCCAGCTCTTTACTGTCGAGTTTCAGTAGCAGCAGGACTGTGTCCTCAGCCCTTCTGTACACTGCTATGAAATGGCAGCAGGATGTTGAATTCACACAGTGCACCCCCCTCCCGCCTAGACCACCATGCCATGGCACAGAGGTCTCTCTGGGCAAGGAAGACAGGCTAACCTTGTAGCAAACCAGATGTCAGGAGCAGAACCTTGGCTGGCCTGTTTCTGAGCCTACTCCATAGCGAGAGAACAGGAAATACAGAATGTTCTGATTACACTGTCTCCGTGACTGCAGTAAGGGGTCAGTAGCACTTTGCGTGCAGTGAAGCAACACACAGGTTCCTATTTACCCTGTACTGTGTCTAAAGGATCCACAGAAATTCTGAGATGCATACAGGGACAATTTTACTACTATGCCAATAACACAAAGAAATTCCATATATTAACTACATTAAATAACAACTAGGCTACAAGTGGGAACATTCTGCTTGTGACTGAGAGAGGCTGTGGATGAATTTCATCCTGTAAAACTACTTTAAGACCCTCAGAGAAAAGAGTATGAATAATAACCTATCCATGGCATACATAACCCCCCCTTCCTATTCCTGACTCTCCCACTGAGCGTTATTCCTCTTAACGCATCCATAACTAGTTGGAAGGGAGGGTCATGCTTACCGCACGCCTAGTTTCTCTGCCAGCTGCCCAGTGGGCCGCACCACAATCTCAAACAGAGATGGGATTTTCTTATACATGTCCTGCTGCTGCTGAAGCTGCTGCGGTGAGAGAGGTTCGTGCGGCGGAGGTGGCAGCTGGGGTGGCCCTGGAGGTGGAAGGGGGGGCGGTGGAGGAGGTGGCGGTCCTCCAGGAATTGGCCTGCCATTGGGAGAAGTTGGAGCTGGGGGTCCAGGAGGACGAGGGGGTGTGGGCAGCAGGCCCACTCCGGGTGGAGGTTTCGGTAATGGATTGATGCCCTGTTTCTTTAGCTCTTCAACTTCCTTCTCATCTTCTGCACCTGCTTCTGCATCATCAGCCAGCATCTGAGGGAGAGAGAGAAATGAGAGGCAGTTAAAAGCAACGCCCTGAACAGCCCATGTTGGTATGAGTTTGCCAGGTCTCAGCGCAGCTGCTCAGACCATGGCCTGGGCCCGTGTTTCTCCAGCGCTGAGGCTGCACATGAGAGTCTGCCAGCACGGGCTTGTCTCCTACGGTACATTAAACAGTGTTCTAGCAAGCTGAAAGTGTCCCAAAGCATGGGGCTTCTGCTCTGCAGAGTCAGACCAGGCTCCCTGCACTTCCCTTTTCAGAATTCAATCTCAGGACTCCAAATGACACCCTTGTTACCCGACCTTACAAACTCCTCTCTCCTTGCTGTGAAAGTTTCGCATGGGCAGCAAAATCAGCCAAGGAAAGCCACTCCGAAAGGAACCCACATTACAATTCCCTTTTACCTTGTCCAGCAGCTCCCGCGTTTCGTCTGTGAGCGGCTCATGGGAAAACATACAGTCGTCCCCATTGATACAATTCCCAGTGGTGTGGAACAGTTTACAAGGAAAGTCTCGTACAAAGTGTTAAGGAAAATAAAACTCCTTTGAGTAAGTAATAAAAAATCTGTCAGTGGGCAGACAGGTTATTTTAACAGGCTCCACCAATGGCTCTGATGTGGTGAAACCTCTGCAGTCCCGACACTGAAAATAAAACACAACTGCCCCACACCCACATTTTCCTTTTCTAAAACTCCTGCAAACTCACCCGCTCTGTGCAGCTCTGCGGCCTGAAGACCCCATTCCCTTGTGCTTACTCCATACTGCATTGTTCGCAAGCTGAGCCCACCTTCACCAACATGAAGCCACTCGTGTCCCTGCAGCTGTCATACACTGTTAAAAGCCTACACATCTTAAGATATATGTCTTCCACACTCCCATGGCTAGTCCTAGCCTCCCTCTCCCCGGGGAAACATTAGTGCAGATCTTCATCATGAGACCCTTCCCTTCCTTTCTGACACGCTCTGGTGAGCCGTGAAATAATGAAGATGCCATCACTGGCCTCTGAGTCAGCACCCACTGAAATGAATGGGGCTGTTCACACCTCAGCGTCCAGGCTCTCTGCTGGCTCAGGCAGGCATAAGTTACACTCAGGGTAGTCTCTCCCCCAGTTCCTCCCCTGTTTCAGGCTCTCTGCAAGCTTAGGTAGACGTCTCTGCATCAGTTAACTCAGATCACAATGTGAAGGGTTTGTCTACAATTCTAACAGCTAGAGACCGACTTTTTTTAAACCGAAAGCTGAGATTGAAGAACAAATGAGAGTTCTGTCTCTACCTTCAGCTAGCCCCTCACGGCCCCCTCCCATAAGCCGGTGCACCCCACATTCTGGGAACCGAGATCATACAGGCACTTGCCTGTAGATCGTAAGCCACTTGGTGCAGGGACCTACTCTTCTGGCCCATTTTCCCTGTTGCATAGGGCCGCACACGACTGACTTAAAGCCACTGATCTCCGTGGTGACTGGAAACACAGTGAACAAGAGGAAAGGATATCATGCATGTAAGGGCAATTCTCTGCCCTCGCACAGTAACCAGTAATGTAAAACTTGCACAGTTCCCGTTTCTTTGGTAGTTCGATGTCATGGCTGAAATTGCAGTGCTCCCCCTGTATAGAAAAAGTACAACACCCCCACTGTTAATGAAACAATAAAAGCATACACAATAACAGGGGGAAGCAAACACCTATAAGGCACTTGTTATAGAACTGATTCTCTGCTGGGGTTCTGGCCCTGAAATCCTTGAAAACTGGGCTCTGTGGCCCACGGTTATCCTGTGTTTTTAAAATCGGAGAATCAGGAAGTAGAAAGTAAAACAAGTGTTTGTCTCAGATTGGTGTTTGCACACTTGATTTTCCTTACACTCGGTGTAACTCTCCTAGCACTCAGCACGTTATCACTTTCAACATGTATTCTAGACTCTATGTTCTTTAATGCAAGGACCGCGTATGTCTCAGTTCATATCTTGAACAGACCTGGATGCATTTTAGGTACTACTGAAATGCTTAACAGTAAAGTCAAGGCCACTATTAATTATCTCCTTACCCAGGTACACCTGCCTTCCACAAAGTATTTGCAGATAACTTTTCCTTTTTTATCCGACTGCTGGTGGGGTTTATCATGGTCATTCCGTCTGTAATTTCCACCACTTCCTCCGTCCTGCAGGAATTGTAAGGGTGTAGTTAACAAGCACGAAGAGGCAAATCCTAGCCATGGAAAGAAATTAACCATCTTCCTACAAAATGCATTTCAAAGTCCACATGAAGGTCTTGCAGGAAGGCAGCATAAGACTTGCAGCCTGACCAACTGTAGCTAGATGGAGGGACAGATTTCAACTTGGTTTGTCAGTCAACCCATCAGAATCCGAAAAATCCATCCTGCCTAGAAAAGGGATTATTGTCACGAAGACTGGGTCAGTCCCACTTTTACACTGCTGGGAAATACACAAAGATGAAGTCTAGACTTTGGGCTCATTTCAAGGTATTTCAGAGATCTTTTCTGGTGGGTGGGGAATGGGGGTCATTTTCTGATTGTGAGGTCAATGCATACACTTGGTGACATGAACTCCAATAAGGGCTCCCCTGAGATGCCTCCCTCTTTTTAGCATTCCTTGGTGCCAGTCGAACAGTGCCTGAGAGCACTACATCCCAGACAAAAACAGGCAGAGGAGCCCCTTGAAAGAAGGGAGAAAATCAATGCCCGAGGTTCAAAAATTGGGCTGCTTGAAAGCTTGACTGCCAAGCTCAGGAGTACGTGACCGAACGCCAGTCTCCTGCCACTGAAGTGCAGCTAGGATGAGAAAAGTGGCTAGATAAAAGGAGCCCAGCCTCTTGGCAGATCCGCTCTCTGTGCTGGTCCAGTGTCACTTTACTGAGCAAGACCAACCGTTACTGGCTTTACCCCTGGAGGCCCTGCTGAGGTGGGAAAAGGAGCTGGGGTATGCTCTGCTCTGCATCATCAGGACTGTTAATTATTTCCCAAGTTCTGTACTCCAATGGGGTTGCAGAAGCCAGAGGTCTGGATCTTTACTCTCAGCGATGATGAATGAGATAGAAGGAAGTCAACTTGTGGCTCTGAGCCTAAGGCAATATGCAGCACTGGCAGGCACAGAGCCCTGGGCAGGCTCAGAAAGTCCAACTTCAGTCCCAAATTTCAGAGTTCAATACATGCAAATGAAATTATTTCTGGGGAAGCCTGTCTGGTATGTTGGAGAGAAACCCCATGGGCACCTTTCCACAGGTGACCCAAGTGCAGCAAGACCCCAACGGAGACAAGGCAGAGCTGCTTACCCCCATGTCCTCATCATAGTAATCGTCATCCTCGTTCATTCCGCCACCTTTCCCCATTCCACTTCTGCTCCCGCCTCTTCCTCTTCCCCTGCCCATCCCCTTGCTTCCTCTCCCTCTGGGGCCACGGCCACGCCCCCGATTTAAACCTGCAATAGAGCAAAACAACATCATTATTTATACTCCCCCCCGCCCCCCAAATAAAACCTGACCATTATGATACCACAGGCTGGCTCTACTCTTCGGACTGCGCAGAGCCCCCGAGCACCGTCTAATTCACTCTGCTCTGGGCTCAGTTGTGTACCTCGCCCTCTGCCCTCTTTGCTCCTCCGGTACTGGTTCAACTCTTTTGAATAGTCGTCGTACTCCTCGTCACCCATTGGCTCTTCATTGTCACCATACTGCAATTCAGAAAGAACAGAGCGGTCAGTGCACCGGACTCTTGGCCCAAAACTGATGCTCACCCCACCGCTTCTAATTCCAGAAAAGAATGTTCTCCCACTTAACGCTCCCCATCTCTGGGGGACTCAGATACAGCTCAGAAACGGGCCTTACTTCCATTTCTTCCTCATACATTTCCTCCTCCTCTTCCGGATGTTCACCT
The DNA here is from genome assembly GCF_965140235.1 of Caretta caretta. NCBI lineage: Eukaryota > Metazoa > Chordata > Testudines > Cheloniidae > Caretta > Caretta caretta. Next base: position 879,886 of record NC_134228.1, on the reverse strand, counting down.
CTCCCTCTCCCACGGCTTCCTCGGCCCATGCCTCGCCCTCTCATTCCACCTCTGCCTCCACGCCCTCGGTATCCTCGGCCTCGGCCTCGACTGCCTGTAGAGCGAGCAAACAAGCGTCAGTCTGCTACTGCAGTACTTGAACACTCCGACAGCCATGTGGCACCACGCCTGACGACTGGCTATCTTTGGAGCAGGTATCAAGTCAGTTCACAGGAGTAACATGGTTGTCTCTCACTTACAGAGGACAATCAGATCAGATTATGACAGCAAACGATCTCTTAGTTACTGCTAGTGAGATCAATGAGTTTGCGAGGGTGTGCTGGGGCTTTTTAAGCCTACTAATACAACATAGGGTCATTTTCCTAAGGAACACAAACGTAAGTGCATACCTAATTGAAAGGAAAGTCAATGGCATTCCAGTAAGGGTTATCCGTCACATTTAAATAGTGAAGAATATGGCAAAAACAATACATGCCGGGTACAATATCTGTACTATGGTTCTGTTTCAGGCTCTATCAACCTGTAACCAGAATCCATCCATTTGTGGTAGTTACCTGCCCCCCATTACCACAATATCTGAGTGCATCACAATCTCTAATGTATTTATCCTCACCACACCACTATGAGGGAGGGCAGGGCCACTCTCCCCACTTTACAGACAGGAAAACAGAGCTATAGAGAGACACGGTAACCTGCCCAAGGTCCCATAAGAGGTCTATGGAAGAGCAGGGAAAAGAGTAGGGAACTGAACTCAGATCCTCCGAGACCTGTTATCACCTCTACCACTCAGCGATCCTTTTAACAGAATGTATATATACACATATATATTACACACCCGCTTAGTAAAGACATTAAAACACCGGCCTCCTCCTTGTAAGAGCAGGTTCTGTGTATTTTAGACTTTTCATAGAATAAGTCTTGGTGCTATTTGGTTTTAAGTGGGTTAATGCTTTTTAAAATTCTGAAGCAATTACTTTTAAAGTGTCTAAGATGTAAACATTTTAAAGTAGCCGTTGTGAATGCAGGGCAATTACCGCACATAAAGTTTCATCTTTCATGCAGGATTACCAACATGGTACACTTCAGAGTTTACTCTGAATACACTTTAGCAGGATGAAATCTGACTTGGCATGTTATCCTGGCTTTGTTTTCTTTGCACACAAAGGACACACGCTGTTTTTTAACCTCACCTGTATTTTTAAATCTATCTAGATATAAAAGAAAGAATGTGCCTTTAAATATAAAGCTACAAAACTGGGATCTGACCTTTGCCCTCGCATAATAAAAGATGTAAGAAATGGACGTCTCTGGGTCTCGCTGTGCAGCACTAATGAGTTACTCGGCCCTGCCACTGCAACTGCAGCAGACCTCTGTCGTACCAGGGGCTCAGAGCAGGCACAGCAGTCCACCTGCATGCCGCCAACTACAAGATCAGAGCCTTACGTGGTGACTGATCATCAGCCTTAATAAGCCAAGCGTTGTAACATGTTGATTAGAAAAGCGTTTTGGCCTCGGAAGCGTGTTGGCAAAGGCAGCCATACCTCGCCCCCGATGTGTCCCCTCCTTAGCTCTCCGGTACTGGTTCAGCTCTTTTGTGAAGTCGTCATACTCTTCTTTCCCCATGTCTTCATCTTCATCCCCCTCGTATTCGCCATAGGCCTCATTCTCGTAATCCTCATACATGCTGTAATTCTTGCTCTCCATTTTGGAGTAGCTCTTCTTTGGCAAGGGGGCACTGTGAGAGGACTGATACTGCTGGTGAGACTGAGAAAAGTAGACAGACAGGAAGGGGTAACAATGAAGCAATGATCAATTTGAAACAGCAGGGTGATGGCTGACGCACAGCAGGTCCCTGGGGCATGCCCTCTTTCCAGACTTGCCAAGGAACTGTGGAAGTAGAGCGGTCATTATCCCCAAACCTGCAAAGCCACAGCCCCCTCATGGTTTCATTTAATACCTATCATTCATCCCTTCCCTGGCAGCTTTCTCCCAGGGCCTCCAGAACTCTGTAGAGACAGACAAGCTCTTCATCAAGATTGTATATACAAAGTGCGGTTAGAAAGGGTGTAACAGACTCATCAGACAGAACTAGAAGGAGACACTGAAAGATGCACTCAAGTCACCTTCCTTCTCCCAGCCACTATTCTACAGGATTAAAGCTTGGGAATAGGTAGCTCCTTGAAGAGGGAATCACCAGCATTCTTCAGGGTCCCCTCTGGAGTCAGAGGACCATGGCCTCTGAAAGAAAACCACACCTGCTTCAGGCCGAGTTCCCAGGGTAACTGCATGCGGCACCTACTGTTGTTTGCTCATTTCCCTCTGCTCTTCCCTGTCTCTTTGTTGGGAAGTGGCTGTTTCAGGTTGACAACGGAAGGCCAAAGGGGACATCTGATGTAATGATTCAATTTTTAAAAGAAACGGAAAAAAATGAAAGATGGAAGGGGCTCAGCACCTGGAGTAAAGCCAGGAGCCCATAAGACTGGCCTTCAACCCCTGCGTGCAGCGAGACAGGTCTGTGTGTGCAAAGCATGCAACATTTCCAACACAGTGCTGGAGAGAGCAGCTTTCTCCACACCTGGTTGATCGCGGGTACTTACAAGAGGGTAAGGAGGGCTGTATTCCCGGTACTTTCTGTGCCCCTTCTCACTGGGGCTGAAATCAGAGTCCTCGCTGTAGTCAGAGAAGTCTTCACTGGAAGATGCATGGCGCTGCAAGGAATGGCAAACATATTGTATGATTTTAGTACAGCGGCTCTTGCGCTCTAAGCTTGAATTGCAACTCTGTGGCCAGGCATCTGGACTGCCACACACAATATAAACGAGTCTTTCTTAAGATAACTCAGATTCTGGCTTGCAAAAATCTTGACAGTGTTCCTTGAATTGACCATTTATGATGCAAAAGACTTCTAGTGTATTTCAAACGTCACTGTAGATTCTGTCCGAATTGGGAACGTTTCCAGTTTGTTTAATTGGTTTCTAATGAAAGCAATTCATATTACACCGTCTGTTAGCTTGAGGGTCTCATAAACATCTTTGACTTTACAAGCCAGACATTCTAATTTACCATATACTAGTCTTCTTGCAAGCACAGGTGTTCACAAAAAAGAGATTTACTTTACCAAATGAAACTGTTTTTCCTTTCCATTCCACCCATAGATATATGCAAACATAGAAAAAGAAAAGAGATTCCTTACTAGGGTATCTTCTACCTCCCCACTGTTTCTTTACTTGTTACCTCCTGCTGGGTTATGTCTAATTTAAACAGTAAGCTCATATTTCCTTGTAGGTGAGGTACAATGCACCACATGGTGCCATAATGATGGGCTACATCCATATGGCAAGGTCTAAGGCAGGGAGATTCTGCCTAGGATACTATAGCTAATATGTTCTCTACAACAGTGGTTCTCAACCAGGGGTCTGGGGCCCCCTGAGGGGCCACGAGCAGGTTTCAGGGGGTCTGTCAAGCAGGGCCAGCATCAGACTCACTGGGACCCTGGGCAGAAAGCCGAAGCCCCACTGCATGGGGCTGAAACCCGAGGCCCTGAGCCCCCGGGCTGAAGCCGAAGCCTGAGCAGCTTAGCTTAATGGGGCTCCCTGTGGCATGGGGCCCCAAGCAACAGCCCTGTTTGCAACCCCCTAACGCTGGCCCTGACGTTTATATGCAGATGGGCTGTGGAGGTTTTATAGTTTTCGGGGGGGGGGGGGGGGGGCTCAGAAAAAAAAGGGTGAGAACCCCTGCTCTACAAGGTAGGTATGTAAAGGCAGCCATTGGAATCACTGACTCTGTAAGTGAACCATGCTGTGGTCTTGGAGGAGTGGAGTTGAGATACCTATTACCATACCTGGCAGGACTAAGGTGTGTTTGTTTACTCACTTTGTGCTTGGATTTCCTTTTCTTTTTTGCTCTTCTTTTCTCTTTCTCTCTCTCTCGCTCTTTCCTCCTCTTGCGCTTCATCCGCCGATGAGCCTTTTCCTCATCCGAGTCACTTTTGTGCTTCTCTCCCTTCTCTTTCCGGCCCCTCTCATGTGACTCAGAAGCATTTTGGGGCTCCTCTCCCCCATCATCCTCCAGCTCGCCTTCTTCCAGCTCCCCATCCTCCCTGCAGAGCAAACACACACACTGGCATTTCACTCCTCACAAAATCACTCAAGGCACTTAAGCCAGCTGGACATCTTGGGGCTTCCTAAATCTAAAGGTAACACTAGTCCCAAATACCTTGGTTTGAGACATCTGTAACAGTTGACTTTGTTATCACCTGTGTCACTGGAACATACAAACAGAGCCTATTCAACTCTCTCTCATGCTCACACACATACACACCTCAGACCAGAAGTTCCCATCTATGCACATTTTTAAAAAATGAAAGCCTATAAAATAATTCTACTGAACAACATACGACAGCAGAGACTGCAAAATTACAGCTTCAAATCTTAGAGAACATTATCACAAATTCCACCAGCCTTTGAATTAAAGTCAACATACAACAAACCATGTGGTCCTACGAAGATAAAAATAAAACAAATCATCACAGAAACCCCATTATTCCTGTTGTCTATCCTAATTATTATATGAAATCCGGCAAATCATGTACTGAAGAAGCATCTAGCTCCTCTTCCAGGGGTTTCAAACAGGCAACTTCTTATCTAAAAAGCATCTCTGTGTGTAAATTTAAATAAATAAATAAAACATTGGTTTAATCTACAATTATCTGGACTCTTGCTTGGAAAAAATAGCTGTTTGAGCCCTCATTTCCAAGTGAGAATGCTGCCTTAAGAAAATTTAATTTGTCTCTTAATTTTGGATTGGTGAGACAAATCTGGAAACACACGCACTGCTGCTTCCTGATCTTTAGACCACATTAGGGTTCACACATAACTACGGTTCTCATGAGATGAGATAAAACAAATCAAGATCGGAAATGTCCTCAGAGAATTTTCCAGTCACATTCAGTTTAAGAATTACTGGGGTTTGGTGAAGGGAAGCTTTCTCCAAGCTCAAAATAAATCAAATTTACAAATCAAGTAAGGGTGCAAGCAGTACTTGAATTCTCTTTTTATACTGCTCACTCCTTCCCGAATCCTACAAATTCTCATGTTCTTAATCTTGTTCTAATTTTCCATCTCTTCTATGCTCTGACCAAAGAAGTACATACTTATCACTGTTCAAGTCTTTATTTAAAATGATGATTTTGAGTATGATGAATGGATGGAATTTTATCCCTGAGTTTGGAGAACAGGATGTATATGCAATTTAAGGGTAACCCTTTCCTCAAAAGCCTTAGTAGCAAGCAGTACCACAGTGAAGGGAAACTTCAGAGGGAGTGTCCCCTTGTTGGCAATTCTATATAGGGTACAGGGCATAGAGGCAATGCTCTCCCTCAAGATGCAAACACCTTCAGACCTCAAACAGCTATTATCATGTCTGCTTTCACAGGGATCTTTCTACGTTGTCTTCATTATTTACTTGGCAGAAGTGCCCAAGATTAGCTCGGAGCTGTGCAGACATCTTGGAAGGCACTGTCCCTACCCCAGCGAGCGTACAGTCTAAAACTCATGACAAGATCTCCCCCCTCCTTTTTTGTTAAAAGCAACGCACAACAATAATGGTGGCGTTACTGCTTTTCAGTGGCAAGAATTCAAACAGAAACAGCATTTAGGACATTAATCTTTGGCCCTGCTACAAAAACATCTCCTATTAATTTCACTGCTGCTGAAATATGCTAAAATGGACAGCCCTAGAAACTGAAACCATGCCTTTAGCTGCAGGACAGATACAGCACCGATGGTGCAAAGTTCCACTCTCTACATTGCCCCCTGCTAATGTGTCTCACCCCTTCCACGGGGAGACACTGAGCTCTGGGGAAAGAAGGGACTTCAGTCATTCAACCTCCCTGCTGAGACTGCAACCAAGGGGCCCGGTCTGTTTGTGGTTTTGGGGAATGATTTATCTGGATTTTACCAATGGTAAAAGGGCATCCCCCCAACCCCCTCCAGGATTCTGGATGACCTTGGCAATCTCTGCATTACATAAATGAACAGAGTAATCAATACCACCAAATTACATCAAACAACACACTGATCATGTACATAGAAATTAATCGACCCCCATGCCAGAGTCCCATGTCAGCACAAGCCCTGCCCAACCCCAGTCTCCCCGCAAGGCCAGGGAGGACAGACAGTAGGGTGACAGTACTTCCCAAAAGGAAAATGGGACACTGCACTGGACTGGCCTGAGCCCTCTCCCCACCCCAGCACCGGCTGCCCTGAGTGTCCCTCCCTCACACAGGGATAGCCCAAGTCCCCTCCCTACCCCGCCCCCCCATGAGGCTGAGGTCGCTGGTACCCCTGTCTACCCTCCCTCCATCCCCCCCACGCGAGGCTGGGGTTGCTGGAACCCTGCCTGCCCCCTGCACAAGCCATGCCCCCCTGTAAGGGGCTGACATCTCCACTCTTTCCCTCGCATGTTCCTCCGCACAGCACACCGCTTGTTGGACAGAAGTGGGCATCTGTCCAGTTTGCTCTTGCCAACTGATCAAGTCGGCAAAAGCAAACAGGACAAATGCCCACTTTTGCCAAAAAACTCGGGACGGCTGGGACAAGGCTTAAAAAAGGGACTGTTCTGGCCAAACGGGACATATGGTCACCCTAACAGACAGGCACTGTAATACACCTGTAGGTTAATAGTGACCTGGGGAGGATGCGAGTTTCAAAGGCCCAGGGCCTTAATAAAAAACATTCCACCAACAAATCCCTCTAGCCTATTCTGACGGGACTCCCGCTCAGGTGCCTCTGTTGACTGCAGCTATGATAGCGTCATGGGACAGAGGCATCTCTTAGACAGGGAGATCCCAGACTATCTGCAGCCGTGTAAGTCAAAACCAACATCTTAAAATCAATCCAGAATTCAACATGCAGCTAGGGCAGGTCATGCATCACAGGTCTAATGTTAAAAGAAAAGGAGTACTTGTGGCACCTTAGAGACTAACCAATTTATTTGAGCATAAGCTTTCGTGAGCTACAGCTCACTTCATCGGATGCATACCGTGGAAACTGCAGTAGACATTATATACACACAGAGACCATGAAACAATACCCCCTCCCACCCCACTGTCCTGCTGGTAATAGCTTATCTAAAGTGATCATCAAGTTGGGTCATTTCCAGCACAATGTCTAATGTTCTCAAGGTCTAATGTTCTCAGTGGTAGCTGATGACAGAACAAGAAGTAATGGTCTCATGGTCTCAAGTTGCAGTGGGGGAGGTTTAGGTTGGATATTAGGAAAAACTTTTTCACTAGGAGGGTGGTGAATCACTGAAATGCGTTACCTAGGGAGGTGGTGCAATCTCCTTCCTTTGAGTTTTTTAAGATCAGGCTTGACAAAGCCCTGGCTGGGATGATTTAGTTGGGGGTTGGTCCTGCTTTGAGCAGGGGGTTGGACTAGATGACCTCCTGAGGTGCCTTCCAACCCTGATGTTCTAGGATTCTATGAAATAAACACTGATTAACAAGCAAGCCGACAAATTCTGCACCATCTGCAGTTTCCAAATAGATTTAAGAAGTATCCGCATGTAGAACGCATGGAGGAATCTAATTTCAAAGGCAGAGATGACAGTGGCAGAGTCTGCATATGAAAGGAACGGGCACAACTTCCTAGCTGCCAGTAGATGGAAAAAGGCCAAAGCGGCTGTAGCTACTACCTGCTCTTCTAGCAGCAGGTAGGAATCTCATTAGACACTGCCGTCCCAGGTCAGGAACCAGGTCAACCACAGACAGGCGCACACCTTGAGTGAACAGAAATAATCCCTGTCATCTCCTCTGGTAAACTTACCAATCCAACCAACATCACCACAGTCTTATCTGGGTTGAGCCTCAGACAGCTAGCCCTCAGTCACACCCCAATATCTCCCAGACAGTGACCAATGCAGTTAACACTTCTGAAGTTATTTTGAATGGACTAAGGTCCTGCAACTCATTACACAGACAGCTGAACAGACATTAGAAGACAACATTTGGTCATCATCTGCTTGGATTGGATGAAAACCAGCTCTAGCCCCTTAGAGATCAAAGGTTTCAGAGTAGCAGCCGTGTTAGTCTGTATTCGCAAAAAGAAAAGGAGTACTTGTGGCACCTTTTAGAGATCAAACACTCTGGATCCCACCATTGCCAATTTCCCTGAGCCATCCATTCCCACTTTAATCCAAAATTCCAAACCTGTTTTGGTTTGTATTTGCAACATATTAATAACAGATTTGTTCAATCCAAGATCAGGCTTGCTGCAGGACTACCTGTTCCTGCAAGCATGTGGAATTTTGAAAGGCAAGCACCAGCTGAATAAGCTTCAACTAGTCACTGAAGTACAGTGTCCATCTGGGGTTCATGTTCATGTTCCACACATCCAAATGGCACAAAGGTAGAAACCAACATGAGAGTGCTTGGAGCAATATCTGGTGAATTCAGACCCTATACACATTTCTGACAGAGAATCAAATAATAAATGTATGAAGCCAATGAGAAAAAAAATAGGTAAAACAACTCCAATTTCCCCTTCCAGCAGCCATCTCCCTTTGTCCCCACAACAATTACCTCAGATACTCCAGAATCTCAAAACAATGGCTCAGTACAATACCTGGTGCCTGACAACCCTTTCTCCTTCCCCCAGCAAATTACGCTTTGCTACTAGTTAAAAACAAAAGCCCCTCTAAGATCACCAAATCTCAGCAAGTTATGATTTCCAAGGAAACACTTCCAAAGTCTAACGCACACATGACAAATCGAAAACACACGAGAAACTAGGAGTACACATAACATGAAAGATTTCCCTCCCTTTAGAGCAGCCAGAGAGAAGGCAAGAATCCCTGAGTTCTAACATTATATGTGCCTGGGGAGTGGCTCGTCGGTTTTCATCTTCCCGGGTAGCACTGAGAAGGCACTATAGGTCAGGATCAGGCTGGAGAATCCTCCATGACTGATCCCTGCAATCACAGGGCACCCAGGACACTGGTGCATCTGACTCCTTCTAGAAAATAGGAAAATCAACCCTGGACTAGATGAACCAACGGTTTTAATGGGATTGGAGCCGGTTTAAAATGGCAGCTTCACAAAGGAAAGAAACGGTGTTCAAACTTTCATACCAGCCTCCCAGAACCAACAGAAACCGCATTATTTCAGACATTTACAAGCAGATGGAAGAACGATGTGGAAACAAAAGTACTGTCAGGAACAATCGTGCAGTCTGGCCACAAAGGACTGGGCTTCAAGAGACTCAGGGTACAGCTACACTGGAAATGCTACCGTGGCACAGCGCACCATTGTCGTGTAGACCCTTACTAAAGTGCCGCAGTGAATCCATCTTGTCAACAGGCGGTAGCTAGACTGACGGAATTCTTCCATCAACCTAGCAGTGTCCAGCGTGTAGCTGGGTACAGTACCGAGGAGAAAAGAAAAGCTCACGCTATGCTGTGAGAGAAAACAAGCTGGGCAGGCTATTTACAGTATTCATATTCTCCTATGGCCACTGCTGATGAGCCAGTATTTTAAAGGCCTGCTGTGGTATGGTAAATTCATTCAGCCACGTATGTTTCACCATGCATGCTACCATCCAAGGGGAAGAAAGGCTACTCCCATTAGCATCGCTCTGCTTAAATCAGCATTACCTTCCCTGAAGCACCTGCCAATTGGGCATTGCAAGGTTGCTCTTAATTTCCTATCTTCCCTGTTGGCTTTAAACAGGAACGAGTGCTCTCATCAGTATCATGTTACAATCACCCTAATTGCAATTCCCAGCAGTAAGAACAACTGGCATTTTTGTTGAGTAAAGTACACAGTTCTTCAGCTCTGCTTTGAATTACTCTGGCCTATGTACATTTTGGAGAAAAGAATTTATCAGCCTGCTCCATCATGGCATATATGAACGACAAACGTCATGAAGAACAAGAGGACAATCTGAAAGTAAGCGTAAAAGCCTGTGCCTACTGCGAGCCAATTTGTGAACCAGTTGCTAGGACTCCAAACAGAACTAATTCTGGTGATACAAGTTACTTCGTCATTGTACAAATCTTCAACAGAATAAGAGAAAGTCTAATAAAGCACTTTTATACAGATGTTTAGATATCAAGCAAAATCTTGGGCGAAATGGCACAGCATAGCACCCACCACGGGGCAAGGAGCCATACATTCCTGAATTCCTTAACTCAGGTTCTGCCACTGACTCATTTTAGTAGCGTTGGTCCCATTATTTAATCTTTTAACCTCAATTTCCCAGTCTGTAAAATGGAGATTATAATACCTACCTCAGAGAGAGCATGTGAGGGTTAATTCATTAGTGTTTGGGAAAGTGCTTTGAGGTCTTTGGACAGAAGGACTCTAGAGGGCTTAACATTATTTCACCATTAACTTTGGGTTTGGGTTTTCACGCAAACAAAATAGAAAGTAACACCAGAATCTGAAATCTGGCAAGTTATAAAGGCATCTGAAAGTTAGGGTGAGTAAAACTATGAATTAAAAAGTGTGAGTAAAAACGATTATAAAGTGACAAGGCTGTGCCAATTTCATAAGCTAGCTCACCATTTACATTCACTGTGGTTATACAGTAAAGAAGCCAAGTTGGTAAAGTGGTTAACGTATTTGTAGAGAAAAATGCTGACTGTGGGAAAATCCTTAGCTAAGTGTGTACCCATCTTGTGGCCTTCCTATAGTCCCCTCACATTTTTTCTATCAAGGGCCGTCTCCAGTACAGAGCTTGCTGCTACCTTAACAGAATGCTGAGCTTTATCTATCGCACTGCATCTATGACATCACAATCCTAGTAATGACCTAAACACAGCCCTATGAACCAGCCGCCACCTCAAGCAGACATGGTGTCATAAAGGTGAACTCTCTCATATGACAGCAGCAGAGAAAACAAAAATATTATTCACACCAGCATAAATCCGAAAAAAATTGGGAAAAGTGTCGCCTTTTGGAAAACAATTTCTAGTTTTCTGATTTCTTCTTTTTTAACCATTATATATTGTAATCAATTCTAAATTGGGACACCAGTTGTTTAGAAAGATTTTTTTAAATCACAGAAATAAGTAGCAAAAATAATACATGGTTTTTATGTAAAAATTGGAAATTTGGTGTATGCTCAAGGTCTTTCACTACCACGTATTGTTAGAAATGACAGAAATTAGAATGTCACAGTTATCCAAACTATTTCAGAACTTTGAGTTACATTTTTTGTGATGAACTGAAGGTAAACAGGAGTTCAGCCACACAAGGTGTGTTTGTATATATGCACATATAGAATGTTAAATCATCCATTGGGATTATGGGGATTAAAGCGCAAAATGCAATATTATGCACAAAACAGAGTTAAGAAAGAATTTTGCTCAGAATAATCTTGCACTTGTGAGTTACTAAGTATTATTTTTTTGCTCTCTGTTTTCTATTAACAATAACTTCTGTTTCATGTGAATACAGGAAACAACAACATGTTTTATGTAATAACAGCATTTCCACTATGCAAATGTGTCTATTAAAACAATTCATGTACTTTTTAAAAATAATTCAAAATGGCTTAGAAAAATTAAGGGCTAAATATTTACAAAGTTCCATTTCATATAACTAAACAATACTTGGTTGAACTAGGAAAAACTCATATGAAACTGACAAATTATGAAAACATTTTGCACATTACTGACAGCTGTAACTGAGATAATTTACTAGTTATGCTAAAGATTTTATAATTATTTTCCTCATCACAGCTACAAAAGTTAGTCCAGAATAACATGCTCTCCCTCATGTGCCAACTTCATATGGAAACAAGTGGTTTTACTATCTATGGAAGCTGGAAATGGAAGAGAAGGAAGTTTGTCTGACAGAAGGGAAAGAAAAATTTCCTCTATAAACCCACCTGTTACAAAACGTGGGAGTATCTTATTTACAGTTATAAAAAACAGCTTTATCCAAAGTGTTGATCACAGGGGAGGAGAGTTAGGATGGTGATTAATATCTGGGCTGCCAGACTACTGCAGAAAACCTTCCTTTTTACAACAGTTATTTGCACAACAGGTGCAGCTGAGCATGAAATCCCACGTACAGTGCGATCTGTTTTAGCGGAGTGGATCCACAGACTACAAAACCTGAACGTTAACATACAAAGAAAAATGGCTGCAAGGTAACTGAGGTCAGCATGGAAGAATGCAAAAAATGTGGCAAAAATGCATCTTTTCAAAGCAATAGAAGGGGTGGGCTCTATTAGAAAATGAACCACAAACATAGGTTAACAGGAAGTTTACTGGACTGAAAAGTCTGCAAGATCTAATCTCACAATCATGAAATATTAACTTCTAATCTTGCGTGAATTTAAGCCAAATATATGAAACTCTAGCTAGACTGTATAGCACATTTCCCTATCCTTGGGATAAATGTCTTTCTTCAACCTCAAGAAAGGTATGATCAGGAGGGTTTAAGATGAATTTTGTTTTCTATTAATAATCTGATATTTTTACAGCACATTCAATATGGGGAGGAAACAAACTACACAACAAAATCAGCAAAAAGAAGAATGAACGCTGAAAACTAGTAAGAAAGCCACTAAACAAGCTGAAAATGTAGGGAATGGAGAAAACTTCATGTGGGAGTGGGAAGAGACTATTCTAGTTGAGAACAAGTTTCCAGTCATGCCATGCCATAGCATCTTTCTGAACAAGATTTAAACGGCTTTTTTCCAGTTTTGCAGTATGTACAGCACGGTGGAGATCTTGTGTTGTTTTATGGTGCGTTGTGGCTCTTTTTAATGTAGGCAGTGGTACACTGTCTTAGGTTACTACCTGAGTTCTGTAAAGGCCGTCAAAGGCCTGGATGGACGGGAGATCTCTACATTAAAGATGGGATTTTCAAAGGAACCTTTCAAAGAGAATTACCTGTCTATCTCAATAGGATTTGGAGTCCTACCTCCCTCGATACAAATATTGCTTAATTCACTAAAACCCCGAGAGACTCGGTACAATCCTGAAGTAAAAACGGAACTGGCCAGAACTTGCCTCTTCTCTGCTCCTTCAGAGTGTTGCCATCTTGGATTTTCACCTCAAGATGGTAACAGCGTGAATAAGGTCAACTGAGAAACCAGGACAATATTCACTTTGCAAACTGGTGTGGCCTCAAGAACGCAGTGTACTTTGTTGCCTACAGAATCATTCAGGTTGGAGTAGAAATTCCATCCCAAGTTTCTCAGCCTTTCTGCAAGCTACATTCCATTCAATGCCTTTCTTCAACTTGGGACATTAACTGTGGGTTCTCCACAGGGAGTTCTACGAGACATTCCTCTCAACCCAAGGTAAAACACTGATGTCATTCCTGCACTGGGGTCTCGCTTACTGCCTCTCAGTTTGTAACCAAGTTACAAACTGCTGCTTTTCTTTTCTATTTTGAAGGGACTTTTATACCGGGGGAAACTTTCACATATGGCTTTAAAACCATAATCCAGCTCTCACTTGGCATGTTTTTGCCCCAATTGCTAACTACTGAAGTCATTTGAGTTTAGACAGTTGGCTCCTTCCCACCCCTGTTACTAGATCCCGCAGTGAAGTAATAATGTTGTTTTGATATTCTAGACATTGCTACAGCACTAGACTGATGTCACAAACCCAGGAGTATAACAAGGCTATTGAAAAGGCTATTCTGGGGTTTGGGATTTGCTTTAATCACTTCTCAACCAGTGCCATAAAGTACTGCCAGACCGAAGGACCAACACTTTGTTTGCAAGGGCTGGTATCTTCTGAAGCAGCAGTTGAGAAATAAAATACCATATACCCAAGCTTTCAACTTTCCAAAGAGGTACACGCTTCACTTCTAGTCCTAGCAGGATTCCAGGTGAAAGACTAAATCATTCCGAATACCATCTTGCTTCATCTATCTGCACTTCAATTCTCACCTGACATTATTAGTGGCTAATTCAAGAACTGCTAAAACTAGAAATCTTTGCCTTAAACTATCTGGAAGTAACCAAGTAATACAAAATATTAACAAACATTTAGGCATGTGTTGAATTTACTATGAAAAGCAATTCCATTGATTTGCACGGGCCTACTCATGGCAGTAAAGTTAAACCCATGCCTATACGTTTTCATGACTGGGGCCAGAGTCTTGAGTGCTGGATTATGGTCATGACAGAACTGAAAATGCAGGATTGTAATCAGAGGAAAACATTAGAAGATTGAGTGTCACTTCATTTACTAACATTTAAAAAAACTCCAAAACTTGAATGTTCATTTTGTGAAATCTCTCAACAATTCCACAAAACTTGGCAATTTAAGATTCGACTGCTTCTGATTTTACAACAATTCCTATTTCCATTTCCATGAAGAAGTGGCACTACATTAGCTCAATAAAGTGGAAATTAGTATAAGATTCTCCTCCACCAAATATCTAGTTTCTCAGCTGCATTTGGCCATTCTAGTTCCCAATGACAGTTGATACAGAAACTGCTGATGACATCAGTCAATAGTAGATTAAGACTCAAAAAGCCTTTCAGATTTTGCTTGGAAAATGATCTACTATGGAGGTATAAAAATTAACTTTTATTTAAATTTTGTGGAACAACTGACAGGTTTACCATGAAGATGTTATTTAAAAAAATATGGCTTTAACAAATTAGGAGAAACCCATACTGTCAGGTCCCACACCTCATGAACTGCCAGGGCTAGAAACACCTTAGCCAGGTACGTAAACATTTTCCAGCTCTGACCCTGGCCCATTGATCAGAGACATTTCAATCCCTATGACTTCATAGCAAAAGTAAGCTGCCAGAGGTAGGATGTTAGGGAGAAAGGTCCCATTATAAAATAAATCTAAAATAATAGTAAAAGGAATAATACAAGTAAATTGCATTTTTGACACCTCCTCCCCCACCAGTTTTACTCAATTGTGAAAGTCCCATTCACAATGCACCAACATTTGCAACAAAAATCCTCCACTAGTCTTCGACAATGGATTAGGAGTGTTTGTGCTGTTTTATAATGGACGTTTTCTAACAAATGTATACAAGTTACTAATTTTTTTTTTTTGCAGTGGAAGAAGAGTAAACAAGAGGGAAATGAAACAACACAATTCCACATAAATATACTTGTGCGTGCTTTTAAGAAACTAATTTTGTCTTTTCCACATAAGAAAAACGTAAACTGGATGGAATACGAATACTCCAGGACAATATGTGTGTTTTTGTTCAATATGAAGGACAGAAGGAATGACTGAGGGTTTTTTTAGCGGGGGAGGTGCGGGGGCAGTATACTGTACACTGAGGGGGATACATGAGCTAATTTATTTCATGTAAGTATTGTGAGGAACAAACTTATATGAACTTTTCATCATAATACGTTGGATAAACAAAGGGATCATGGAAACACAGGCCGAAGAGAAACTAGGACATTGTAAAACAGATTCCTATAAACGATGTGCTTATACTGTACAACACTATTTGTCCTGCTTAAACTTCTCCAGGTATCAACTATAACACTGTAAAAGGCAGTTGGGGCAGGGGGAGAGAATGTGTGATGACATTCGGGAAACAGTGATTTCTTTTGCCACAATTTTTTTTGCACACTTGTGAGTTGGTCACCAAATATTTTTAACAGGACAGTCTGCCTGCTTTCAACATAATGGAATGAGGATGGAGTTTGCAAACAAAGTAATGGATCCACATCCTGTTTCTAGATGGAATCAAGGGGTTTGAGCTAGATGACCTTTCACTCTGGTACCCGTGCCGTTTAAACGTCACAGCAGACCTATTTTTGGAGAAAACTGTGTGCTTTTGTGACATTTTTTAGTTCACATCTGCGGGGTGCATGAATCTAAAAGTCAAGTCAACACAATGGGGCAGAATCCCGCTTGGTTTGTATACATACTGTATTAACTCATTCCTTACATGAAATGTATAAAATGATGGTCTCCGGACTTTTTTTTTGGTGGTGGGGAAAAGAAAGGAAAACGTATAATTGAATTATTCAATAAAAGAGAATACTTACCACCCCAACCCCTGCATCACATGAAATACAGAACTCCTTAGAGAGGAAGGCACACTAACACAAACAAGCAGCTCTCTGTACTACACAACTGCCTTCAAAGGGGAGTGGGAAGGGGAGCATCTCTCTCTCTCTCTCACAAATGTACATGATTAAGCTGTTTATTTTTGTGCACTGCATTCAATAATCTCTGGCTCTACCTTTTCAAATGACAGCAAGTGCTAATACTAACAAAGGGAACAGTTGCCTTATGTTTCTTTGGCAGGGGAAAGGTGCTTCACATACTTCTCTGAGGATAAAAGGAGAGAGGGTTTTCCTGGGGGACTATAAACCTTTCAGTACCTTGATAGACTGGGATCACTTGAGATTCCAGCTGTGGAAGAGAGTCTCTCTATATACAGTGGGTAGGGGGAGGGAAAACAAGGGGCTCAACACATCCCATACCACTACACACTCCTCATTACACCCCATTATGCCTTTCTGCCCACACTGCACTCCCTAAAGCCCCCATGTGGCCTGCAGGGGTCCATGAAACCACTGAGAACAAACGGGGCATTAATGAGGCCAATACTGCCCAGCTGGGCTATGGGGTCCATGACCTCATTAAGGAGTCCATAAAGCCTTCCCTTAACCCCCCCAAAAGCTGGAAGACCAGAAGAGCCCCCCCCCAGCGCCTCTCACTCCCCTCTAGTGCCAGCAGCTCAGCTCCCTGCCAAGCCTCCACAGCTACCCCCCCCCGAACATAACCCCTTCCCTACTGCTGCCTCCCCCAGCCCCTAACGCTGCACCCCTCCGCTAATCTCTGGCCTGACCCCCACCTCTGGTTAGTTCCTCCCTTCCTCTGTGACCCCCCCCCCCAATCCCTGATGCTCCCTCCACAGGATCCTGCTACCAGACCCTGTCCCCCAGGTTCCCCCTTTTCCTATGACCCCTGATGCTCCCCGCAAGGCTGCCCCATATACAACCCACCCCAGGTTAATGTTCCTGGCTGATCTCAGGCCCTGACCCCCAGGGTCCCCCTTTTCCTATGACCCCTGATGCTCCCCCCAGGGCTGCCCCATATATAACCCGCCCCCCCAGGTTAATGCCCCTGGCTGATCTCAGGCCCTGACCCCCAGATTCCCCCCCCCCGGGCCCCACCCCCCCACGCAGGTCCCGGGCACCCCCTGCTTCTGGCGCTCCCCCCGCCCCCCTGCCTCGGGGCTCTCTCCCCTCCCCGGCCGCCGCCCCCCGGGCGCCCCCCGGCTCAGGCCCTGCCCCCGTCTCCCGGGCGGGCGCCGCCGGCGGCCCGCGGGGGGCCCCCGGCTCCGCGCCCCCCGCGGCGGCCCAGCCCCCCCCAAACCTGGTCCGGCGGGCCGGGCGGACCCGCGGACGGGCAGAGGCGCTCGGGAGAGGCGGTTACGGGACCTTTCGTCCGGGCCGTGGTGGTGGAGTTGTGGCGGCGGCCGGGGGAGGCCGCAGCTGCCGCTGTCGTGGTGGCGGCAGGACGGAGATGGGGGGGCGGAGTGCGGGCTGGGGGGGGAGGCGGCGGCGGCGGGGGGGGCACTCGGGCTCTCCACGGCCATAGGGGGGCACACGGGGCACAGTCACTGTACGGGGGGGCTCACTCGGCGCGGCCCCGCGCTCCGCGGCCAGGCCCACAAAATGGCGCCCGCCGGGCACGCAGCCGCGCCGAGCCAGCGCCCCGCGCGGCCGGCGGAAGCGGCCGGAGGTTGCCGAAGGGGAGCCGAGCGGCCGGCGGAAGCGGCCGGAGGTTGCCGAAGGGGAGCCGAGCGGCCGGCGGAAGCGGCCGGAGGTTGCCGAAGGGGAGCCGAGCGGCCGGCGGAAGGAGCCGGAGGTTGCCGAAGGGGAGCCGAGCGGCCGGCGGAAGGGGCCGGAGGTTGCCGAAGGGGAGCCGAGCGGCCGGCGGAAGGGGCCGAGTCCGAGCGGGCGGCGCCGGAGATGCCCGAACGGGGAGGCGGGTAAAGGGAGCGGCTGCGAGGGGGAGCTGGCTCCCGCGGGGGTGCGGTGCGACTTGTTCAGCCCCACCCCCACGATACCTGGTACTCCCCCATGTACCCCCTCATCTCTGGGTCACCGACCCCCCACCATGCACCTGGCGCCCCCCTGCTGAGCTCCCTGCTTTGCCCCCCCCATCTCTGGGTCACTGGCCCCCACCCCATTACCTGGCGCCCCACTACTGAGCTCCCTCCTCTGCACCCCCCCATCTCTGGGTCACTGACCCCCACCCTATTACCCGGCGCCCCCTGCTGAGCTCCCTCCTCTGCCCCCCCATCTCTGGGTCACTGACCCCCACGCCATTACCTGGCGCCCCCCTGCTGAGCTCCCTCCTCTGCACCCCCCCATCTCTGGGTCACTGACCCCCACCCCATTACCTGGCGCCCCCCTGCTGAGCTCCCTCCTCTGCACCCCCCCATCTGTGGGTCACTGACCCCCACCCCATTACCTGGCACCCTCCTGCTGAGCTCCCTCCTCTGTCCCCCCATCTCTGGGTCACTGACCCCCACCCCATTACCTGGCGCCCCACTGCTGAGCTTCCTCCTCTGCCCCCCCATCTCTGGGTCACTGACCCCCACCCCATTACCTGGCACCCCCTGCTGAGCTCCCTCCTCTGCCCCCCCATCTCTGGGTCACTGACCCCCACCCCATTACCTGGCGCCCCCCTGCTGAGCTCCCTCCTCTGCACCCCCATCTCTGGGTCACTGACCCCCACCCCATTACCTGGCGCCCCCCTGCTGAGCTCCCTCCTCTGCCCCCCATCTCTGGGTCACTGACCCCCACGCCATTACCTGGCGCCCCCCTGCTGAGCTCCCTCCTCTGCCCCCCCATGCACCTGGCACCCCCTGCTGAGCTCCCTCCTCTGCACCCCCCCATCTGTGGGTCACTGACCCCCACCCCATTACCTGGCACCCCCCTGCTGAGCTCCCTCCTCTGTCCCCCCATCTCTGGGTCACTGACCCCCACCCCATTACCTGGCGCCCCACTGCTGAGCTCCCTCCTCTGCCCCCCCATCTCTGGGTCACTGACCCCCACCCCATTACCTGGCACCCCCTGCTGAGCTCCCTCCTCTGTCCCCCCATCTCTGGGTCACTGACCCCCACCCCATTACCTGGCGCCCCCCTGCTGAGCTCCCTCCTCTGCCCCCCCATCTCTGGGTCACTGACCCCCACCCCATTACCTGGCGCCCCCCTGCTGAGCTCCCTCCTCTGCCCCCCCATGCACCTGGCGCCCCCCTGCTGAGCTCCCTCCTCTGTCCCCCCATCTCTGGGTCACTGGCCCCCACCCCATTACCTGGCGCCCCACTACTGAGCTCCCTCCTCTGCACCCCCCCATCTCTGGGTCACTGACCCCCACCCTATTACCCGGCGCCCCCTGCTGAGCTCCCTCCTCTGCCCCCCCATCTCTGGGTCACTGACCCCCACGCCATTACCTGGCGCCCCCCTGCTGAGCTCCCTCCTCTGCACCCCCCCATCTCTGGGTCACTGACCCCCACCCCATTACCTGGCGCCCCCCTGCTGAGCTCCCTCCTCTGCACCCCCCCATCTGTGGGTCACTGACCCCCACCCCATTACCTGGCACCCTCCTGCTGAGCTCCCTCCTCTGTCCCCCCATCTCTGGGTCACTGACCCCCACCCCATTACCTGGCGCCCCACTGCTGAGCTCCCTCCTCTGCCCCCCCATCTCTGGGTCACTGACCCCCACCCCATTACCTGGCACCCCCTGCTGAGCTCCCTCCTCTGCCCCCCCATCTCTGGGTCACTGACCCCCACCCCATTACCTGGCGCCCCCCTGCTGAGCTCCCTCCTCTGCACCCCCATCTCTGGGTCACTGACCCCCACGCCATTACCTGGCGCCCCCCTGCTGAGCTCCCTCCTCTGCACCCCCCCATCTCTGGGTCACTGACCCCCACCCCATTACCTGGCGCCCCCCTGCTGAGCTCCCTCCTCTGCACCCCCCCATCTGTGGGTCACTGACCCCCACCCCATTACCTGGCACCCTCCTGCTGAGCTCCCTCCTCTGTCCCCCCATCTCTGGGTCACTGACCCCCACCCCATTACCTGGCGCCCCACTGCTGAGCTCCCTCCTCTGCCCCCCCATCTCTGGGTCACTGACCCCCACCCCATTACCTGGCACCCCCTGCTGAGCTCCCTCCTCTGCCCCCCCATCTCTGGGTCACTGACCCCCACCCCATTACCTGGCGCCCCCCTGCTGAGCTCCCTCCTCTGCACCCCCATCTCTGGGTCACTGACCCCCACCCCATTACCTGGCGCCCCCCTGCTGAGCTCCCTCCTCTGCCCCCCATCTCTGGGTCACTGACCCCCACGCCATTACCTGGCGCCCCCCTGCTGAGCTCCCTCCTCTGCCCCCCCATGCACCTGGCACCCCCTGCTGAGCTCCCTCCTCTGCACCCCCCCATCTGTGGGTCACTGACCCCCACCCCATTACCTGGCACCCCCCTGCTGAGCTCCCTCCTCTGTCCCCCCATCTCTGGGTCACTGACCCCCACCCCATTACCTGGCGCCCCACTGCTGAGCTCCCTCCTCTGCCCCCCCATCTCTGGGTCACTGACCCCCACCCCATTACCTGGCACCCCCTGCTGAGCTCCCTCCTCTGTCCCCCCATCTCTGGGTCACTGACCCCCACCCCATTACCTGGCGCCCCCCTGCTGAGCTCCCTCCTCTGCCCCCCCATCTCTGGGTCACTGACCCCCACCCCATTACCTGGCGCCCCCCTGCTGAGCTCCCTCCTCTGCCCCCCCATGCACCTGGCGCCCCCCTGCTGAGCTCCCTCCTCTGTCCCCCCATCTCTGGGTCACTGACCCCCACGCCATTACCTGGCGCCCCCCTGCTGAGCTCCCTCCTCTGTCCCCCCATCTCTGGGTCACTGACCCCCACGCCATTACCTGGCGCCCCCCTGCTGAGCTCCCTCCTCT
The DNA here is from genome assembly GCF_965140235.1 of Caretta caretta. Taxonomy (NCBI): domain Eukaryota; kingdom Metazoa; phylum Chordata; order Testudines; family Cheloniidae; genus Caretta; species Caretta caretta. The sequence goes on along the minus strand of NC_134228.1, from coordinate 858,954 downwards.
GCCCCCCCATGCACCTGGCGCCCCACTACTGAGCTCCCTCCTCTGCACCCCCCCATCTCTGGGTCACTGACCCCCACCCCATTACCTGGCGCCCCCCTGCTGAGCTCCCTCCTCTGCCCCCCCCGCATAGGCCTCCCGAGCTCGCCCCGGGTTCCCCGTCCGGCCGGGCTGCGCTGCCAGCAGGCAGGCCGGGGGGCCAAGCAGAAGCCTGGGGCAGGGTATTGCTCAGCAGAGGATGGGCAACCACGGTCGCTGTGTCAGACGGCGGGTCCCTGGAGGCCCTTGGCCCCGTGCCCGGGGTGACCCTCGGGACTGACCCCATCCTGACGCCCTCGGTGCCCCGAAATACGCCTGCTAGGGACACCAGCCTCCCCGGGCCCCCGGGTCCGGCAGGAAGGGGCTCCGCTCCTCCTGCGCGGGGGGCTGGTCTCCCGGGGAAGGGCTGCGGGGGCACCGGGCGCCGCGAGGTGCTGGCAAGGGGCAGGGGTGACTAAAGGAGCTCAGTCACGGGGGCATCTTCTATGGGGGTAGCGGTGGGCAGAGTCCCTGGGGGTCAGAGCCGGGGGGGCTGCCCCGTGGGTGGGGTCTGGGGGGCGGGGTCAGGGCCGGGGGAGGGGCTGCCCCGTGGGTGGGGTCCGGGGGGCGGGGTCAGGGCCGGGGGGCTGCCCCGTGGGTGGGGTCTGGGGGGCGGGGTCAGGGCCGGGGGAGGGGCTGCCCCGTGGGTGGGGTCTGGGGGGCGGGGTCAGGGCCGGGGGAGGGGCTGCCCCGTGGGTGGGGTCTGGGGGGCGGGGTCAGGGCCGGGGGAGGGGCTGCCCCGTGGGCGGGGTCTAGGGGGCGGGGCTGCCCCGTGGGCGGAGTCCGGGGGGCAGGGTCGGGGGAGGGGCGGCCCTGTGCGCGGGTTCCGGGGGCGGGGTCAGGGCCGGGGGAGGGGCTGCCCCGTGGGCGGGGTCCGGGGGGCGGGGTCAGGGCCTAGGGGGCGGGGCTGCCCCGGGGGCGGGGTCAGGGCCTAGGGGGCGGGGCTGCCCCGGGGGCGGGGCCGGGGGGCGGGTCAGGGCCTAGGGGGCGGGGCTGCCCGGGGGCGGGGCCGGGGGGCGGGGTCAGGGGACGGGGGACGGGCCGCCCCGTTCGCTCAGTCCCTGGGGGGGGCGGGGCGCAGTCACATGACGCAGGCGCGGCGGGGCGCGCGGCCCCTGTCACGTGGCGGGGGCGGGCGCCGGGGTCACGTGGCCGGGCGCGCGGCGGCGGCGGGATGGTGGAGCAGGAGGGCGGCGGCGGCGGCGGCTCGGGCGGCATCAGCGAGGAGGAGGCGGCGCAGTACGACCGGCAGATCCGGCTGTGGGGGCTGGAGGCGCAGCGCCGGTAGGGCTGGGGGCGGGGCGGCGATGGGGGGAGGGTCGCAGTGGTGGGGGGGAGCGGTGGGGTGGGGGGGGCGCAGAAAGCGGGGGCGAGGAGGGGGGATGGGGAAGGGTCAGTGGGATGGAGTTGGGGGGATGGGGAGCAGTGGGGTGGGGGGCGTTGCAGGAAGTGGGGGCGAGGAGGGAGGGGATGGGGAAGGGTCAGTAGGATGGAGTTGGGGGGATGGGGAGCGGGTGGGGGGAATGGGGAGCAGTGGGGTGGGGGGCGTTGCAGGAAGTGGGGGCGAGGAGGGAGGGGATGGGGAAGGGTCAGTAGGATAGAGTTGGGGGGATGGGGAGCGGGCGGGGGGAATGGGGAGCAGTGGGGTGGGGGGCGGCGCAGGAAGTGGGGGCGAGGAGGGGGGATGGGGAAGGGTCAGTAGGATGGAGTTGGGGGGATGGGGAGCGGGTGGGGGGAATGGGGAGCAGTGGGGTGGGGGGCGTTGCAGGAAGTGGGGGCGAGGAGGGAGGGGATGGGGAAGGGTCAGTAGGATGGAGTTGGGGGGATGGGGAGCGGGCGGGGGGAATGGGGAGCAGTGGGGTGGGGGGCGTTGCAGGAAGTGGGGGCGAGGAGGGAGGGGATGGGGAAGGGTCAGTAGGATGGAGTTGGGGGAATGGGGAGCAGTGGGGTGGGGGGCGTTGCAGGAAGTGGGGGCGAGGAGGGGGGATGGGGAAGGGTCAGTAGGATGGAGTTGGGGGGATGGGGAGCGGGCGGGGGGAATGGGGAGCAGTGGGGTGGGGGGCGTTGCAGGAAGCGGGGGCGAGGAGGGGGGATGGGGAAGGGTCAGTAGGATGGAGTTGGGGGGATGGGGAGCGGGCGGGGGGAATGGGGAGCGGGTGGGGTGGGGGCGGCGCAGGAAGCTGGGGCGAGGAGGGAGGGGATGGGGAAGGGTCAGTGGGATGGAGTTGGGGGGATGGGGAGCAGTGGGGTGGGGGGCGGCGCAGGAAGTGGGGGCGAGGAGGGAGGGGGATGGGGAAGGGTCAGTAGGATGGAGTTGGGGGGATGGGGAGCGGGTGGGGGGAATGGGGAGCAGTGGGGTGGGGGGCGTTGCAGGAAGCGGGGGCGAGGAGGGAGGGGGATGGGGAAGGGTCAGTAGGATGGAGTTGGGGGGATGGGGAGCGGGCGGGGGGAATGGGGAGCAGTGGGGTGGGGGGCGTTGCAGGAAGTGGGGGCGAGGAGGGGGGATGGGGAAGGGTCAGTAGGATGGAGTTGGGGGGATGGGGAGCGGGCGGGGGGAATGGGGAGCGGGTGGGGTGGGGGCGGCGCAGGAAGCTGGGGCGAGGAGGGAGGGGATGGGGAAGGGTCAGTGGGATGGAGTTGGGGGGATGGGGAGCAGTGGGGTGGGGGGCGGCGCAGGAAGTGGGGGCGAGGAGGGAGGGGGATGGGGAAGGGTCAGTAGGATGGAGTTGGGGGGATGGGGAGCGGGTGGGGGGAATGGGGAGCAGTGGGGTGGGGGGCGTTGCAGGAAGTGGGGGCGAGGAGGGAGGGGATGGGGAAGGGTCAGTAGGATGGAGTTGGGGGGATGGGGAGCGGGCGGGGGGAATGGGGAGCAGTGGGGTGGGGGGCGTTGCAGGAAGCGGGGGCGAGGAGGGAGGGGGATGGGGAAGGGTCAGTAGGATGGAGTTGGGGGGATGGGGAGCGGGTGGGGGGAATGGGGAGCAGTGGGGTGGGGGGCGTTGCAGGAAGCGGGGGCGAGGAGGGAGGGGGATGGGGAAGGGTCAGTAGGATGGAGTTGGGGGGATGGGGAGCGGGCGGGGGGAATGGGGAGCGGGTGGGGTGGGGGCGGCGCAGGAAGCTGGGGCGAGGAGGGAGGGGATGGGGAAGGGTCAGTGGGATGGAGTTGGGGGGATGGGGAGCAGTGGGGTGGGGGGCGGCGCAGGAAGTGGGGGCGAGGAGGGAGGGGGATGGGGAAGGGTCAGTAGGATGGAGTTGGGGGGATGGGGAGCGGGTGGGGGGAATGGGGAGCAGTGGGGTGGGGGGCGTTGCAGGAAGCGGGGGCGAGGAGGGGGGATGGGGAAGGGTCAGTAGGATGGAGTTGGGGGGATGGGGAGCGGGCGGGGGGAATGGGGAGCAGTGGGGTGGGGGGCGTTGCAGGAAGCGGGGGCGAGGAGGGAGGGGGATGGGGAAGGGTCAGTAGGATGGAGTTGGGGGGATGGGGAGCGGGCGGGGGGAATGGGGAGCAGTGGGGTGGGGGGCGTTGCAGGAAACGGGGGCAAGGAGCGGGGATGGGGAAGGGTCAGTAGGATGGAGTTGGGGGGATGGGGAGCGGGCGGGGGGAATGGGGAGCAGTGGGGTGGGGGGCATTGCAGGAAACGGGGGCAAGGAGCGGGGATGGGGAAGGGTCAGTAGGATGGAGTTGGGGGGATGGGGAGCGGGTGGGGGGAATGGGGAGCAGTGGGGTGGGGGGCGCTGCAGGAAGCAGGGGCGAGGAGGGAGGGCGGCATCGCTGTGTTAAACGTAAACCACTGAAGGAAGAAAGGGAAGGCAGGTTTTTGTGCTGTGTGGGAACGTTTCCAAGCTGTGTTCGTCAATGGTCCGTTGTCAACGTTGGAACGAACCGTCACGTTTTCTTCAGCCTTGGGAACAACCTCCCTTCCCACGGTGTTCGCCTCTCGGAGGCTCTCCTGCCGTTCAGGGCCTTCCTAACCCTGGCTGTGCCACGGCCTGGGCAGCAACTCCTCTGCCCCCTTCGCTGTGTCCCCACTCCGTGGCCTGGCCCTCTGACCCCAGAGCCCACTTCACGTAGCAGGGTTGGGGGTGGCTTGCAGATCCGCGGTTGGGCCTCCCTTGCCTGGAGGACGCCCCTGGTCGATTGGGGCAGCGCTCGCTGCCTTTCCTTGCGTCGTTGGCCCTGTAAGATGCTGGTTATCCGTGTGTGCTTCTTTCCTTGCCATCCTGTGGCTGTGAACGCAGAGCTGTTCTCCTCGCCCGCCGAGTCTCAGCTGGTGCCGTCCATCGTTAACACTGCCCATGCATCTCGTTGCAGGCTGCGAGCATCCCGGGTGCTGCTGGTTGGCATGAAGGGCCTGGGAGCAGAAGTGGCGAAGAACCTCATCTTGGCAGGCGTCAAAGGCCTGACCATGCTCGACCATCAGCAGGTAGGAGCTCTTGGCTTGTCTCCTCTGGGATTTCTGAGCACACAGGTCCCTGCAGACTGGCCCGCCCCCCGAGCCACGGCCATGCTGGAGCAAGTGGAGGGGGAGGGCTTGGTTCTTGGAGGCCTTACGGCAGGCTCGTTGCAGGTTGGGGCAAGAAGTTCCCGTCTGGGTGCTTCTCTGACCCCCGTCACGGAGTCTCTTAGCGTCTCACAAACACGCATGGATTCTATCCCCACCCACCCCTGTATGCGCGTGGGTCTCTGTTTGGGGAGCCATGGGGCAGAGATAAGTGACTCCCCAAGGTCACACAGGAAGTGCATGGTGGGCCTGGGAATTGAACCAAGGTCTCCCCTGTCCAGCACCCAATTTCCCTGGCCCTCTCTCTCAAACTGTCCCTTGGAAACCCTGCTGCTCGCCCAGCTGGGGCCATGCTTCCTTGTCACTGCATCATGCTGGCATCCTCCCATGTTTGTTACCACTCGGGGGCATAGCCTTTGCCCAGGTGGCTCTCTCTGACCTGGTCCCTGTAGTCCTTATCAGTGCTCTGAGATGTGTAAGGTATGGAACAGGGCAGTTCTGGAAGTGCTGATAGCCTGGGGGCTTGCCACTTCTGCTTTAGCTGGGATGGAAGGTGGGTCATGGTAAGTAAGTGCCTCAGTTGAGTATTTCCATTCCGTGCCCCTCACCGCCCCGGTGTGCAGCACCCTGAGGAGCTGACTTTCATTCTGGGGCTGTGTCACTGAGTCCCCGGGCGATGCTCTGGAACTGCTCCCCATGAAGCCAGGCAGGACTTTGGGGAGAGTCTCCTTTCTGTGAGCAGCCTGACTTCAGGACACACAGCTCACACAGCTTCCACCTTCCTGGGTCTGACCTCGGAGAATTCCACATCCTCTGCCCCTCCGTGCACTTCCCACAGCGAGTCCGCCAACCCCGTCTGCCCTTCACTCCATGTCCCAGCCAGCCCCAAACTGAAACTATCTCCAGCCCCTCCTCCTCTGGACTTTCCCAGGCCAGGAGGTCACCTGATTCCTTTGTTCTCCAACCCTTTAGCTCTCATCTTGTAGGGGGGGAAGGGCCCAGGCCATCAGTTGCCAGGAAACAGGGTGTTGGCCATTGTCTGTGTCCAGACCCCTGCACACACCTGCCCTCTAGGGCTCTGCAATGATCATACACCCTTACCCCACCACCTAGATACTTAAGAATTGCCTAGGGGAAACTGAGGCACCCCCACACTATTCAGAGGAAACATTAAGAACAGTCCCACTTCGTCACATCTCTCCCCCCTTCAAGATCGAACTGAGTGGGGTCACTTTAGCCCATGACCTGGGGAAGTTCGAAGCCGCCAACGTTCCCGGGGGTGCCCCAGCATCCCTCCCATTCCTTGGTGGGAGTTACACCAGGCCCTTCCAGTTTCAAGCCCTCCCTTAGGTCGGGGGGGTGGTCGATAGCACTTGCAGGCCGCATGTGGGAAGGTTTATGCGGCCCATGCCCTTTGGCCACCCCAAAACCCCAGGGGGTCAAACTGGGATTGGGTCTTCTCCCCAACAAGCTGGCCAAACACAGCCACTTGGTTATAGGACTGTTTAACTTTCTTAACAGCTTTCACTCCATCTGAGACCTTCTCAAAGCTATCCACACTGGATCTTTTAACAGGAAAGTCAGTGGGTCCATTCACAACAGAAAATTTCTGGCTGTTAGGAACTGAAACTTTCTTGATTAAATCACTTTCACACCCTTCAGTGGCAGTAAACTGCTTGCAAAGACTCCATGAGGATTCCTTTCCCTAGGGCTCTTCTATGCAACAATTCACCCCTCACAGAAATTCTGCTCTTACCCTCTTTCCCTAGGGCTTGCTCTAGAGGAACGCTTTCCTGAGCAACAACAGACTCTTTCTGGGTCTCCCTTACATCCAGAATTACCTCTGGTCCATCCGGCAGATTCCTACACAATCCCCTTTCAGGCAAACTGACAGACTTCCTAGATAAACGGTCAGAAGCATTCTCCTTCCCTTTGCCACACACAAGTTCAGGAATCTTTTCCTTCTTGCTACAGGTTTCCACACCCTCAGTAGGTAACACAATCACATCACCTTCATGCTCTCCTTGTGCCCTGGCTAGGATCTCACCCTGATTAGACAGAGTTGCTACACCCTTTCCCAGTCACACACTAGCAACAGGCAAAATACAAGCACCCGAATTGTCTGGTCTCTGGGATTTTACATAGACACTAACTGGATGCGACCTGTTACAGAGCCATTCTCCCGAGCAGACACAAACTTAGGACCCTTTTCCCTTCCTGGACTTTAGCTGAATCCAGAGCCAACTCTGAGACAACTGCACTCCCCTCAACCATCACAGGCTGAAAGGCCCCTTCTGTCTGCTCCATAGACAAAGAAGAGCCGGACACACTTTCTCCTTTCCCAGACACCCAGCTTGGGATCTCATTCCCCTGGTCCCAGCACACAAGGCTGGTCACAGACAACTGCTTGGAGATCAGGGTAGCTCCCTCCACAGGCAAGTTAATACCCCTGACCCCTTTCCTTCCCTGTCCCGCTTCTCCACCCAGCTAACAGGTAAGGTCCAGGGACACTCATCTTCCACTCTCCTCGCCTTCCCACCCTGCTGACTAGACACAGCCATCAGCTCACAAGGCAGCCTAGGCTCATCCAGACTTTCCTTACCCAGCACCTTGCCACTCCCCACAGCTCCCCTGCCCTGCCTGTGTCTCCCCCCACTCAGCTGGGGTCTCAGCTCCCACTGTGCTCAGCGCTGCCCTTGCTGTCCCAGTGGGGGTAGGCAGCGAGCTCGCTGCTTTCCTCACTGCATCAGAGCCAGGGTGAGCCCCCTGAGTCCCCCTCTCCGGTGTGCAAGGGGGGCGGGGAGCCCCAGGGGTCTGGTTACAGGCAGGCAGGTAGCCTGAGCCTAGCCGCTCCTCCCCCCTGCCAGCCAGGTCATCTGCATTTTCACTGACCATTTCTCTCTCCACCAATTGGTTCCGTGGATTCAAATTCAAACCTTGGCCTTAAGAACAGTTAAGAACTGCCTAGGGGAAACTGAGGCACCCCCAGAATATTCAGAGGAAACATTAAGAACAGTCCCACTTCGTCACAGGCTGGAGCTCGCTGAGGGGACAGACCCCGTTGTTCTCACCTAGAGCTGCCCACTTTAGAAGATGTGCCCGTCTTTAAGCACCCCAGGTTCACAGAGGTTGCTGCCACCTGCCCTCTACGACAGGCTGGCAAACAGAGACCAGGGCGCCCCTGCATGGTGTGTCGAGAACACAAACGGGCAGCATGGCCTGGTGGCTAAGGGAGCACTCGCCTGCAGCGATGAAGTCTGCACCGAGACGTGTCTGCAGGGCAGGCGGAGACCACGGTCTGTGAGTTCGGCGAGGCCAAGGCTGAGTTCTCTCTGCCCCGGCATGTGGAGCAGGATCATTCCCCTGGTCTGAATAGCAGCCGGCATCCTCCCTTGCTGTGCCTCGCTTTGCTTGCAATTCCTAGTGCAGGCGCTAGGCTGCGGTGCTGGGCCGTGCAGTGTGGCTGTGACTTCACGTCGGGCACCAGATGGAGCTCTCGGCTTTAGAGCCGCTCGCTGGCTAAGGCACAGAGCGCAGGAGGAAGGTAAGTGGAGGGAGAGCAGCTGCATCAGGGAAGCTTCCCCTTGTACCTGCTGCATGTGCCCTAGGGGGCTGTCTTGGAGGGCACTGCAGTGGGTCTGAGCCGCTGTGAGCACAGCCGGGGTTCCGTGGTGTGACTGGGGGCTCTGACTGGTAGGATGTGACACCCCCAGCTCTTGCTGTTCGACAGCTCCCGCTCAGACTGGCTGGAATTGTACCATTTAACCCCCAAACCAGCCCCTTCCTTCATGCCTCATAACTGTCACTCTTCTCCCTGGTGGCTTTGGATGAGTGTTTTAGTTCCTGTGTGACAAGAACTGTGCCCTGCTAGTGGGGAAGCTGGCCCCTTGCAGGCCCATGTCTCCTGTGTTCCCACTTGTGATAAATGGCCCGTGGTGATACTGCCTCTCGGGGTCCTGCCACTCGCCAACCGTTCAGAGATGGGTTGGTTTTGTTTCCCCCTGCCCCAGGTATCGCAGGAGGACACGAGAGCTCAGTTCCTGATTCCCGTGGGCTCGCTGGGCCGCAACAGAGCCGAAGCCTCTTTGGAACGGGCTCAGAACCTCAACCCCATGGTAGACGTGAAAGCTGACCCGGAGAACATCGAAAACAAAGCCGAAGATTTCTTTACTCAGTTTGATGCTGTAAGTGGAAGGTGGGGTGCGTGTGGGGTGGGGGGCATTGGGCAGAGGTGTCCTTGGGTGGTTAATTGAAGTTGGTATAAAAACAGATGTAGTTAAACTAGTATGAATCCCTGTGTAGATGCTTTTAACTCGCTCTAAAGCTGGTTATGTCAGTTTAGCTTGCACCTGTATGTTTCCAGATGGAAGCTAAACCAACAGACCAGGTTTAAACTGATTTAAGCACAACCCTGCAGGGTTTCACACCCGTTTAGCTAAACTGGTTTAAACCATTATCTTTAATTAACCTGATGCACCTTTGTGTGTAGCCACGGCTGTGAGTTGGCATGGATGGGGGAGGATCTTTCTACCATTTGTTTCCTGTTTGCATATACTCTGTTTTGGATGGGTTTACTTCATTTTCTGGCTCCCCTGGGCTGGCATCTTGTAGGGCCATTGAGTTTCCAGCACTGCAGGAAAATTTTCAGGGAAAAAAAATCCTGAAAATGCAAACCTGTTACCATCACATAGTTAAGGATCATGACTGGGGTTGCTTTAGTCCATTTTCCTGATTTTATATTATTTCCTTCCAAAAAACCACCCCAAAACAGTAAAATCCATTCCTGCCCGACCTAACTTTTGGGCATAAGCTAATGGAGAGTGTCCCTTTAAATCTGTGTCACCTGGCTTCTACAGAATGACTGGGTTGGTCTGTGGGTGCTTTGCTGAAGGGTTGTCACTATGCGTCTGGTTTGGCAAGCTGAGTATCTGTTTGTAAACAGCATCTGCTTCTGTTCTGGCCTGTCTCTAGTCTGCAAAGCTGGAAGATGGGCAGGAGGGAATAAGGCCTTACTTATCCAGGAGACTTGACCGGAGTGGCTATTATGGCACACGTCGGACGCTAGCTACTCTGGGATGTGTCTCCATGCAGGGAGTGACTCTGGATTAGCCATGCTGGTCCATTGCCCTGTGTGGTCACGCCCTGCGTTTAAATTAAATGAAAAGTGTCTGTGTTTGGCTTTGTTGCCCGGAGCAAGCTGGGCTCTGCCACCTCTCAACTCCTTATCCTCCCTGGAGAGGAGCCTGTTGGAATTAGCGGCCGTCACAACGTAGTGCTCTGCTGCCAGGAGGGATAATTGATAGTAGCTGCATGTAAAGCACCGTTCTTTGTCTCGCTGTGAGTGGAGGGCTGCCCTGCCCAAGACCCCTGCCATTGCCCAGGAGGGGCGGGGATTCACTCCCTCCTAGGGAACAGGGCCTGTTTATCTAACCCTGGTCTCAGAAGGGGGGCGGGGGGGGCGGAGGTTTGTAAATGTGCAGGTTCTGCTGCTCCTGTCCGTGTCGGGGTGGGGGGGAGTGACTGATGCTTCTGCCTCCTCCCAGGTGTGCCTGACCTGCTGCTCCCGCTGCGTCCTGGTGAGGGTCGATCAGATCTGCCACAAAAGTGGCATCAAGTTCTTCACCGGGGACATCTTTGGCTACTATGGCTACATGTTCGCCAACCTGGGGGCGCACGAGTTCGTGGAGTAAGTCTGGCTTTGCGGGAGGAGAGCGGCCATCCCCCAAACACCCCCATGCTCGGGGGGTGCACTGAGACCTGTGGTACTAGCATAGGCATGTTGGCAAAGCCCCAGGCAGCACCTGGTATGTGCGGAACGGAGCAGCCCACGAAACCACAGGCCGCGGCGTACAGCTGGCAGCTCCGCGTGTTGGGCTCTTACCCTTGTTGGCCATCGTTCCATTTTTGGGAAGTCACTGTGAAGGCCTAACAGGTGGGGGAAGCTAAGTTACCAAAGGGGGCGGTCTGTGTGCTGGGAGGTGGGGGGAGATGCGCTGTAAATGGGTGTAATTGTGGCCATGATGTTTTGTGAGACAGTTCAGGCATGGAGGCTCTTCTGTGAGCCAGTGGGATTCTCTTGCACAGACCATCTGCTTCAGGGCGGATGGGTTTTGCCCCATAGCAGCCTTTCTTCCCCTCAGCACACAGCTGTGTGTGGAAGCCCGCTGCCGACAGGCTCGGCCTGTGTTAAAGCTGAGACCTAGTGTACTGTGTCCAGGGCTCGGAGGTGCTGGGCCTGCCGTCTTTCTCATGAGAACGTGAAATATGATGGGTTCCAGTTCTGGCCTCCCTCAGCTAGGGACTGTGGTAGTAAATCTCTCCCTGTCTCTCTGCAGAGAGAAGACCAAGGTCACCAAAGCCAGCCAGGGAGTGGAAGATGGGCCCGACACCAAAAAAGTCAAGCTCGATTCAACAGAGACAACCATGGTGAAAAAGGTGCGTGACATCACCCCTGTCAGCCACCAAAGAGCACCCATGTTACGGGGAAACGTCAAGTCTACGTCTAGGTAGATTACCCCCCCTCCCCCGCCCCCCCTCCCCAGCAGAGGCGCTGGGTCTGTCTGGTGGCTTGTGGTACACAGGATGCAGTTGTTAAGACAGCAGCTTCAGGGTGTGCATGGTGAGCCATGGGTGGGATGGTTGCTGCGTTGGGAAGACGTTATGGAGTTCCTGGCTTTGCTTCTGTCTGTTGCTGGTGAGCCATATGGCCTGGGTCTGCACCCCCTGCCTCATTTAACTGTGTGAGCTCAATGTCATGAGAACATAAGTGTTTTCGTCTCCCTTTGAAATGAGGGGCTGTGATGGCCGGTTACCTATCCCAGCTTGACAGCATGTTGTCTGTAATGGGGTTTGAATGATGAACCTGTTGTTTGCAGGAACATCTTTGTCCTGAGGTCTCTGTGGTCATTCAGAACTCTGGTCCTTTCTTTATAACCAGAGCCTAGATCCTCTGGGGGGTTCTGAATGGAGCCTTAAGAGTTATCCCGTGGTAACGTAAGGTAGCCCCAGTTGGCCAGAGCCAAGGGTGGAAGCCATGGGTAATATCAGTACAGATGATCTTGGGAGGTGTTGAGTGAGTGAAGGAAGTGTAAGGTGCCACGTTACCCTGGTGGCTGCAGAGTTTTCATCCCCATGAGAATCTCCTTGAATGGCTCCGAGCCAGAAACTTGCTGTGGAATTTCCCAGCTGTGTGTTGGTGTTCGTTCTGTCAGGCTGGGCTGTTGAGAAGCCAGCCTCGGTATGCAATAAATGAGTCTCGTTGGCCTTGGCTCGGGTCAGCGGCTGTGCACATTGAATGGCAGGGGTCCCTGAGCTGGTTCTGTCTAAAATTCAGCTTCTGGACCCAGCCTTCTGTGACTAGCTTATTGGATGAGTTAGGCTCCATCTACTCGCCCCCGCTTCGGGTGGGGAGGGGGTTTTACCAATATACTTGCACGGGAACAGCCCCTAGCATGGACACCGCTGTACTGTGATAGGTCGTTCCCCTTCCTGTCTGGGAACAGCTGTGCAGGTGGAAGGCACCATTATCCTGGTATCGCTGTGCCCTGCTGTAACTAGACCGGTACACCTTGGGTGTGTAGCCAAGCCCTCCGCTCCCCCCCAAACGCCAGGGCAGCGTGTTGCTGCTGTCAGCTGATTGCAAAGCCCCTGTGTAAGCGGGAGGGTGGCTTGGGGGTGAAGGGAGACGGGAGAGGGCAGAGGCTTTCACGTTTAAAAGCCTCGGGCCTGGCCATTGTTAGGGTCTCGCAGCTGGAAGTGGAAATCCCCCGGCTTTATCTGGCTATGAGGAGAATGCGAGCAGCTTAATGGCCTTTTGTGTCCTTTCTCTCGGCTTGTCAATCAGGGGGCGTTTAGTGCACTTTGCCCCAAGCTGGGCCAGATCGGAAGATATGGGAGTATTCCCCAGATGCCGCTGCTAGCCAGCTGTCCTCCTCCCCCGATCGGGGCTGGGATTCCGATCCGTGTCAGCTCAGGTTTAGTATGCAGCGGATTCCTATAGAGAGTTTCCAGCATGCCGATGCCTGGGACAAGTCCCCTCCGGGGAATATGGATCTAAAGGCCTGGGGGCAAACACAGTGCTTCCTGTGCCTTCTCTGGTGGCTTCACTGCAAATTCCCGAGCCCGCGGCGCCGTGGTGCGCTGGCAGCAGCCTGGTGGGTTACTGCGGGGGCAGCTTCCCCAAGTGACAGAACGCAGCGAGCGATGTTTAGCGCTGCTTGTCGAGGCAAGGCCTCCGCTCTTGTTTGGCGGCTCGTCTGTCCTCAGCATTTCTTGTGACCTGGCTGGGGTTGCTTTGAGGGTCATGTGCCCTCCGGTGGAGCAGAATTGGGGTCACCTCGCAGTCACTCCACCGCCCGTTTCTCTCCCCTGCTGCAAGTCTGAATGCAGCCAGGGCCTGGGAGGGTGGCAATCTGCAGTGCCGCTCTCTGCCGCTGGGGTGCCAGAGAAACAGGAGCTTCTTGGCATCACCTTTCCTTTGTGTAACCAGACGTGCTGCACAGGGAGGCTCAAGGCAGCTTGTACGTGTGTTCTCTAGCAGTTAGGCAAAAGCAGGGATGGGGGGAATCAAGTGTTGGAACCAGTGTCCTGTGGGTGTGGTGGCCCTTTCAGCCCGTACACCAAGACTGGGCTTCTGCCTGGAAGATCCTCTCTAACTCAGCCAGATGTTCTGGGTGGGACGCAGGAGCTGTTCTCCTGACAATTAATCCGACCGCCTGAGGCAGATGCTTTCTGGGACACTAGTGGCCTGAGCCCTGGTTCTCTGCTCCCCATTTAGACTCTGCATCCCGGGAGCTGAGCGCAGTGGGTGGGATTTTCCGGAGCTCTTAGCACTGGCCAAACCCTGAGGACAGGGAGTTTGTCCAGTGATTCTAGCGGGAGAGCCCTCTGCAAAGCGCTCTGAGCACAGAGTGTTGTTAACACTCTACTTCCAAGTCTCAGATTGAAAGCTCCCCCTTGTCCCAACTCTGCATACTTCCCAGTCCCTGGGCTCTGTGGGCTACTGGGCGGGGTGGTACATTGCAGCATTGTGCTGAGGATTGAGAGCCGCAGGGAGAGACTGCTCGGGCGCGAGGCTCCCCTGCAAGTGACTCATGGCGTTCCCAGGGTCAGAGCTAATTCCTTGACAGCATCCCTCCTCCAGGCTAGGCCATGTATTCAATCCAGCTGTGGGTAGCCGTGGTGGTTCCTGCGGCACTCAGCACTGCATGTAGCCCCCGGCGCTCCTCTGGACCGCTTCCCTTGCCGGGCTGCTGTCTGCATCGCATGTGCGCCTGCATGAGACCAGCGAGCTGTTCTGGCTGGGGCAGATTGCGCTCTGCAGCTGGCAGGAGTTAAATGTTTGAATTTCTGAGACCCCGAGAGGTCTCTAGCCAGATTCCCGTCTGGCTGTGTTCCTGCTCTCTGGAACCAGGACAAGAGAGTGCCCCTGAGCGGGGCTCTTAGAATACCCCGCCCCAGGTGAATCCCGAACGAGCGTGCAGAGTTTGGGAATCAGGGAGTGATGGTGATCGGCAGAAGCCCCTGCAGACTTTCCCCACTTAACCCCTTCATAAACTCTTCCCCATCTCTTGCCCCTACAGCAGGCTTTGGACCAGGCACTCGGCTCCGTCCGCTGGGTGGCTAGCTCACTTCTGCCTCCACAGCCTGATCTTGTGTCGGTCCCTGGCCACCTCACACTGAGTCGAGGGCTGGCGTCACTGGGCCCGTGGCTAGTCTTGCGGGCCGGCCTGTGGCCCGGTCACTGAGCCCAGGGCTGGCGTCGCTGGGCCGGCCTGCAGTCTGGTCACTGAGCCCAGTGTTTGTTCCCTGATCGTTCCGCTCTCCGTAGGCAGGACCCCCCCCCCCCCCCCCCCAGCCCCTCTCACGCTGGCTTTCCCATTGCAGCGGGTGGTTTTCTGCCAGCTGAAGGAGGCGCTGGCAGTCGACTGGAGCAGTGAGAAGGCGAAGGCAGCCCTGAAGCGCACCGCCCCGGACTACTTCCTGCTCCAGGGTAAGGGATGCCTGGGAGGCCTTGTGCTCGCACCCTCCCAAGGAGGGGTGGGGTTGGGGAGCAGGCTGCTTCCCCACTCTGTGACTCGGCTTCCCCATCCTTGCCGGGAGGAGGCCACAGGCCCAGTTCCCACGAGGTGCGTAGTGGGGGTAGGCTCTGAGGCTTTATCCTCCCACACATGCACCCCAGTGTTGGCTGGGCTGGCGAGAGCCACGCACTGTGCCTGGCTCTCTGAATGCTGTGCTCTCCTCCTGGGGAGACGGTTGTTCCCCCAGAGAGCTGCTCCTGTCCTGCTCTTGGCTTGCTCAGGCCTCTGCACTCAGCTGGGAGTGGGGTCTGCTCGTCTCTGCCCAGCGCAGGCCTGGCCAGCGCGCTGTCAGCGCCAGACTCTGCTGAGGAAGCGCCAGGCCCCGCTCAGCCGAGCAAGCACGCGGCACTTCCTGTGGCAGGAGCTGGCTTTGATTTGTTGGCTTTGAGGTTAATGCAAGTTTACCATAACAGCAGTGAGCTAAAAATACCCGGGCGAGCGTGGAAACAGCCGCGCTCCCTAGAGCGGAAGCGCCCTGCCAGCTAGGAGGGACCGGCCCGGCCCCAGCGTGTGGTTTGCCCGCTGCCCTCTCCCTCCAGCGCGCCGCGCTCAGGCGCCGGTGCCCACACGGGCTGCAATCTCGGTGAAGCCACAGCCCCAGGCGGGGTTTTCCAGTGACGTGAGCCAGCGCTGGCTCCCAGATTAATAGCCTACACCACTTCTGTCCCAGAGCCGGGGCTGTGAGCTCCTGCCCACGCCTGGCAGCGCCCACCTCCCCGCACAGCAGGGGGTCCAGAGGGTAAAGACAGGGCTAACGCTCGCTGGGGCTCACTGCAGGCATCGGACACGCCTGCCGCTCCTGGCTGCCTCGGAGGTATCCAGGCCTCCCATTCCCTCCCCACTGCCTGGCTAGGATTCCTCCTGCTGAGTCAGGCTCTGGGGGAGGAGGTGTTGGAGTTGCAGGGCTCCAAGCCTTGCGCCGTCCCGCTCGCTGGCCTGTTCCCTCCAAAGCTGCATTGGCTGCTGCTGTGGCCGAAGAGCCAGCACTGCCTGCCTGCCTGTCTGATGCTGGGCGAGCGGCTCTGGCTGCCCCTGCGTCTGGGAGGGGACTTGACCCTGCCCGTTGCTGGAGACTGTTTTCCCGCTGGCTGTCGGGCAGCACTCGGCGTCTGACTGACACTGCTCGCCTGTGTTCAGTCCCCAGCCGTGCGGGGCTTTCCCCAGTCATTGGAGGCAAAACACCTTAAACAATAGGAGAACATGGCTGTCAATTGGCAAATTGTCCCCGGGACTCGCAGGCAGGGGTAGGATGGGAATGGATTCAAAGCCCCCCTTTGAAATGAACGCCGTATTCGTATTCCTTTGTTCTGGCAGCGCCCGGGCCTGGACGGAGAGCGGGGCTCCATGGGGCCAGGGCCTGCACAGACAGTGTGAGCGAAAGTCCCTGGCCCAGAGAGCTTGATCTGAACCCACAAGGGAGACACTGGAGGGATTGAGGCACTGAGAGGGGCCGTGACCAAGGTTAGCTAGCAGGTCAGTGGCAGAACTGAGAATAGACCCCTAGATCCCTGAGCTGCAGTCCCGTCACACTGTCTGGTACACGTTGGTGCCTCTGTATTGGCCTAGGTATTCAGCAGTCACTGGAGCTGTTCCCGAGGTCCCTGTTCCCGGCTCTGCCGGGGCGCTGGCTCCCAGTGAGGGTTAGTGGTGGCCGAGGTCCCTGTTCCCAGTTGTGCCGGGACGCTGGCTACTCGTGAGGGGTTGGTGGTGGTCGGGCGCTGGCTCGCTGTCGGGGTTTCCTTCTCTGCTGACCTGTAGCGGGCTGCAAAGTGCTGACGCTCCCAAAAGATGAGTTAAAATAGCTGCTCCTGTTTGCTTTACCGTAAGTCATTGCAGACACGCTGGGCCTCTTGGCTGCTTTCCCAGCAGCCCCCAGGACCCTGTCAGATGTGGCAGGGGAGGTAGCCGCCCGGTGCCAGCCTGCCCCCTCGTTAGCGCCTGGGCAGACGGCATGGATGGCAGGCAGGCAGCCCAGATAAACACCAGGCCCAGCTGTTGCCTGTGTTCTCTGCCCTTCCTGGATCTTCCGACGTGATCTGTGCTGGGCTGGGAGTCGCTCCCCTGGCTCCGGGAAGATGGATGGCGGGGCCTAGACTGACCCTTCGGCTCTATCGCCCGATGAGCCAGCAGCTCAAAAGAAACGAGCAGACCTAAGGGCTTTGGCCTGTGGGGTGGCTGGAACGCAACAAGCCAGGCCAGGGTCTGGGTGGGGAGAGAACCAGCCTTCAGACCTGGCGGTGGCAGTGATCGGGGCATTCCGGCACCGCTGTGCTAGGAGGGGGTTGGGCGGGGAGCTCGGCTGCTGAAGGGTTTTGTTCCAGGGCAGGGCTGGAGCCGCAGCTTTGCCCAGCTCAATCAGAACCCGTCCAGCCGGCAACGCTGCCTCCCAAAAGCACTCTGCGTAGCTTGGGGGACCCCGGCACCGGCCTGAGAGCGAGCGTGTCCCTGTTCTACAGACGGGGCGTCCAGCGATGTGCTTGGGTCACTAGGCCTGGCCTCTCGCCATGTCACCCCGAGTTATTCTTTGCCGTCGGTACATTGGCAGTGCTCCGTGCCAGCCGAGATCAGGGCACCGTGTGCCCAGCATGACACAGGCAGACCATCCTCTCTTGCCATCCAAGCAGGTCTGATGGGAATAGATCCTAGCCCTCCTGAACCCCAGGCCAGTGCTCTGTCCACTGGTCCAGGCTACCTCCACCTGGCATGAACCGTGTGCATGTGCATCTCTGACCCAGGCACGGGGCAGCTGTGCCAATGCCCTCGGGCGCGCACAGGGTCTGTAGCAGGGAATTTTCCTGCAAGTGGAGCCGTGTTCTCTGGATTCTCCCATTAGCACTTTTCTTGGCCCCCGGCGCAGTAAAGGTCTCCCTAGGCAGAAGCCCAGTGAGGAATCTCGTTGGTTATCGGAGAGGGTAACTAGCACGCTCAGGGATTGGGATTGTGACCTTCCCCTCTTCCCACCCCTCCCCCCCTCCAGTGCTGCTGAAATTCCGGACGGATAAAGGGAGGGACCCGTTGCCGGAGAGCTGTGCCGAAGACTCGGAGCTGCTGCTGAAGATCCGAAATGAGGTGCTGGACTCCCTGGGCGTCAGTGCAGACCTGCTGCCTGACGACTTCATCAGGTGCGCTGGTTTGGCTGCAGTCCAGAGTCGGGGCTGGGATCGGGACTCTAGGCCTCATGCCAAGCATGCAGTTCAGTCACATCCTCACGGCAGAGTACCTTCCCTTGGCCAGGTACCATTGTCCGCCCTGGGTGCTCCTCACTGCCCACATGTAAACAGGAGCAAAGCGGGTCCCAAAGGAAGTGCCTATCCAATGGGCCTGTCTGCCAGACACACACACACACACACCTCCCCGTGTGTCCCGGCTACGTCCCTTGGGGGCTGCCCATCATGGGGTACTGGAGCTTGCATGTGCCCACAGGTACTAGACTGAAAACTTGACTTTGTGAATCACCTGGGGCCTGTGTCCGTGGCTTGTGAATAGCCCCCTGGCTCCATAGGGTGTCTTGGTGTCTCTCTTCCGTGGGTGCAGGGATTTCTGGGGGGTGGAACTGCCTTTCCTGTACCAGCTCTGCTGGGGTTCAGAGCCTCCTCGCCCACCTCGTGAGGCACAGCTCCTCCCTGCACTGTGAGGGGGATGCCTGCTCCAGACTGGCCCCTCCAAGGGTCCGGGCCCCACTGCCTGGGGCCCAGCATGGGGCCATGCCGCTGCCTGCAGCGCTGAGCCAGCCCCACAGCAAGGAGCGCATCGCAGGATCATTAATCTGGCTCTGATCCCTTCTGGGCAGCCGCGGTTCTGCATCACCAGTGACCTGAGCCGTCTGGCTGCGCCGCCCCGTGGGTGAGCACAGAGCCTCCCGGCCACGCCTGGCTGGGCTCCGCTCCCTCGCCTGGGTCGTCTCGAGCGCTGTTCTGCCCTGCTTGGCTGTGTGGGCCGGCGCATCCTACCCTGACGCGAATGGATGGGCTGCTGGGAAGGCCCGGCTCCTCCCTGCTCTCCCAGGCTGCGTGCGATCCTGTCCCTGCAGCTCCAGGGAGACCCTGGCTCACTCTATCCAGCAAGTCCCGGTGCTCAACGGGCGGATGAGAGCTGGACGCAGTCCCAGCTGCCCTGACCCAGGGAACTGCCCCATTGGGCGGAGGGGCCCTAGGGCAGTGATGCCCTGGGCTGAGAAGGCCCAGCTGAAGCTGTGGACCTGGGGCAGAGATGGCTCCAATCAGCCCTGAGCACATGGGAGAGACCCGGGTACCTGGGCCAGGTGGAGGCAGTGATGGGCTGGACCAGCGGGGATGTGGGAGCCAGGGCAGATGCTGCAGGTTCCCCTTTCCCCCGTGAAGGGGGAGGGGTGCTGCGGGATGGGAGCTGCTCCGTGGGGGGGGGGTGCATGACTCCCCACCCTCTGACCCTGCCTTCGTGTGTGGGCTGGAAGGACCCTCCCTGCGCCCCCGGATTCATTTCAGCCTGAAAATCCCACCCCGCCTGCATGTTGCCACACGCTGCCCAGGGAGCTGCAGGCCGCTGTGCGCCAGCAGGAATGGCGGGAATGCGCCCCGGGCACACGGCAGATATTTCTGGCCCTATTTTTAGAAGGGTCGCATGCAGCATGCGAGGGGCTGGGACAAGACACCCGTGTGGCTAATGAGCTCCCAGCAGTGACGGCTGCTCAGTGCTCACCTCTTGAAGGCCTTGGACCCCCCGGGGCCTCGTCGCATTGGGGTCTATCTTGGGCCCGCTACCCCATCCCCTCTGGCCATGGCTCCTGCCCCTGTCCAATTGTCCTGTCTCGCTGCACCCCTGCCCACCTTTTTCTGTCTCTCGGGGCCCCTCCCGATCATCTCGGGGGTCGGGCCAGTTGACATACCCAGCTGGGAATGACTGCCAAGGCAGCCCTTTCCCTGAGGAGCCCTGTGCCCCACGCCCCCCAAAACGCTTCACCCTTAGCTCAGTCCTCGCTCTGGTTCTCTGCCCCAGCCCATGGATCTAACAGTCACGCTCTTTGCAGACCCCAGCGTTCCCCCTGCCCGGGAGTTTTCCTACCAGGCCTGCCTGGCAAGGGTCACCCGTCTCATCCCTTCCACTGGGCTCCATGCCTGGGCCAGTGATCTTTGGGCCGGGCTGTTAGTCGCTTCTCTCTCATTCACTAGGGTGGGAAGGCTGGGTGGCTGGTCTGGTCATGCCCCGGGCACGGGGCAGCCGGCAGCACATTGGCACTGGGACTTGGGGTGCTGAGCCAGTCGGGCACTGACCTGGCGTGTTTGTTCCTTTCAGCTATTGCTTCTCTGAAATGGCTCCCGTCTGCGCAGTGCTTGGAGGGGTCCTGGGACAGGAGGTCGTCAAGGTAACGGGTGTGGGGCTAGGCTCAGCTGTCAGAGATAGGGTAGTACACCATGGCCGGGAGGAGAAATTTACCCTCCATCACATAGTCAGTGGCAGAGCCAGGATAGAACCCAGGTGACAGAGTTCCCAGCCCCCCCATCTCTAACCACTAGCCCCCCCTCCCCTCCCAGTGCCTGGAATAGAACCCAGGTGTCCTGTCTCCCAGCACCCCCCCTTCTCTAACCACTACACCCCACTCCCTTCCCAGAGCTGGGGATAGAACCCAGGAGTCCTGGCTCCCAGCTCCCTCATTTCCCCCGCCTGTGCAGACAGAACGGGTGGGGACCAGGCGAGGCTTTTGCGGGGAGGTGGACCGTGCTGGGTTCGTGCGGAGGCGCTGTGCCCCCTCCCAGCTGCCTGGCACAGCTGCTGGGCAGCAGCCTGTCGCTGCTCCTCCGGCCTGGGAGCCCTGAGCATTCCTGGGGCTGGGTGTGTCTGGAATCCCCGCCCAGCCCGGCTTGGTTGGGAAGCTCGGTGCCCTGCGCCAGGCACGGCCCTCCCTTCTCCCAGCCCCCTTGGCGGCGCTGCTCTGCTGGGCCCAGAGGCCTGGCTGGCAGCTGGTGGGAGGGTCCTCTCCCTGCCCCCCGCTCGGTCGGCTGGTACCAGTGGAGCGCCCCGGGAGGGGTGCAGTGCGGCTGGGGGTGGGGGCTGCTGGGTGAGTCCCAGGCCGGCCACTGACTTGCTGTGTCCAGGGCTGACCGCTCCCCGCCTCTCCTGGGGCCCTAAGCTGGGCCCCGTCTCCGAACTCCCCGTGCTGGGTTTGGGCCCTGGCGCCCCTGGCCGAGAGCCGCTCTGCAGTGGGATTAGTGCTGCTTCCCCTGCTGGGCCCCTGCCCGACCTCCTGCCCCCTGTGCAGGAGCTGCTTCCGGCTGTGCTTGCCCCCACGGGGGTGCTCTGCCCCCCACGGGTGCTGGGCAGCCCTGGCATGGGTATTGCTCTCTGCAGGGCGGTGACACGACACCCCCCTCGGCGGCAGCTGCGGCTTCCCTCTTACCGCGCTCTCTGCTGGAGCAGCCTCTGCTCCTGGGGCCGGGTGTAAAGCAGTGTGAGCGGGCGTGTGCCCCCATTTCACCTGAGGTTGGGGACAGTGGGTGGCAAGTGCCCCCCTGGCTGATGCTTCTCCATCCCGCAGGAGCCGCCCATGTGGGGTGAAGGAGTTGCCCATAGAAGCTTCTAGCAAGGTGGGGGCTTTCCCCTCCCTGCCCTGGGTGGGTTCCTGGAGCTGGGATTTCGGCTCCAGCCAGGCTTTAACAATGCCCTCTTCCCCCCCCCCCCCCCTCCTCCGCAGGCCCTGTCCCAGCGGGATCCACCCCACAACAACTTCTTCTTCTTCGATGGCATCAAAGGGAACGGGGTCGTTGAGTGCCTGGGTCCCTGCTGAGCCTGGAGTCGCTGGCCTCCCAGTGCGTCTGCCTGCAGCTGCGGTTCAGCACCTGGAGCCCCCCCCAGCATAGCCCTGGAGTGCCACTTGCACCACCGTCCCCTCCAGCTGCAGCCCTGCGGCCAGCACAGACATGGCCCCCACGGGTGCCGGAGGGGCGTAGCCCTGCTGAGGCCTGTGCGGGGGGGGGCAATCCCCCACTTGCTTGCCCTGTGCATTCTCCTGGGCTCTCAAATAAACTCTCTTCTTCCCAACTGGCTTCTTTCCTTCCAGCGCAGCCCCCTCCAGGGTGGGAGCCCAGGCTGGTGGGGCTGGCAGTGCTGGGGCCCGCCACCCTCCTCGCTACGCTGCTGTAAACGCACCCCAAGCTGTCTGGTGCTGCTGGGCCCAGGCCCCCTTGGTCTTGCTCCCGACCCACCAGCTACTGCTGGCCTGGGCCCTGCTTTGCCCTGCTGCAGGGGAAACTGCCTCTGTGCATCTCCTGTCAGCCGTGGCTCAGGGGAAAGGGCACAACCAGGCTGGTGTAGGGCAGGCCCCTCACCCCTGGCCAGCCTCCTTGCGCAGAGCTGCGGGGTGGCTGGTGCAGGGGAGCGGCCTGCAGCGCCTATCTTGAGCTTTAGGAAGCACTTAGGACTAAAATAGCTCGGCTAAGTGGCACTTAGCTGGGAGGGGGCTGGGAAGCCATGGCTTGAGTCCAGGGGCTGGGCTCACCCCCTGTGCCAGGGCTGGCCGTGCTGCGGGGCTCCTGTAACTCCTGGGCTGCCCAGCAGCCAGGGGGCCCAGGGCAGGGATGGCACTGCTGTTTTCCACATGCCCCCACCCCCATTGTGCTTCCAGACAGAGACAGCTGCCCCTTCCCCAAAGCTGCACTGTGGGGGGGTCGGTTGCTCCCTGGCCCTCGCTGGAAGAAGGTGGGGTCAGGCAGAGGGGGGCTGGGGTGAGAAGTCTGGGCCATGCTGCACCCCAGGTGGTGCGGGACTGTGTCCTGGGATGGGTGAAGCCAGAGGCCCCTGGCAGCCATTCCCTTTCCACACCCAGCTCTGGCTCCGCGGGCAGGAGCCCTGGCTGGGCCAAGTCGGCATGTGGCTTCCTGTTCTAAAACTGGCCTTGACCTAGCTCTGAAATAGCCCCTGAAAGTGGCCAGGCCAAGGGTGCTGGGGATCCCCCACCGCTGGGAATGACAGATGCAGGTGCCTCTTTGCTTAAATCCAGTTTTATTGAAAAGGAAACGTACAAAAAAAGCCACTGGTCATGTACAGCAAGCGCATCCCCCTATGTACAGTGTCCCCGTATGTACAGCACCTCTCCCCCTGTACAGTGTGCCACTCGGTGCAGTATTTACAGTGTGCGACTGCCAACCCCCCCCCCCGAGGACTCCCCCGCCCACCTGAGCGCGCCCACCGCTCCCCCTGCGGTGAACCTTGGCCAGCACCTCACCTGCCCTGACCCCCAGGGCAAGGCAGAGCTCTGGGCTGCCCATGCCCAAAGCCCTGGCAGCAGCGCCCCCCCGCCCCCCCCAGCAACCTGTGCGTGGGGAGGGGGTGGCACCAGAGCCAATGTGGCAAGGGCATGGGGGGGTCACAGGTCCCCCTCCCCCAGATCTCTCAGGACGCCCAGCGGTCAGGAGGCAGCAGCTTGCCCTGCAGTGCAGGCAGGGAGGGAGCAGCGAGACGGCTGGCTGAGACCCCCCCCCCCCCCGTCATAGTTTGCCTTCCCTGCTGCTGGAGCCCCAGCACTTCCTGCTGCCCCGAGGGGAGTCGGGGGTGCAGGCAGAGGCAATGCCTGGGGCTGTCATGTGCCACCCCCCCGCCACAGACACAGGGCGCTCCCCGAGAGGAATGCTGGGGGGAGGGGGGGGCTGAGTCCCTGGAGCACCAGCCCAGGGCTGCGTCTGCTGCGGCCGCTCCCCATCATGGGGCCCTGCGGGCACATCCCTGCCATGCGGGGCTCCCACTCAGTACTCGGAAATAAATAAATAAATACAGTGCCCGCGGTCGGGGCAGCAGCCTGGGGCCCAGCCCGCAGGAGCCATGGCTTGCGTGGGGGGGGGGATTTTTTTGGTTACGAGAACCAGTTATGAGCTCTGGAAGTTGCTACATTTTGCCAAGAGGCTCCGTAGTCTGCGCTGGGGGCTGGTCTCCCCCCACGGCTCCGGCCCCTGGGCGGGCTAGTTGGGCTGCACCTCGGCCATCACGTCCACGGGCATGTTGTAGAGGGCGCCCAGCAGCTGAGAGATGAAGTGGTAGAAACGGGCCCAGAGGGCACCTTGTCGCTGCCGCTCCCGCCACTGGGAGGACAGAGAGAGGCCAAGTTAGCCCTGCAGCAGGACTCCCTGCCAGCCCCCCCCGGCCCAGCCAGGCAGAACCCCCCGCTCCCCAGGGGGCTGGCCCTCTGGCAAAGGCCTCCGGGCACGGCTGGCACTGGACTCCCTGCACTAACCACCAGGCTCCAGTGGGGCTGGCTGCCTGTTTGCTAAATCCCTGGGGCGCCCCGGGCTGGCCGTAGCCCCAGGCAGCCTCCCAGTCCCGTGGCTGCCGCAGAGGGCGGTCAGGGCGCCCTGCTGCGGGGCTGGCATGGGGCTGACCAGCTACGCTGGGCTGGTGAGGGAGCCGGGCTGCCTCTCCCATGCTCACACTAAGCTGCCTGCCGCTCGCTCCTGGCCTTATATACCCAGTGCTATTTATAGCTCGTGACTCAGCGGCTCGCTTGCCCAACCGCCCCTTCCGCACGGGGAGGGGTGGTGTGAGAGTCCCGTGCCTGCAGGCCAGCCGGGGGCTGGATCAGCACAAGCGTGCTGGGGGGGGGTCCTACCCCTGGCTCTGGGAGGGAAGTGGGGCGCAGTGGTGAGAGCAGGAGGGTTGGCAGCCAGGACTCCTGGGTTCTATTACCACCTCTCTTTCCCTGGGAGGGCCACTAACCCTTTCCAGCCCCCAGCCCGTGGAGCATGACTCCAGCAGAAGCTGGGCCCCTCTGCCCTGAGCTCGCTACCCCAGCAGCAAGACCAGAGCCCCCCCTAGGCTGGACAGGTTCCCTTCAAGGGTCGCCACCCACAGCCCAGGCTCCCTTCCCTGGGCACCGCCCCCTGCCCCCTCTGATCTTCCCCCACCACCCCGGTCTCTCCGATGGGACTCACCTGCCTCTCGTGGGCCTGGTGGAAGGCGTCACCCATGCGCCGCAGCTGGGCTCCCAGCGCATGCTCCGGGTCCAGGGGCTCCCTGGGGAGGCGGCCGTTGGACACGGCGCCCTCTGGGGCTGGCTCTGTGGGGGGCTGCTCTCTGTTGGGCCCCTCATCCTGCATGGGCTGGAGCTCTCCTGTGGGGTGGCAGATCCAAGCGGTCAGGGCAGCAGGACCCACGGGGGGGGGCAGGCTGCAGGGCTGGTGCCCTCCCAGGAAAGAGGTGAGCCCAGCGCCTGCCCTCCCCCCAGTGGTTGACACCCCAAATCCAGGCAGGACCTTCCCCAGCAGGTCGGGGGTGGCAGGGGGCTCTGACCCTCACCCCATGGGGAGACCAGGGCTGGCAGTGGAGCAGCGGCCGGTGAATGGTTGCTGAGGCCTCGCTCCCAGGGCTGGCGTCGGGCCCAGAGGGGTCGGGCCAGGATACGGCTCCCGATAGACACAGGCCCCAGCGCTCGTCAACAGGAAAGCCCAGAACAATTCCCGTGTACGGGGTGGGGGTGTGGGGGGCGGCCCCAGGCCAGCGGATCAGTAGCCCCATCTCCCAGCTGATCTGCGGGATGCCCGTTTCAACCGACCTCTGGCAGCGCCCCGGCCTGAGCTCAGCAACGGGCGCGTGCGGCTGCTCTGGCCATGTCTTCTGCCCTCGGTCACCGCCCCGGGGCCCTGGCACCTGCAGCCTCGTGACCATGGCAGTGCGAAGCTTGGGGGCAAGGGGTACAGACCTGCCCCATGCCCAGCCTAGAGCTGCACTGCCCGTGGAGACTCACCCAGCCCCCCTGGCATGGCACCCGGGGGGAGCCCTGCAGAGATGTAAACTCTGCCTGGCTGGGACATGCCCGAGCTTGTCAGCCCAACTGAGCTGCCCGGGTCGACCTCCCCATCCCCACAATCACACTCTGCCATCTGCCTGCCCGGCTCCTTGCCTCCCGCCGGCTAACAAGCAGCCCCTCGTTAGCCAAGCGAGCCGGACGGCGCCCTGGGGGAGGAGAGCCATGAGTCAGCAGCGCGGTCTGGGGCCGTGCACTGTTTACTCAGACACGAGGTGTCTCAGCTCCATGCGGGAAGGGAGCCTGTCGTCGCTGGCTTTGCTGCCGGAGCCCCAGCCGGATGGTGACACAGATCCTGCCGGGCTGGGGCAGCACGGCGACTCCGAGCCACCACGGGAAGTCTCCGGCAGGGGCTAGCAGGGCCACGGCTAATGGTGTGTGGCAGCTGGGGGTGCGGGGGGGGGGGGGGGGGGAGGGGGGCATCCCGCAGGAAAACCCAGGGACCCGTGCAGCACGGCCACCCCCGAGCCCCGCGGGCTCTGATGGTGCATCAGCCTGCACGACAGGTGACACTGGACCTGTCCCTTTGGTGCTTGTGCGACCGCACTAGGGTGGGGGTGGAGACTAGCTGGGGGTATCTGGGTTGCCCCCACTCCCCTGAGCTCAGCTGCGCTGCGTGGGCGAGTCAGAACGTGGCCTGGCTCATTCTCCCAGGCTGCCTTAGTCCTGGGGTCGGAGGATCAGGGCCTGGCACTTGCCCTGCCTGTGACCCCACAGGGCTCCAAAGGAAGGGTCCCTGTCTAGGGAGGAGACAACCAGAGCTGGTGCCAGACACAACGGGGCTGGGCAGCCATGTGCCCAGCTCACCGTGCCCAGCACATGCCACCCCTCCCAGAACCACTGCCCGGACCGAGCCTGCCCTGGCCACAGGCTGCCTACGGCACCCACTGGCACCTGCAATCGGGGGGCACGATTAGGCTGCAGCTGTGGCCACAGGGGGCAGCTGCCCCGGCCCCTCAGGGAGGAGTGGGAACCCAGAGATGCCCCGGCTATAAAAGGCGGGGGCCGCTCAGGGCAGGAGCTGACCTCTAGGGCCAGGCGGTCTCATGCCCAGGGCAGGGCATCCCCTCAATGCTGGGTTTCCTGCCCCTTTCTCCACCCCCTCTGGCCGTGCCGGGTAGGGGGGGCACTCGCAGGGAGACTCACCATGTGCCCTGCTGCTCCTGGTCCTGCCAGCTTCGGGGGCGTCCCAGCGCTGGGCACCGCTGCCGGCGCTGCGGCTCCTGGGGGGCTCCGGCCCCCGGACACAGCGGTAGAGCGAGCAGGGAGTGGGGCCGTCGGGGCAGAGGCCGCAGTTCAGCCGGGGTGGCAGGGCGAGGCTGCCCGGGCAGACGGCGGGCGGCACGGCCACCGGCCCCCCCAGCAGGAAGGCTGGGTCCCCTGGCAGGGCGGCTGTCGGCTCAGAGCGGCTCCCCTCCTGCAGTGGTCTGGCCATGGCGCTCGGTGAGCTCTGCAAGGCAAAGGACGGGGCGGTCAGGGGACCGGGCAGGACCCGGGCAGGGGGACCGGGACCGCGGCCGGCTGCCTCCGGGGCGCAGGGGCCCGCGCTCCCCGCCAGGGGTCGCCGCAGAGCGGGCGGGGGGGGGGGCGACACCAATGTTTGTAAACAAACCCAGGCAGCCCCGACGGTGCCCGACCCCCCTCCCGCCGGGTGCCAGCAGGTCCCGGCCCGGCTCAGCCCGGACGGGGTTTGGTGCAACCGGCGGAGGCTTTTCAGGAGAGATCTGGGGGTGGCGAGGGGGGCTGGGCATCTGCCCCCCCATCCACAGGCACCGGACCCCCCAGCTCCCCACACACTGCCCCCCAAGCCACGGACACCCCCGAGCCCCAGCTCTCCTAGCAATCCCTGCCCTGCGTCCCCCCAACGCCGCCCCACGCCCCGGGCGCTGCCCCTCCGCAGGACCGAGCCAAGACACCCGGGCCCCGCCCCGGCTGCGTCCCCGCCCGGCACCAAAACAATCTCCATGTGCCGCGGGCGCCTGCCCCCGCCACCCGCGCCCCGCCGCCTCCGGACTCTGCTCAACCGCCCGGGCCTCGCTTACTGCAGCTGCATGAACCCTCCCGGGGCGGCTCGGGGGTCGCTGGGTCCCGCGGAGGCTCCGACTGTGCGCGGCGGGCGCGGGGAGCTCGGCTGCACCGGGACCAGCGAAGCCACAGCAAGTCGCGCGCGGACCCCGGCCGCTCCCGGGGCTCGAGGCTGGCGCCGCCCCCCGGGCCGTGACGTCAGCGCCGGCCCGCCCCCGCGCGGACAAGTTCGGGCTTGTGCAGGCGCCTGGGGCGAGCGGGGATCCCCCGGGGGGAGGGGTGCAGGATGCGCGTCCGGGGGTGTCCGGGCTCTAGAGGTGGAGGGGTGCATGGGGGTGCAGGGAAGTGGGGGTGCCAGGAGGGGTGCGCATGGGGCTGCAAGCCCCGGGGGTGCCAGGGAATGGGGGGTGCACCTGGGGAGCAGGATGGAGGTGCAGGCTGCATGCCCTGGGCTGTGGGGGTGCACGCATAGGAACGGGGGTGCCGGGGGTGCGCTAGGGTGTTGAGAGAGGGAGGGGTTGGTGCATGCATGGATCGTGGGGGCGCACAGTGGGGCATGGGGCTACATGGGGTGAGGGCTGGGGGCTTAGGGCAGGGAGAGAGTGGGGGGCCTGCTGGATCCGTGAGAGGGAAAGGGGGCCTGGGCTGCCGGGGGCATAGTGCTGCGTGGGAATGTGGGGAGCGGGGTGCACGGGAGTCGGGACCCCGCAGAACTGGGGCGGAGGGCGGTTGGTTGGGACGCGAGATGAAGTTAGTCGGAGCCCTGCTGGGCAGAAGAAAACGCTCCGCTCAAGTCAGTCCCTGGCCCCCCCGAGGGGACATATAGAACCTGCCGCCCCCCAGTGCAGCCCTACCATGTGCACCCCCCTTCCGCCACGTGACCCTCCCCCTCCCCGCACTGGATACGGCAGGTCTTGCCCCCGCGCCATGGGCAAGGCGGGTGAATGGCACAGAGCAGCGTCACTCCAGCAGGGCGAATCCCCTAAAGCCGCCCGGCCCGATGGCTGAACTGCCGGTGGCTCCGGGGCCCAGGCCTCACGCAGGCTGCGTCGCCGCACGCTTCCCGGGGTGGATGAAACATGACACTGAGCGGACCATGGTGGTTCCAGACGCCCCTTCTCCTTGTCACTTCGGTGAGAATAACCTTAGCTCTGACCCCAGGCTTCCCCCAGAGGCAAATAACACGTCCCACTGCCTCACAAACCTGAACTGTGTCCCTGTCCTCTGAGACCACAGTCCTGTGGCTTGCACCGTTAGGACGACTGCTGTTTGTCATCTCTGCTGCAACAGTGCCTAAAGAACAGAGTCCCCGCTGTGCCGGGCGCTGCCCAGACCCCGACCGAGATCAGGGCCCCGTCACGCCGGGCGCTGCCCAGACCCCGACCGAGATCAGGGCCCCGTCGCGCCGGGCGCTGCCCAGACCCCGACCGGGATCGGGGC
Organism: Caretta caretta; assembly: GCF_965140235.1. Classification (NCBI taxonomy): domain Eukaryota; kingdom Metazoa; phylum Chordata; order Testudines; family Cheloniidae; genus Caretta; species Caretta caretta. The sequence continues at coordinate 830,074 of NC_134228.1, read as the reverse complement.
CCCGTCACGCCAGGCGCTGCCCAGACCCCAACCGAGATCAGGGCCCCGTCGCGCCGGGTGCTGCCCAGACCCCAACCAAGATCAGGGCCCTGTAGGTGCCGGGCACTGCCCAGACCCCGACCGAGATTGGGGCCCTGTAGGTGCCAGGCGCTGCCCAGACCCCGACCGAGATTGGGGCCCTGTAGGTGCCAGGCGCTGCCCAGACCCCGACCGAGATCAGGGCCCCGTCACATTGGGCACTGCCTAGGCCCCGACCAAGATCAGGGCCCTGTCGCATTGGGCACTGCCTAGGCCCTGACCAAGATCAGGGCCCCGTTGCGCCGGGCGCTGCCCAGACCCCGACCAAGATCAGGGCCCCGTCGGACCCAGAACAGCACAGTCCCTGCCTCAAAGACCTTACAAATACACATGAATCTTGCACGAGTTCAGGCACCAATTTCAGGCATTTGGGGCACCTTGGGCGCCTGCGCTGGGCATTACAGGTGCCAGCAGGTGGGAAGCTGGACGGATACAGACCCTGAGACGTCTCTACCCAGCTGCGTGCGCGCACACGCTCTCTCCGGGGAGCAGCAGGCTCCAGGCTGCGGTGGCCAGCCCAGCGTACTGCAGGAAGCACCGGTTCCCAAAGCCGCTCGGGGCGTGTGACTCCGCGGTGACTTGTGTCAGCTTTGTGTTTCCGTCTGAAGGCTGCGGGGGGGAAGAGCCGCCCTGTAGCGACACGGCCCAGGATGTACCAGCCGGCCTGCGGTACGCAGGAGTGGCCGGGGGGCCGGGACGGAGGCAGCAGGGGCTCCTGGGGAAGGAGCTCACGGCTGAGGAGAGCTGGGTTCAGACCCTGGCTCTCCCAGGGGCTCCCCCAGTGACCAGGAGCAAGTCGCTGCCTCTCCCAGGCCCTCAGCTCCCATCGCCGCCGCGGGGAGAATGCGCCAGGCTTTGGTGTTATGCCCGCCATGCGCTGCACCAGGGGCCGTGTGCCGCACCAGGGGCCGTGCGCCGCACCAGGGGCCGTGCGCCGCACCAGGGGCCACACGGGACGACTCCAGCACGCCCAGGGCAGCGACTCCCCCTGGGCTCCGAGTTCAATGGGGCGACTCTGGATTTGCCCTGCTGTAATGCTGTTAAAACCCACATCCCCGGGGCCGACACAGACATGCTCACACCAGTGCGGGGCCCGCAGGACTCCTGGGGGGCAGCAGCGGTGGCCTAACACCAACTGCCAGGGTCAGGGGCACCATTTCTGAGGTGTGTGGGAGGGGGTCCAGTGGCCAGAACGGGAGGCTGGGAGCTGGGACGCCTGGGTTCTCTCCCCAGCTCTGGGAGGGGAGTAGGGTATGGTGGTCCGGTGCGGGGGGGCTGGGAGCCAGGACGCCTGGGTTCTCCGCAGCTCTGGGAGGGGAGTGCGGTCTGGTGGTCACGTTCGGGGGAGCCAGGATGCCTGGGTTCTCTCCCCAGCTCTGGCAGGGGAGTAGGGTATGGTGGTCCGGTGGGGGGAGCTGGGAGCCAGGACGCCTGGGTTCTCTCCCTGGCTCTGGGAGGGGAGCGGGGTGTGGTGGTCACGGTGGGGGGGCTGGGAGCCAGGACGCCTGGGTTCTCCCCAGCGCCGGGATGCGAGGGGCCGGGCCCAGCCACTCAGCGCGGCGGCTCGGAGCAGGCGCAGCAGCGAGGCCGGTTTCCAGGCGAAGTTGCGGCGGCAGAAGCCGCGTCCCCCGGTAACAGCGGCCGGGCCAACCAGGGAGCGGCGCCGGGCGGCGAATCCGTGCGGCCCGCCCGCGGGCGGCGATGGCTGGGACCGCCCGCTGCGGCCTCCGCCCGCCCCCCCCCAGCAGCCTCCCCCCCGTCTGTCCGTCCGCCCCCCCGCTGCAGCCTCCCCCCGCCCCGTGCAGCCTCCGCCCGGCCCCCCATCTGTCCGCCCCCCCCGCTGCAGCCTCCCCCCCGTCTGTCCGTCCGCCCCCCCGCTGCAGCCTCCCCCCCGCCCCGTGCAGCCTCCGCCCGCCCCCCCATCTGTCCGCCCCCCCGCTGCAGCCTCCCCCCCGCCCCCCCGTGCAGCCTCCGCCCGGCCCCCAAGTCTGTCTGTCCCCCCCCCGCCCCGTGCAGCCTCCGCCCGCCCTCCCCGTCTGTCTGTCCGCCCCTCCGCTGCAGCCTCCCCCCCGCCCCCCCGTGCAGCCTCCGCCCGGCCCCCCGTCTGTCTGTCCGCCCGCCCCCCCGCTGCAGCCTCCCCCCCGCCCCCCGTGCAGCCTCCGCCCGGCCCCCAAGTCTGTCTGTCCCCCCCCGCCCCGTGCAGCCTCCGCCCGCCCCCCCGCTGCAGCCTCCTCCCCGCCCCCCCAGCAGCCTCCGCCCGCCCCCTCGTCTGTCTGTCCGCCCCCCCGCTGCAGCCTCCGCCCGCCCCCCCGTGTCTGTCTGTCCACCCCCCCGCTGCAGCCTCCGCCCGCCCCCCGTGCAGCCTCCGCCCGCCCCCCCATCTGTCCGCCCCCCCGCTGCAGCCTCCCCCCCGCCCCCCGTGCAGCCTCCGCCCGGCCCCCAAGTCTGTCTGTCCCCCCCCCGCCCCGTGCAGCCTCCGCCCGCCCTCCCCGTCTGTCTGTCCACCCCTCCGCTGCAGCCTCCCCCCCGCCCCCCCGTGCAGCCTCCGCCCGGCCCCCCCGTCTGTCTGTCCGCCCCCCCGCTGCAGCCTCCCCCCCCGCCCCCCGTGCAGCCTCCGCCCGGCCCCCAAGTCTGTCTGTCCCCCCCCGCCCCGTGCAGCCTCCGCCCGCCCCCCCGCTGCAGCCTCCTCCCCGCCCCCCCAGCAGCCTCCGCCCGCCCCCTCGTCTGTCTGTCCGCCCCCCCGCTGCAGCCTCCGCCCGCCCCCCCGTGTCTGTCTGTCCACCCCCCCGCTGCAGCCTCCGCCCGCCCCCCTGTGTCTGTCTGTCCACCCCCCCGCTGCAGCCTCCTCCCCGCCCAGCCAGCAGCCTCCGCCCGCCCCCCCGTCTGTCTATCCGTCCGTCCCCCCATGCAGCCTCCGCCCGCCCCCCATTCTGCCTCTGCCCGCCTGACCCCCGTCTGTCTGTGTGTCCCCCCTGTGTCTGTCTGTCCGCCCGCCCCCCATCTGTCTGTCCGGCCCCCCGCCCTGTGCAGCCTCCGCCCGCCCCCCCGTGTCTGTCTGTCTGTCCCCCCTTGCTGCAGCCTCCGCCCGTCCCCCCGTCTGTCTGTCCGTCCCCCCCGTGCAGCCTCCGCCCGCCCCCCCTGTCTGTCTGTCCCCCCCGCTGCAGCCTCCGCCCCCCGCCCCATGCAGCCTCCGCCCACCCCCCCATGTCTGTCTGTCCGCCCGCCCCCGTCTGTCTGTCTGCCCCCCCCGTGCAGCCTCCGCCCGACCCCCCGTCTGTCTGTCCGCCCTCCCCGTGCAGCTTCCGCCCGACCCCCCATCTGTCTGTCCGTCCGATCCCCCTGTGTAGCCTCCGCCCGCCCCCCCGCATCTGTCCATCCCCCCCGTGCAGCCTCCGCCTGCCCCCCCGTCTGTCTGTCCACCCCCCCGTGTCTGTCTGTCCGTCCCCCCATGCAGCCACCGCCCGCTCCCCAGTCTCTCTGTCCCCCCCCGTGCAGCCTCCGCCTGCCCCCCCGTGCCTGTCCCCCCCGTGCAGCCTCCGCCCGCCCCCCCCGCGTCTGTCCGTCCGTCCCCCCATGCAGCCTCCGCCCGCCCCCGTCTGTCTGTCCGCCCCCCCGTGCAGCCTCCGCGTACCCCCCGTCTGTCTGTCCGCCCCCTGTGCAGCCTCCGCCTGCCCCCCATGTCTGTCTGTCCGTCCCCCCTGTGCAGCCTCTGCCCACCCCCCGTGGCTGTCCCCCCCATGCAGCCTCCGCCCGCCCCCCATCTGTTTTTCCGTCCCCCTCCGTTCAGCCTCCTCCCGCCCCTCCCATGTCTGTCAGTCCCCCCTCGTGCAGCCTCCGCCTGACCCCCCTCTGTCTGTCTGTCCACCCGCCTGCCCCCCGTCTGTCTGTCCCCCCGTGCAGCCTCTGCCCACCCCCCCGTTCAGCCTCTGCCCGCCTGCCCCGTCTGTCTGTGTGTCCCCCCCGTGTCTGTCTGTCTGTCCGTCCCCCCCGTTCAGCCTCCGCCCGCCTGCCCCCCCGTCTGTCCATCCGTCCCCTCCCCGGTGCAGCCTCCACCCGCCCGCCCGTCTGTCTGTCTGTCCGTCCCCTGTGCAGCCTCCGCCTGCCCCCCCGTTCAGCCTCCGCCCGCCTGCCCCCCGTCTGTCTGTGTCCCCCCCCATGTCTGTCTGTCTGTCCGTTCCCCCCGTTCAGCCTCCGCCCGCCTGCCCCCCATCTGTCTGTCTGTCTGTCCGTCCGTCCCCTCCCCCGTGCAGCCTCCGCCCAACCCCCCGTCTGTCCGTCCGTCCCCCGTGCAGCCTCCACCTGCCCCTGTCTGTCTGTCTGTCCCCCCCCATGTCTGTCCACCCCTGGTGCAGCCTCCGCCCACCCCCCTGTCTGTCTGTCCGCCCCCCCGCCATCTGTCTGTCCCCCCCGTGCAGCCTCTGCCTGCCTGCCCCCCCGTCTGTCTGTCCGTCCCCCCCACTACAGCCTCCGCCCACCCCCCCGCCAGCCCCCATCTGTCTGTCCGTCCCCCCCGCTGCAGCCTCCGCCCGCCCACCCCCCCATCTTTCTGTCTTCCGCCCCCGCTGCAGCCTTCGCCCGCCCCCCCAGTCTGTCTGCCGGCCCCCCCATCTGTATGTCCGTGTCCCCCGCCCGCCCCCCGACTGTGTGTCTGGGAAGGACACATGGCCTCCCATGAGGCCACAATTGTGTTGTGAAGAGTGGAAGGGATGCCGGGCTGGGGCCGGGTCTCATGTCTGTGGCCAGGCACCGTGGGGAAGGGGGGTCCATGCGCCCCGCGGACTCCTGCCTGGAGGGCAGGGAGCAGAGAGAGCATCCCCCTCTGAGTGTGTGTGTCTCTCACACCCACCAATGCACAGACACAGGTCTGCACGTGAACTCACACGCAGACAGGTGTACAGGTGAACACACACACCAACGGGCAGGCAGGCGTACAACACACGAATGTAAGTGACACAGCCGTACAGGTGAACACACACACGAATGGGCAGACAGGCGTACAACACACGAATGTAAGTGACACAGCCGTACAGGTGAACACACACACGAATGGGCAGACAGGCGTACAACACACGAATGTAAGTGACACAGCCGTACAGGTGAACACACACACCAACGGGCAGACAGGCATACAACACACGAATGTAAGCGCACACAGCCATACAGGTGAACACACACACCAACGGGCAGACAGGCGTACAACACACGAATGTAAGTGACACAGCCATACAGGTGAACACACACCAACGGGCAGACAGGCGTACAACACACGAATGTAAGCGCACACAGCCATACAGGTGAACACACACCAACGGGCAGACAGGAGTACAACACACGCATGTAAGCGCACACAGCCATACAGGTGAACACACACCAACGGGCAGACAGGCGTACAACACACGAATGTAAGCGCACACAGCCATACAGGTGAACACACACCAACGGGCAGACAGGCGTACAACACACGCATGTAAGCGCACACAGCCATACAGGTGAACACACACACCAACGGGCAGACAGGCGTACAACACACGAATGTAAGCGCACACAGGTGAACGCACACGCACTACGGCACAAGCACGGACAGGCATACAGGCGACCACGTGCACAGACCCTCGTGCGCAGACACGCCCAGACAGGCGTGCGTGTGCACAAACACGGATGTTCCCACAGGCACACGCAGGAACGCATGTTAGTGCTCGCACACCCAAGGGGAACACACACTAGTGCACTGGGACAGATAGGCACGCGCATGAAAACAAACACGACTGCTCACGCCCACACCGAGCCTGGCTCCGGCTCTCCAGCTCTCCCCCGGCATGGCAGGCGGGGCCCAGCCGGCCCCGGGCTCCCAGCACCCCCCCTTGCAGCGCCTGACCTGCTGCCCACGCGGTGCACACGGGACACACACGCACCCGGGTCCGGCACAGACACTCTCAGACCCTGGAACAGAGGGGGATTGTGCCGGCTTGAATCCCCCACCCAGCTGGGCTCCCCGAGCCGCCCCCCTCCCTCCTGGCACCGAGCTGCCTCCAGGAGCCACCTTCATCTGCCCAGCCGGCCCCCCCCCCCGCCAGTCCTGGGCTCCTCCAAGCTCTGCCGTGCCCCTAACTCCCGACACGCAGCCCCCTGCTAGCCCAGACCTGGGCTTCCCCTCCCCCCACAGCTCTGCTGGTGCCCCTCAGTCTGGACGTGGGGCCTCTACTTTGTCGGGGGCTGCAGCCTGGGGATTGTCCGGGGCTGCGGGGATTTCCCACCATGGGGCTAAGGGAAGGAAATTCCTGCTTTGGTGGGGAGGGGAGGGGCTGCCTCGCAGCTGCTGGAGGCTGAATCCCCTCCCCCCCGCCACGTGCCTAGAACAGGCTCAGAGTTGGGGAGCGCTCCCCAATGTGCCCCCTCTGCCCCGCGGGGACCCCTCTGAATGGGGAGCTTGGTCTCCCTGGCCCCAGGTCTGCAGCTGCAATAACAGGGATGGTTAGTGCTGCGGAATTGGGGTCCCCTGGGAACGGAGACCCAGCAAACTCATAGCATGTTCACCGCTTTGCATGCTCCTTGCATTCACTCACTGCATTGCACACACTCATATTGCATGCTCCTTCTGGTCAGATGGTGTGGCCCGCTGCCCCCTGGAGAGCTGTGGGGGGCAGGCGCATCCTCCCCCTTATGCCCCTGGGGCAGCCTGCTGGTTGCATCAGCTATGGGGCCCGTGGGGAGGGGCCCGTGGGGAGAGACCCTGCGTGCAGCTCCTTCGCAGAGTTCTCTGGTTGCACCCGGGGGCCCAGGAGGAATAGCGGCTGGACATGGGGGACGGGGGCGCCCCCGGAGCAGCTCATCCCGGCAGCTGGGAATGCAGCTCCCCATCCCAGGTCTCCTCCGGATGCCTCGCTTGAAGCCTCGGATGTACCTGCCCCAGGAGCTGGCGGGGAGCCCCATGCCCAGCTCTGATGGTGCCCTGCAGCCCCCGCCCACCCCCCATGATTCCCGTGGCTAATCATCCCAGCTCGGGGAAACGATCTGGTGCCACGAATCTGCTGAGCCCCAGCCAAATCGTTGTGACGGTGACCTAGATCTGGGGGTGTGAGCTCGGGCGGGCGGGCGAGGTCACCGCGCTCGCTGAGCCCCGGCGGGTGGGATGATTCATTGCTCTCCTGATGCGACCGGAGAGGCGGGACACGGAGCCGAGCCGGGGCCTGCGTTGTGGCAGCACCCGCCGGGGACGCGCCTGGACCAGCCGGCCCGTGGCCCCGGGGGCTGCGGGATCCCGTGCCGCGGAGGGGAGGCCCCGGCTCGGGCGCCCGAGCCAACAGGCAGGCTGGGCAGGCAGCAGGCCCCCTGGGCGCCCGGCCTGGCCAATCGCCGCCTCCCGTGCCAGCCGGGCCCCCGGGGAGCCCGCGTTAGTCACTCGCCCGAAGGAGGATGCTGACATCATGGCCTGTTTATTCCTCCCCACGAGCCGGTTCCCCGGTGGCCACACGTGCGCCCGGCGCCCCCCAGTGCGTCAGGCTGCTGCCAAGGTGAGTTTACCCAGCGACAGCGCCGGCCATTCAGCAGCTTCCCGGCTCACGTGACGCGATGCACGTGCGTGTGCGAGCGTGTGTGCGAGCGTGTGTGTGCTACCAGCACGCCCACCCCACGGGCCCACGGTCACTCAGACGGCGGCTGGACCTGCTGGCTCAACTGGGACCGGCCCAGCTCAGCCGGGGGGCGGGGGCTTGTGCTCCCGGACAGACGGACGAACGGACAGACAGCTCCTTTGGATGGACGAGGTCCTGCTCAGCTGATGGGATGGGGGAGCTGCATTCCCAGCTGGTGCAGGCTCCGCCCCCCCTTCCCCAAATCATCCTGGGCAGCCCCTCCCCCCCCCGCAAAGGGCTCGTTTTAAAACGCACCAGTGACTGCAAACGGCCCCGGCCCGTGTCAGGGTAGCCGGGACCCCTGGCCGAGTCTGACTCCTACCCTCAGTGGGGCCCGCTTCTCCCCAGCACCGCAGCCTGGGCCCAATTCTGCCCTGCCCAGAGTGGGAACGTTTTACACCCGGTTCGTGCTGGCCCCAGACCTGGGCACAATGGGTATGAAATTCTCTGGGCCAGCAGAGAATCCTGCACACGAGGTGCCAGGCAGAAAGTAGCCAGAGTCAGGTGCCTGTGAGAAGGAACAATTCCCTGCTCCAACTGGGGGTCTTCAACAGAAATCAGGGCCCTGTCGTGCTGGGCACTACCCAGACCCCGACCGAGAACAGGGCCCCATCGCGCCGGGCGCTGCCCAGATCCCGACCGAGAACAGGGCCCTGTCGAGCCGGGCGCTGCCCAGACCCCGACTGAGAACAGGGCCCCGTCGAGCCGGGCACTGCCCAGACCCCGACCAAGAACAGGGCCCCGTCGAGCCGGGCGCTGCCCAGACCCCGACCGAGAACAGGGCCCAGTCTAAATGGACAAAGGGTCGGTGGGGAAACCGAGGCACAGAGCAGCGACGTGGCTTGCGGAAGGTCTCCCAGCTGGTCAGAGGCAAGACTCCCAACTCTCTGCCCGAGCCACTACAGTGCCCTCTCAGCTCCCATCCTGGAGCCTGTAACTGCCCCTTTGGCCAGGTCCTTCGGGCCGGCCGGGCGGCATTCACCTCCGCTGCAGAGCGGGGCCCTCATGTCATTGCCACGGCGATGACACCCGCTTCCCGCCAACCGCTGTCACCCGAGCCGCCCGCAGCCCTCCAAAAAGCCCCTGAAAATGAGCTCACCGGGAGCATGAGATCAACACGCCGGAAACCACCCGCTGATTCAACTTCCATCCAGGTGGCGGCTGTGGCTGGGGGCTGCTGGCCCAGGAGGGCAGGACGCCCCGTTCGCAGGCGTGGCTGAAAGCAGAACGCGGCAGCAGCCTGGAGCGAACGTGACCAGTGTCAGACCGGGAGTTTGGGGGCACCAGCCCCATGGGGTGGGGTCCTTGCGGGGAGGGAACAGGAGACGCAGTTTATAACTGAGACTGCCCAAGAGGTACAGGGGGCCCCTCCCGCGCTGACCCTCCCCTTAGCCCCAGCCCTGCCCAGAGTCCAAGGGCTCTGCACCCTGCTTCCTCACTGACACCAGGCCCCTAATTTACCCACTAGCCTCCACTCCCCTCCCAGAGCCAGGGATAGAACCCAGGAGTTCTGGCCCCTGATCCCACCCTGTGACCCCCCCAGCTCTAACCCACTAAACCCCACTCCTATCCTAGAGCCTGGGATAGAACCCAGGAGTCCTGGCTCCCGGCCCCACCCCACGACCCCCCAGCTCTAACCCACCGGACCCCACTCCCCTCCTTTCACACCCACTTTACACTGGTGCAAACAGCTGCCCGAGGGGCAAGGCAGCTGGGACCCGGCGCCCAGAAGAGGCCAGGGGGTGCGGTGCGTCCTGGTGGGGTGCCGGGGGGCCAGGGCTGCCGAGGAGACGTCCCTCGCACCAGAGGCTGGCAGCCGCCTGTGGACGGACCCGTCGCTCTGACCCAGGGCAGGAAGGGGGGGTCGGGTGGACAGACCTTTACTCCCCCGCCCCCCCGGCCCATTCCTCCTGCAGACCCCTTGTGGGCTGGGGCGCAAGGAGTCACTTTGGGAACTTTGGCTGTCGTGTCGTGTTGTCTCCCCGAACCCGCCGGCCCCAGCCCCACGTGGACCCCCAACCCCGCTGCGTGCCCCATTTCCATCTCCCTCGCTGACCCTGCACAGACCCCCATGTCCCCGGGTCTCCACACCCTGGTCTGCCCTGCCCCTGTTCTGTGCCCTGAACCCTGCTCTGCCCCCCTTGTCCTTCTTCTGTGCCCCGAACCCTGCTCAGCCTCTGTTCTGTGCCCTGAACCCCACTCTGCCCCGCCCTGTGCCCCTGCTCTGTGCCCCGAACCCTGCTCTGCCCCTATTCTGTGCCCCGAACCCCTCCCTGCCCCTGTTCTGTGCCCTGAACCCTGCTCTGCCCCCCTTGTCCTTCTTCTGTGCCCTGAACCCCGCTCAGCCTCTGTTCTGTGCCCCGAACCCCACTCTGCCCTGCCCCTTGTCCCTGTTCTGTGCCCTGAACCCCGCTCTGCCCCTGCTCTGTGCCCCGAACCCCGCTCTGCCCTGCCCCTTGTCCCTGTTCTGTGCCCTGAACCCCGCTCTGCCCCACCCCGGGCCCCTGCTCTGTGCTCCGACCCCCGCTCTGCCCCTGTTCTGTGCCCCGACCCCCGCTCTGCCCCTCTTCTGTGCCCCGAACCCCACTCTGCCCCCCTTGTCCCTGTTCTGTGCCCCAAACCCCTCCCTGCCCCTGTTCTGTGCCCCGAACCCCGCTCTGCCCCATCCCGGGCCCCTGTTCTGTGCTCCGACCCCCGCTCTGCCCCTGTTCTGTGCCCCGACCCCCGCTCTGCCCCCCGTGCCTCTGTTCTGTGCCCCAAACCCCTCCCTGCCCCTGTTCTGTGCCCCGAACCCCACTCTGCCCCGCCCCGTGCCCCTGTTCTGTGCCCTGACCCCCTCTCTGCCCCTGTTCTGTGCCCCGAACCCCTCCCTGCCCCCTTGTCCCTGTTCTGCTCTCCTGACCCTGTCTCCCTCCCCCACTCTGACCTCTGACCCCCCCCAGCTCTCTGATTAACGCCGCCGGTTCCACTTGGCTGCGCTCCCCCCCAGCAGCTGAGACTGCCCCCCCCCAGCCGGGCTCTCATTGGTGCGAGCTGCTCCCGGCGCAGCCAATAAGCGAGCAGCAGGGAGCCTGTCACCAAAGGAACAAGGGCCACGTGCGGCTGCGGGGCGTCTGCTCCCAATTCCCCCGCGCCCAGCCTTAGAGCGGGGGCTGCATCCCTCCCCCTCCCCCACCGCACCCCCAGAGCCCCCCAGCCTTAGAGCGGGGGGTGCATCCCTCGCCAACTGCACCCCCAGAGCCCCCCAGCCTTAGAGCGGGGGGTGCATCCCTCCCCCTCCCCCACCGCACCCCCAGAGCCCCCCAGCCTTAGAGCGGGGGGTGCATCCCTCCCCCTCCCCCACTGCACCCCCAGAGCCCCCCAGCCTTAGAGCGGGGGGCTGTATCCCTCCCCCTCGCCCACCGCACCCCCAGAGCCCCCCAGCCTTAGAGCGGGGGGTGCATCCCTCCCCCTCCCCCACTGCACCCCCAGAGCCCCCCAGCCTTAGAGCGGGGGGCTGTATCCCTCCCCCTCGCCCACTGCACCCCCAGAGCCCCCCAGCCTTAGAGCGGGGGGTGCATCCCTCCCCCTCCCCCACCGCACCCCCAGAGCCCCCCAGCCTTAGAGCGGGGGCTGCATCCCTCCCCCTCCCCCACCGCACCCCCAGAGCCCCCCAGCCTTAGAGCGGGGGGTGCATCCCTCGCCAACTGCACCCCCAGAGCCCCCCAGCCTTAGAGCGGGGGGTGCATCCCTCCCCCTCGCCCACCGCACCCCCAGAGCCCCCCAGCCTTAGAGCGGGGGGTGCATCCCTCCCCCTCGCCCACCGCACCCCCAGAGCCCCCCAGCCTTAGAGCGGGGGGTGCATCCCTCGCCCACCGCACCCCCAGAGCCCCCCAGCCTTAGAGCGGGGGGTGCATCCCTCCCCCTCGCCCACCGCACCCCCAGAGCCCCCCAGCCTTAGAGCGGGGGGGTGCATCCCTCCCCCTCGCCCACCGCACCCCCAGAGCCCCCCAGCCTTAGAGCGGGGGGGTGCATCCCTCCCCCTCGCCCACCGCACCCCCAGAGCCCCCCAGCCTTAGAGCGGGGGGTGCATCCCTCCCCCTCGCCCACCGCACCCCCAGAGCCCCCCAGCCTTAGAGCGGGGGGTGCATCCCTCCCCCTCGCCCACCGCACCCCCAGAGCCCCCCAGCCTTAGAGCGGGGGGTGCATCCCTCCCCCTCGCCCACCGCACCCCCAGAGCCCCCCAGCCTTAGAGCGGGGGGTGCATCCCTCCCCCTCGCCCACCGCACCCCCAGAGCCCCCCAGCCTTACAGCGGGGGGTGCATCCCTCCCCCTCCCCCACCGCACCCCCAGAGCCCCCCAGCCTTAGAGCGGGGGCTGCATCCCTCCCCCTCGCCCACCGCACCCCCAGAGCCCCCCAGCCTTAGAGCTGGGGGTGCATCCCTCCCCCTCGCCCACCGCACCCCCAGAGCCCCCCAGCCTTAGAGCGGGGGGCTGCATCCCTCCCCCTCCCCCACCGCACCCCCAGAGCCCCCCAGCCTTAGAGCGGGGGGTGCATCCCTCCCCCTCCCCCACCGCACCCCCAGAGCCCCCCAGCCTTAGAGCGGGGGGTGCATCCCTCCCCCTCCCCCACCGCACCCCCAGAGCCCCCCAGCCTTAGAGCGGGGGGCTGCATCCCTCCCCCTCGCCCACCGCACCCCCAGAGCCCCCCAGCCTTAGAGCGGGGGGCTGCATCCCTCCCCCTCCCCCACCGCACCCCCAGAGCCCCCCAGCCTTAGAGCGGGGGGCTGCATCCCTCCCCCTCCCCCACCGCACCCCCAGAGCCCCCCAGCCTTAGAGCGGGGGGCTGCATCCCTCCCCCTCCCCCACCGCACCCCCAGAGCCCCCCAGCCTTAGAGCGGGGGGCTGCATCCCTCCCCCTCCCCCACTGCACCCCCAGAGCCCCCCAGCCTTAGAGCGGGGGGCTGCATCCCTCCCCCTCCCCCACTGCACCCCCAGAGCCCCCCAGCCTTAGAGCGGGGGGCTGCATCCCTCCCCCTCCCCCACTGCACCCCCAGAGCCCCCCAGCCTTAGGGCGGGGGCAGGCAGGGCTGAGCCTGGTATCCCAGATTATCCCGCCTCCCTCCAGCGCCTGGCCCAGCGGGGGGCAGCAGCTGTTTGTCCCGCACATCTGGCAGCCCTGGTGTCCGGGAGCCAAGCCCACCTGGCGGCAGGACAAGGCCAGGTCACGGGCGGCTGTGGCTAATCCCCTGGCTCTGCAGAGCAGGGCAGAGGAAGCCTCAGCCCACTGAGCCAGCAGCCAGAGCTCCCTGGGGGGCCTGGGGTGTGTCCCCCCAGGTTGGGGTGGGGAGCGAGGGAGGGGGGTGAGTTTATCAGGGAAAGCCCCTGCTCCCTGCTGTCCCATCTCGGGGTCTATGGGGTGGGGGGAGTTAGAGCAGGCCGAGCCCGGTGCTGGGGGATGCTCTATCGCTTCCTTGGGGCCTTTTCCCCCCAGGCCTGTAGGGGCCCCACCGGGGTCAGTCTGGCACCACCGTGGCATGTCCAAGGCTCCCAGCGCTGATGCAACCAAGCACCATACGCATAGCCCCCCCCGCCGCCGACATGCAGCCTCCTCTGGGGTGAAGCGCCCCCGCTGCTTAACAGCTGCACAAGGACCCCTCAGCTCGTGCTGAGATGCAGCCACCTCTGGGGTGGGGCACAGGGGCTGTTTATACAGGGACCCCTCGCCCGGTGCTGAGATGTGGCTGCCTCTGACCCTGCCCCGGGCAGCCCCACTCAGTGCCCCCGTTTGGAAGCCAGCCCGGGCCCAACCAGTGGCTGCCAAAGGGAGTGAATCTGGGTTCTCGCAGGGCGGGCTCTGAACGCGCCACCTGGCAACGGTGGCAGATGGGAGCCTGGGCTCGTGTTCGCAGGACACCTGGGTTCCGTTCCCGGCTCTCGCCGGGTGAGCTCGTCTCTGGGCCTCAGAGCCCCCCTGTAACGGGGCTGATGAGCCTCCCCCGTCAGTTTGGGTTGTGGGGCAGGGCCCCCCTCTCCCGCTGGGCCTGTGCACGGGGCACGGAGAAAACGGCTGGCGGGGGGAAAGGAAAGGTTCTGGTGCCCAGGTGAGCCGCTGCCAAGGTCTCAGAGGTCTGCCGAGGTCTACCACCCCGTTCCTGCGGCTGGGCGGGGGGGTCTCAGGCTGGACACTGAGCCCCCTGCCCCGGCAGCTCCTACGCGCTGCGGTGGCAGGAGGGGCCGGTGGGTGCCCTGGGCAGGGCGCAGGGGGAGAGGTGCTGGCCTCGGGCACCAGGGCACCTGGGGGGTTCCCGTGCTTGGGTGGGGTGCACCCAGCCCTCCCTTTGGGGGCTTGCTGCGGTGGGGGGCCTGGCTTCACCCCCCACCCCACCCCACCCTGCTCTGGGGCCACACTCCTGACCTTCCACCCTGGGTGAGTTCTTCCCCCTATAAATCAGTGACTATCCCTCCCCCGTGGCACCCCCCCCCCACAACTGGTCCAGCCCTCTTCTCCATCTGTGTTGCCCAGGCAGCGGCAGCCAATCGGTGCCCGCGAGCCCAGCAGGAAGAGCAGCTGCCGTGGAAACAAGGGCTGGATGCTGCGCAGGGTGAAGCTGGCAACACCCTCACGGGGCTGGCAGGGGCGTGCAGCTCACTGCAGCGGGGCCCCTGGGGCTGCTCGGCTCCACATCGCTCTGGCATCCCAGGCCACCAGCAGGGACAGAAAGGTCCCCAAGAAACAAACTCCCTCTTGGGGAGACCCGAACCCCTCACATAGGGAGCGATACACAGGGGGGCTCCATGCAGGGGCTGCAGGTCGGGGGTGAGGGGCACCGGCAGAGCTGGGTGGGGGGGTGCAGGGCTGGGACAGCAGGGGCTGCAGGTCGGGGTGAGGGGCACCAGCAGAGCTGGGGGGGAGCCGGGGGCTGGGACAGCAGGGGCTGCAGGTTGGGGTGAGGGGCACCAGCAGAGCTGGGTGGGGGGGTGCAGGGCTGGGACAGCAGGGGCTGCAGGTCGGGGTGAGGGGCACCAGCAGAGCTGGGGGGGGAGCCGGGGGCTGGGACAGCAGGGGCTGCAGGTCGGGGTGAGGGGCACCGGCAGAGCTGGGCGGGGAGCCGGGGGCTGGGACAGCAGGGGCTGCAGGTCGGGGTGAGGGGCACCGGCAGAGCTGGGCGGGGAGCCGGGGGCTGGGACAGCAGGGGCTGCAGGTCGGGGTGAGGGGCACCGGCAGAGCTGGGGGGGAGCCGGGGGCTGGGACAGCAGGGGCTGCAGGTCGGGGTGAGGGGCACCGGCAGAGCTGGGTGGGGGGGAGCCGGGGGCTGGGACAGCAGGGGCTGCAGGTCGGGGTGAGGGGCACCGGCAGAGCTGGGGGGGGAGCCGGGGGCTGGGACAGCAGGGGCTGCAGGTCGGGGTGAGGGGCACCGGCAGAGCTGGGCGGGGAGCCGGGGGCTGGGACAGCAGGGGCTGCAGGTTGGGGTGAGGGGCACCGGCAGAGCTGGGTGGGGGGGAGCCGGGGGCTGGGACAGCAGGGGCTGCAGGTCGGGGTGAGGGGCACCAGCAGAGCTATGTGGGGTGCGGAGCTCAGGGCTGGGATATTAGGCAGGGCCCAATTAACACAGGGGCTTCAGGGGCTGCAGCCCAGGGCCTCGGGCTAAGGGGGCCCCATGGGCCGGATGTGGCCCGCTGCTTCTTTTCACGCAGCCTGCAGCAAGTCTCCGCGCCGCGGGACAGACACCGGTCCCCGAGCCTCAGTGCCCCCCCCCCCCCCCCCCCCCCGGGCCTGGAGCTGCAAGCGCCAGCTCGCTGATGTGCCCCTGCAGCCCCCGGCGAGGGGCATCCAGGGTATCTCTGTGTGCTGTCCCCACCCCCAGCACCAGCTCCGCAGCTCCCATTGGCCGGCTACTGCGGCCCACGGGAGCTGCGTGGGGCACCTGTGTGCACGGGCAGTGTGCACCGGGCAGAGCCACCTGGCCCCTCTGCCTAGGACCCGGACTTGCCGGCTACCTCGGGGAGCTGAGCGGTGTGGGGCCAGGGCAGGCAGGGATCCTGCCTTAGCCCTGCCGCGCTGCTGACCAGGAGCTGCCCAAGGTAAGCGCCTCCCAGCCGGAGCTGCACCCCAACCCCCTCCTGCACCCCAACCCCCTACTCCAGCCCGGAGCCCATTCCTGCACCCAAGCCCCCAGAGGCCCCACAAAATCTAATAGCCCCAAGGCCCACAGGAGAGTTAATCCAGCCCTGATAGCAGGGGGCAGCAGGTTGAGGAGGGGCGCCGGCAGAGCTGTGTGGAGTCAGGAGCTCAGGGCTGGGGCAGCAGGGGCTGCAGGTCAGGATTAAGGGGCACCGGCAGAGCTGGTGGGGTTGGGGTAAAGCCCAGCACTTGTTCCTTTTGGGGGGCCCTTTTCACTATTTAACTCAGATGCCCCTTTAGGGCAGAGCGCGCGGCTCCCAGGCTCCCACCCAAGCACTGAGCTGGGCCTGAGGGCCCTGGCGCTTCTGCAGGACACTGCTCAGGGCCCCAGCTCAGACCTGCTCCCAGCTGGAGCATCCTGCGTCCCTCCCCGCCTGGCTCCCTGCGAGGGCAGCTCCCTGGCTGCCTTTGCTGGCTCTCAGCACCGGCCCACGGGCTCCATCTAGCGGGCTCTGTAGGAGCCGGCAGGGTCGCAGGGCCGCGGCCATCATTCTGGGCTGTATTAGCAGGAGTGTTGCAAGCCAGACATGAGAAGTAATTCTTCCACTCTACTCCGCGCCGATTCGGCCTCAGCTGGAGGATGGTGTCCAGTTGTGGGCGCTGCATGGCAGGAAAGATGTGGACAAACTGGAGAAAGTCCAGAGAAGAGCAACAAACATGATGATAGGTCTAGAAAACCTGACCTGGGAGGGAAGAAAACCTGGATTTGTGCTGGAAATGGCCCACCTGATGATCACTTTAGATAAGCTATTACCAGCAGGACAGTGGGGTGGGAGGAGGTATAGTTTCATATTCTCTGTGTGTATATAAAGTCTGCTGCAGTTTCCACGGTATGCATCCGATGAAGTGAGCTGTAGCTCACGAAAGCTTATGCTCAAATAAATTGGTTAGTCTCTAAGGGGCCACAAGTACTCCTTTTCTTTTTGCGAATACAGACTAACACGGCTGTTACTCTGAAACCTGAAAAAACTGGGTTTGTTTAGTCTGAAGAAGACTGAGAGGGGACATGAGAACAGTTTTCAAGGACATAAAAGTTTGTTACAAGGAGGAGGGAGAAAAATTGTTCTCTGTAAGGCTCTGAGGACAGGCCAAGAAGCAACGGGCTTAAATTGTAGCCGGGGCGGTTTAGGTTGGACATGAGGAAAAACTTCCGACCTGTTTGGGTGGTGAAGCCCTGGGATAAATTGCCTCGGGAGGAATCTCCGTCATTCCAGATAAGAGAAACCCCTGTCAGGGATGGTCTAGATAATACTTAGTCCTGCCATGAGTGCAGGGGACTGGACTAGACGACCTCTCAAGGGCTCTTCCAGTCCTATGGTTCTATGGAGGGATGGACAGATGGATGGACGGACAGATGGAGGGATGGACAGATGGACGGACGGCTGGATGGAGGGAGGGACGGATGGAGGGATGGATGGATGGTTGGACAGACAGCTCGATGAATGAAGGGACGGATGGACGGAGGGACAGATGGACAGATAGAGGGACGGACGGAGGGATGGATGGATGATGGATGGACAGATGGATGGAGGGAAGGATAGATGGAGAGACAAACAGGCAGATGGATGAATGGATGGAGGGATGGAGGGATGGACGGAGAGACAGGTGGAGGGACAGATGGAAGGATGGATGGTTTGATGGAGGGACAGACAGACAGAGGGACAGATGGAGGGAAAGGTGGATGGAGGGACAGACAGACGGAGAGACAGATGGACAGATGAAGGGACGGACAGAGGGATTGATGGATGGTTGGACAGACAGATGGAAGGACAAATGGACAGATGGAGGGACAGACAGAGGGATGGAGGGAAGCATGGAGGGACAAATGGAGGGATGGAGGACAGAGGGACAGACAGACGGAGGGATGGCTGGACAGACAGATTGAGGAATGAATGGATGGAAGGAGGGACAGATGGACAGACGGATGGATGGAGGGACAGACAGACAGATGGACAGATAGATGGACAGACAGAGGAATGGAAGGATGGATGGATGGAGGGACAGAGAGACTGACAGACAGACAGACAGACGAAGGGAGAGACAGACGGAGGGACAGGTGGACAGACGGAGGGACAGGTGGACAGAGGAAGGGAAGGGTGGACAGATGGATGGATGGGGGCGGAGGAGGGAGGGACGGAGGGACTCAGGGACAGACGGAGCGCAGAGGCCCCTGTCTCTGGCTGGGGGGGCTGGGTAACCCCCGGCTGCTGTCGGGTCCAGCCCCCCTGACTGAGCCGGGCCGCGGGCGGGGATTGGGGGCGTGGCTCAGACCCGCCAATTGCGGCGGGCCCACACCCTGACGGGCTGTCGTGGCCCTTTTAAGGCCCCCCCCCACGCCCAAGGAAGCGGATGTGGGGCCGGCCACGTGGGGGAGGGGGAGGAGCGCGGTGGCGGGAGCGGCGGGGACAGGTGGGGCGGGCGGGGGGCTCCGGGGCTGGGGGAGGGGTCCGGGGTAAGGGGCTGGGGGGGATTTGGGGGGCGGGGGATAAGTGGGGCTGGTGAGGGGGTCCGGGGTAGGGGGCTGGGGGGGATTTGGGGGGCGGGGCTGGTGAGGGGGTCCGGGGTAAGGGGCTGGGGGGGATTTGGGGGGCGGGGGGTAGGCGGGGCTGGTGAGGGGATCCGGGGTAAGGGGCTGGGGGGGATTTGGGGGGCGGGGGGGCGGGGCTGGTGAGGGGGTCCGGGGTAGGGGGCTGGGGGGGATTTGGGGGGCGGGGCTGGTGAGGGGGTCCGGGGTAAGGGGCTGGGGGGGATTTGGGGGGCGGGGGGGCGGGGCTGGTGAGGGGATCTGGGGTAAGGGGCTGGGGGGGATTTGGGGGGCGGGGGGTAAGCGGGGCTGGTGAGGGGGTCCGGGGTAGGGGGCTGGGGGGGATTTGGGGGGCGGGGGGTAGGCGGGGCTGGTGAGGGGGTCCGGGGTAAGGGGCTGGGGGGGATTTGGGGGGCGGGGGGTAGGCGGGGCTGGTGAGGGGGTCCGGGGTAAGGGGCTGGGGGGGATTTGGGGGGCGGGGGGGTAAGCGGGGCTGGTGAGGGGGTCCGGGGTAAGGGGCTGGGGGGGATTTGGGGGGCGGGGGGTAAGCGGGGCTGGTGAGGGGATCCGGGGTAAGGGGCTGGGGGGGATTTGGGGGGCGGGGGGCTCCGGGGCTGGGGGAGGGGTCCGGGGTAAGGGGCTGGGGGGGATTTGGGGGGCGGGGGGGTAAGCGGGGCTGGTGAGGGGGTCCGGGGTAAGGGGCTGGGGGGGATTTGGGGGGCGGGGGATAAGTGGGGCTGGTGAGGGGGTCCGGGGTAGGGGGCTGGGGGGGATTTGGGGGGCGGGGGATAAGCGGGGCTGGTGAGGGGGTCCGGGGTAAGGGGCTGGGGGGGATTTGGGGGGCGGGGGGTAGGCGGGGCTGGTGAGGGGGTCCGGGGTAGGGGGCTGGGGGGGATTTGGGGGGCGGGGGGTAGGCGGGGCTGGTGAGGGGATCTGGGGTAAGGGGCTGGGGGGGATTTGGGGGGCGGGGGGGTAAGCGGGGCTGGTGAGGGGGTCCGGGGTAAGGGGCTGGGGGGGATTTGGGGGGCGGGGGGTAGGCGGGGCTGGTGAGGGGGTCCGGGGTAGGGGGCTGGGGGGGATTTGGGGGGCGGGGGGTAGGCGGGGCTGGTGAGGGGGTCCGGGGTAAGGGGCTGGGGGGGATTTGGGGGGCGGGGGATAAGCGGGGCTAGTGAGGGGATCTGGGGTAAGGGGCTGGGGGGGATTTGGGGGGTGGGGGATAAGTGGGGCTGGTGAGGGGGTCCGGGGTAAGGGGCTGGGGGGGATTTGGGGGGCGGGGGGTAGGCGGGGCTGGTGAGGGGGTCCGGGGTAAGGGGCTGGGGGGGATTTGGGGGGCGGGGGGTAGGCGGGGCTGGTGAGGGGGTCCGGGGTAAGGGGCTGGGGGGGATTTGGGGGGCGGGGAATAAGCGGGGCTGGTGAGGGGGTCTGGGGTAAGGGGCTGGGGGGGATTTGGGGGGCGGGGGATAAGCGGGGCTGGTGAGGGGGTCCGGGCTGGGGGGGATTTGGGGGGCGGGGGGTAGGCGGGGCTGGTGGAGGGGTCCGGGGTAGGGGTGTGGGGGAGGATTTGGGGGGCAGGGTTCGTGGAGGGTTTGGGAAGTGAGTGGGGGCTGGGGGGCTTGGTGGAGGGTTGGGGTGCGGGTCCGGTGAGGGGGTCCGGGGTAGGGGGCTGGGGGGTAAGTGGGGCTGGTGGAGGGGTCCGGGGTAGGGGGGTGGGGGAGGATTTGGGGAGTGGGGCTGGTGGAAGGTTTGGGAGGTGAGGGGGAGGCTGGGGACCTCCCCCTGTCGGTCTCTGTCTTTGCGTGCCCCGGGGTGCCCCGGCTCTGTGCAGTGGGGGTCACGGCCTGGCCCTGCCCCACACGGGAGGGGCCAGGCCCAGGACTGACCCCGGTGTCTTTCAGAGCAGAGCCGCCCGGCCCGGCCCAGGAGATGGTGAGTCCGGGGGCGGGGGGAGAACCGGCAGGGCGGGGGGGTGTTGAATTCACAGCTCTGGCTCCACCCTGCACCCCCTCGGTCTGGGGTACCCCAGCAGAATGTGGGGGTGGAGCAGGAGTCCTGTCCTGGGGGTCACGGTGCTGTTGGCAGCTCCAGGGGTTACTCACAGTTGGGTCGCCCCGGTTGCTCTGACCCAGCCCAGAGTTGGGGGGACCCTCCCCAGCCCGTGTCAGCCCCCTTACAGCCCCCAGTGGCCCCATCCCCTCACCTCCCCAAGGTGCCAGGTGTCGGGCTCAAGCCGCGCCCCTCTGGGGGGTGGGGAGGGATGTGCAGTCCACCTGCCCCCCTTCCGAGTTTGGGGGGGGTCCTGCCCCTGTGGGCCCCCCCCCCAGCTCTCCCCGCTCTCTCCCTAGTCGGCCACGCTGGACCTGAAGTCGAAGGAGGAGAAGGACGCGGAGCTGGACAAGCGCATCGAGGCGCTGCGCAAGAAGAACGAGGCGCTCATCAAGCGCTACCAGGTGAGAGCTGGCCCGGGGGGCCTGGGGGGGCCGGGCTGGTGCCCCGGGGAGGGCTGGGCAGAGGCCTTAGAGGTAGGAAAGCCCCAGTGAGTTCCCAGCTCCCCCTCCCCTGCGGTGCCAGCCCCCCCCATCCTGGGGCCAGCCCCGGGGTGTCCGACGGGCCCTGGGGAGCCCTGTAATCTGGCTCATGGGACACACAGGCCCAGCAGCAGCTTAGCCCCGGGGATGGTTTATGTAACACCAGGCGGGGGGGTGGGGGGGCGCTGGTCCTAGAATCCCTGGGGGCCCCCTAAACAAGGACATGGGGGGAGGGGGTTATTTTTTGTGAAGCGAAGGCATCTGGTGCTGGTGGTTGTGGGCGTGTGTGCGGGGGGGGTTCCTGGCCTGATGTCCAGATCTCGGGCAGCAGGGAAGGGGGTCGGTACCAGTCCAGATGGGTGCACTGGAGTGGGGATACCAGGCTCCAGGGGCAAGATGAGATGCATACATTGGGGAGTCCTGGCTTTTTGCTCTGGGGATCGAGGTGGGGGGGCGGGGAGGTACCAGCCCAGCTGGGCCCCTCACCCTGCACTCGGCTCGGGAGCCCCGTCACGTCCCTGCCGCTCCCCGCAGGAGATCGAAGAGGATCGGAAGAAGGCCGAGCAGGAAGGCATCGCAGTGACGGGCTCGCGCCGGCCGCGCCACTCCGAGGGGGAGCCTGAGAGGAAGCGGGCAGACAAGGACCTCTCCATCACTGTCCAGGTCTTGCTGTCTCCTGGGGTGAGCACTGGGGCTGGCTGAGGGGGACGGGACAGCCGCCAATGCATGGGGGGGGCAAGGTAGAGTAGCACTGATCAGTGAGGTGGGGAGGCAGGGCTGCTGGGGGGGGAAGGTAGCCACTGATCAAGAGTGGGGGGTGGGTAAACCAGCGAGGGGGGGCACAGCTGCTGTGGTGGGGGAGGGGGGTGGGGGAGCCAGCAGGGAGGGGCAGGGGGCATGGCTGCTGGGGAGCTGAGGGGTATGGTGATTAGTGTGGGGGGTGAGGAGAACACTAAGTCGGGGTGCTGCAGGGGAGGAGGGTGGGGAGCAGCTGTGGTCGAGCCCTGGTGTTGCACGCCCAGCCCTGGCATCTCACCCTCTGCGTCTCTCCCTCGCCCCAGGAGAAGCGTGTGGTCAGCGACAGGAAGTCCCCCGGCGCGCCCAAGGCCAGCCGTGGCCCCGGTCCCCGGGGTGTGGGGCGGGTCGGCCCGTACCCCTCCAGCCGGTCGCCGCGGGCGGAGCAGCCTGACCTGTCCGTCTGGGAAGGGGCAGGAGGCGGCGGAGGGGATGGGCCATCTCTGGGCGGGCGAGGGCGCAGGCCGCGGGGCCGAGGAGCGGCCGGCGCGGTCACGGCGGCAGGAGAAGGAGGCCCTGACAGGAAATCCAAGGTGCGTCGTGTCTTGCGGGCAGTTTGCCAGGCTGGGCCTAGTTCAG
This sequence comes from Caretta caretta, assembly GCF_965140235.1. NCBI lineage: Eukaryota > Metazoa > Chordata > Testudines > Cheloniidae > Caretta > Caretta caretta. The sequence continues at coordinate 807,778 of NC_134228.1, read as the reverse complement.
CAATAGTGCGTTGCACGTGCGTTCATGCTCGCTGCACTAGTGCTGGTGGTGTGTGTTGCTTTCTGCTGGGGCAGGTGCTGTGGAGCAGAGAGGGATGAGGGGGTGAAGGGCTCGTAGCAGGACTCTCCCCCAGGGGGTGGGTTGCAGAGTGGGACATGGGGTCTCTCTGGGGGCCACCAGCTCTGAGCCATTGGGGAATGGGACACAGAATCGTAGCAATGCCGGGCTGGGAGGGCCATCGAGAGCTCATCGTGTCCAGCCCCCGGCGCTGAGCCAGGGCCAAGGAAACCTAGACCAGCCCTGGCGGGGTTTGTCTGACCCAGTCTCTCAGCCGCCCGGAGAAGCCTGTTCCAGAGCTGAACTCCCCCGAGAGTTCGAAAGCTTTTCCGGATGTACAGTTATTCCCTGTTTTGTAGCTGGGCGTTTGATTCCGCCCAGCCCCCCCTTCCCAAGGGAAGTGCGAATACTTCACCTGGCTGAATTCAGACCAGTTCTCCAATTGGTCAAGGTCGTTTTGAACCCTAACCCTACCCTCCAAAGTGCTGGCAGCCCCTCCCCTCCAGCCTCCTGGGCGTCATACGCAGACTTGATAAACGTGCACTCTGTTATCCATGTCACTAAGGAAAATATTGACCGGTCCCAGGACTGGCCCCGGCGGGACCCCACTGGATCCGCCCTCCCGGTTTGAGAGCAAACCATGGATAACTCCTCGTAGGGTGCTGTCTCCAACCAGCCAGGCACCCACCTTAGAGTAACTCTATCTAGGCCGCGTTTCCCTGGTTTGTTATGAAACCGCCATGTGGGACAGTGCCAGAAACCTTCCTGAAATCCCAGCATGTCTCGTCTACTGCTTCCCCCTCGCCCGCGCGGTCAGTAATGCTCTGCCGTAGAAGGAAATTCGCTTGAGACAACTCACGCTCTCGCTCTCTCTGCCGGTGTCCCCTGGGCCTGCCGCGGTCTCGCTCCCCTCCCCACGCCAGGAGTGGGAGGAGCGAAGGCGGCAGAATATCGAGAAGATGAACGAGGAGATGGAGAAGATTGCGGAGTATGAGCGGAACCAGCGGGTGAGTGGAGGGCAGGGAGGGGTGGCCAGGTCAGAAACCTCTCTTTCCCCCCCGCCCCGTTTTGCTAGCATTGCTGGGAGGTGTAGGGGGGTGGTGGATTCCCCCCGGGCCTCCAGGCCCCCTGTGCTGGGCCGTCTGCACCACAGCGCCCTCCTTGCCGTGGGGCTGGGCGAGATGGTGGGGGAGCCGTGGCTCCGGGCTGACCCTGACCCTCTGCAGGACGGGCTGCAGGAGAAGAACCCGGTGCGAAATTTCCTGGATGACCCACGGCGCAGCGGCTCCTTCCAGGAGGCCGACCGCAAGGAGGGGAGCCGGCGGCACGTCCGCAACTGGGGGGGGGCCGACTTTGACAAGGTCAAGACTGGCATGGAGCGGGAGAAGGAGTGGCACGCCCCGGTAAGTACCTGGGGGGAGGGGAGCCAAGGGGGGCCCTGCATGGGGGAGGGCCTTGGGGTGGAGGTCTGTGGGAGGGATAGATGGCATGTGGGGAGTGGGGGTGTATCCCAGCCACCTGCCCCTCTGACCAGGGCCAGCTGGAGCCCCGCAGGGCAGGGGCTGTGCCTGGGTGGGAGTGTGTGGGGCGGGGCGGGGATCCCGCCCCACGGCCCTGTGAGACGCCTGTTTCTGGCTGTGAGCCGCGTGTCTCTCTCCCCCTCCCTGCAGGGCCGCCGGCCAGGCCCCAAGAGCGGGGGGCCGCTGGACATGACGCTGTCCATGACGGGCCGGGAGCGTGCTGAGTACATGCGCTGGAAGAAGGAGCGGGAGCAGATAGACCAGGAGCGACTGGCCCGGCACCGCAAGCCCACGGGCCAGTGGTGCCGGGAGTGGGACGCCGAGAAGACGGACACCATGTAGGAGGGCGGCGCAGCGGGATTCCTGGGGCGGGTGGGGAAGGCCCCGGGGCTGCGCTGGTTCTCGGGGGCCTGAGCTGGGTTGCTTGGGGAGGGTGTCGCGGGGGGCAAATCGGGCCCGGTCTGAGGAGCGTGGGGGCGTGGGGTGGGGAGAGGGGTCGGCCGTGGCTGCACTAACCTGGCACGCGTCTTTCAGGTTTAAGGAGGGTTGTGGCATAGCACCAGAACCGGACCCGGGCGCCAGGCGTGGTAAGTGACCCCAGGAGCACCAGGGCCCGGTGGAGACTGGGGGGGGCCTCCCCATGGGTGGGGGGATATAGGGGAGGATGTCTGTCTTGGAGGGTGTTTGGTCCCTGTGGGACCTCCCTGGGCCCAGGTGCGAGGAAGCGGGGATGGGGGGGTCCCCTGCTGGACAGCATAGCGGTAGTGGGTGGGTGGGGGACACTGTGCCCTGGGGGCAGGACCCCTGTGTGGGGAGGTCCGTTCCTATGCCCTGGGGCGGACCCACTGGTTCTCCACGGGTTGGACTGGCATTGTGGCCCTGGCAAGGACAGACCCTGGGGTGATCCTGAGGCCTCTGCTCCTGGGAAGCATCGTCCAGCTCTTACCTGCTTCCCCCGCCAGCCACGGGGGCTGGTCCAGGGGCATCCCTGCTGTGAGCTCCCCTGCCCCCGGACCGTTAACTCCTGCTGCCCTCTCCTCTCAGACGAGAACAAGCGCCCCCCCAGGCCGCCCACCTTCGGGGAGTTCCTGTCTGAGCACCGGGCCGAGCGCAGGAGGAAGGGCCGGGGCCGACCCGCGCCCACCAAGCCCTACAGGTGAGTCCGCCTTTGCCCTGCTGTGTGAGGGACGAGGGCCGGACTCCTGGGTTCCATTCCTGGCTCTGGGCGGAGGGAGTGGGGTCGGGTAAGTTAGAGCGCTGGAGGTGCCGGGGAGCTGGGAGCCAGGACTCCTGGGTTCTGTCCCTATTTAAGCCACTAACTCCCGGTGTGACCAAGGGGGAGGGGGGCTCTCACTGCACCCCAGTTTCTCTGGGGCTGGTGTGAACCCCTCCTGGGCTAGTTGGCCCTGTTCGTTGGTGTGTCCTGTCCTGTCCGTCCGTGTCCCCCCTCTCACCCCCCCCCAGCTTTTGGGGCAGTTCCCTCCCCCAGCCAGGGAACAGCCCCCTGGGGGCCAGGCTCTGCAGTGCAAGGTGGGGCAGGTGCTGAATGGGGACTGGCTGGGTTGGGCCCTCCTGATGCCTGTTCCTCCCCCGCCCAGCATGCATGACAACCGGTGGGAGGAGAAGGACGAGGGGCCGGTGGCCAAGGAGCTCGACCCCCGCCACGAGGAGCCGCAGGTAAGTGGGGGCGGGGGGTCCAGCCATGGCCATTCGGGGAGACCCCACCCTTCCCCTGGTCCTCTTCATAGGTGGCTTGGTCTGCAGCTGTTCCCCATGTCTCCCTACAGCCCCTTGTCTCCTACAGGCCCCACTTCCCCCAGTCCTGTCGTGGAGACTCACCCTCACGGGATCAGGCCCCGTCCCCTGCCCCCAGCCCCAGCCCCCTAGGTCCCGCTACCCCTCGCTGTCTGAACGTCTCTGCCCTGCCTTGTGCCAGCAGACGGAGGGACTGGCCCCCCAGCTGCCCCCCGAGCCCCAGCAGCCCCCCGATGAGGATGAGGATCAGTGGGAGGATGTCAGTGAGGAGGATGACGATGAAGGCCATCTCAGCTCGTTGGGCGAGGAGGAGGAGGTGCCGCCCGTGGGAGCCCCGAAAGCCCCGCGGGCTCCGAAGGTTGGGCGGGGCCCGGCCCCCAAGTTGGACATGCCACCACCTGGAGCCCATGGAGGACAGGGCAAAGCCCTCAGCCCCTTCTCCCCAGCTGAGGGCTACCAGCCTGTCTCAGACTGGGGCGAGGAGATGGAGCTGAACTCGCCCCGGGGCAGTGTGGGGGACAGCACCCCGCAGGGCCCCGGCCCCGCCCCCCAGGCACAGGGGGCAGGGCCCCCTGGAGAGGCTGCAGGTAAGAGGCACTGGCTGGGCCTTGCCGGTGGGAGGGGAGGAGAGCCTGTGTATTGGGGGGCACGTATCGGGCTGGTCTGGCTCGGGGCGTTTGCCCTGTAGGGGCAATGTGGTGGTGTGGGACTTGGGGTGCAGTCCCAGTGGGATGGGGGAGCAGGAGTTAACAGTGGGAAGGGGTCACAGGGCGGGAGTACTGGGGGGGCATCACCCCAGGAAATAATGGCTCCCATCTCCCCGCAGGGCCGAGCCCCCCAGCTGCGGAGCCAGGCGGGTGGGGCACGGCTGAGCCCGTGGAGACTGGACGGCAGGAGGAGCCGGCTCGGGCAGGGGGATCGATGATGCTAGCAGCCCCTGGCAGCACGGAGAGGCGGGAGCTGGCCACCCCCGCAGCTGTGAGCCCTGAGGAGCTGGGGGTTCCTGCGATGCAAGGTGCTGGGGGGGCAGGGTCTGGAGATGGGGGCTCGGGGCAAGAGCTGGCAGGGGGGAGGGGAGTCTCCCCTTTGGCCTCCGGGGAACCATGGCTGGGCTGGTGGCAGAGTGGGCGGGGTGGGCTACGTGCTGGGCTCACCCCCCGGGGGCGCTCACCCCCAGCCAGGAGGGAACCATGTGCTCCTGGGCTGGGGTGGGGGTGGGTTTGCCCGCAGCCCCCGGCTGCTGATGCTCTCTCCCTCCCGTCCCCAGGAGCCGCGGAGACCCTGAGCCAGCTGGAGCCGGAGCCGGCACTGGGTGTGGTGCAAATCACAGACGTGCAGCGGGTGTGTTTCCGTAAGACCTCGTCCTTGCCCGCTGGCCGCTAGCGGGACTCGCCCCTTCTCTGTCCCTCTGCTTCTTCGCGGCCCCCGCTGGCCGGGGTGCTCCCGCTGCGGATTGACCCACCTGCCGTGCTGGGCCCAGACAGGGAACGGCTCGCTCTGTCACGGGGATAGGCAGATCCCCAACAGGGAAACCGGCCGCAGCCTGTCCCGGGGCTGCTGCGCGTTCCTGTCCCGGGGCTGGTGGCTGTGCCAGGCCCCTTCGTGCCTCTGGCTGGGCAGCTAACCCGGGGCCTGAGTCTGCTGGCAGCGGGGTGGTGGGAGATTGACTTCGGGGGAGCAGGATCAGGCTGGGGTCTGGTCTGAGGACATGGCAAAGCAGCAGCTGCCACTGGGCCACCAAGGGGCGAGCAACTTTAGCCGCTGGGCCTCCCACCTGGGAGCTCTCCACTGCGGTCCGTACTGCAGCATCTGCTGGGGTGTGGGGTGATATCCATGGCCAGGATTTGAACTCACAGCACTGTCTGTCTCTCTGTCTCCCCGTTTGACAGGATAATGGAGAGCCCTGATCCCCCAGAGCCACCCTCCCACCCCCCCGACATGAGGCCAGGCGGCTCCCTCTATGACTTCCACAGAGCGGTAGAGCCTCTTTCCAGAGCCGTGCGGGCAGGATGTGCTTTGAGGCTCAGCTGTCTGGGTTAACCTCCCTGGGGATGCAGGGCTGGGTGGGTGTGTGGGTGGCCTGGAGGGTTTATTCTGGTGGGAATTGCATGACACCGAGCAGGTGGGTGAGGAGGTTGTTCCAGTAACCGGCAGTAAACGTCTGGGATCCGACGTGCATCTGTCCGCAATGAACCTCCCCTGCTGGTGTCTGGGATGGCTGCCCCTGGCTCACCCTGCCCCCCTAGCTCCGAAGTCCAAATGAGGGTTGTGTGTTAACCGGGGGCATGTGTGTGGTCCCCAGCCATGGCTAGCCCTGTCCAAGCACTACTAGCCAATGTCTCCTGTGCTGGGAGGGCTGGAGCCAGCCGCGCTTTGCCCCTTCTCAGCTGTAACCATTGCAAGGGGCTGTTCTTGGGCTGGCTGAATGTGTCCCCATCCTTCTGGTCTGCGCTCCTGAGGAGCCGGTTCCACCCACTGCTGTGCAGACCGTGAACCCTTTCCACAGGGGGTAGAACTCCCGCACCCTGCTCGCTGGGGGCAGGAGCCTCGGGCGAGAGGTGTCTTCACTCCCCGGTGCTGCCCTGGGATGCTTGGTTGTCCTGCCCAGGTCTCCCGCGGTGTCCGGCCGCTTTCGATCATGTAAAAGCAATGCCAATGTACCGGACTTTCTTACAATAAAACCTTCACCAAGCCGCTGGGCCTGGCTGCGTCAGGTCCTTCCTGGGGGAAGGGGTTGGGGCGGCAGCTCGGGTGATGTGTGCCCCGCACAGCTCTGAGAATGCAGCTTGAAGGGGTGGGGGCGTGTGACTTGACAAATCTCTTAATGGGGCAGCCTGCGCTCCTGGGCACGGCCGTGGGCATGGGCAGCCTTGGAGGTGGCCCTTCACTTGGGCACATGCTCCCTGTGGAATCCGTCTGGGCGTAGCCAGCAGGGCTGTCCTTTTGAGACAGAAATCTGGGTAGCTGGTGCTTTCTGTACCTGTTAAACGCGGGGCCCTGGCCAGGTTCCAGCATTGCTAATTAACCCCCTATCCTAAGCCACCTTCCCGCAGAACGTTTAAAGGGGCTGTGGCTGCATCTCAGGGAAGGGTGCAGCCGTTACGGCTTCCACCCCAGAGAAAGCTGCAGTACCGTGGGTGATCTCTGGGTAAAGCCCCGGAGGCTCCCTGGGGTGACGGGCGCTGGGTAAATGTAGCTGGATTGGTGGAACCAGCAGGAGCACTGGAGTAACGTGCGTGGGCGGCTGCCACCTGCCAGACCCCCGTGCTAAACCTGGTTTCAAATCCGTTAATAGGTTTAATCTCCTGGACGTCCGCCCCTACAGTGGGGACCAGAGGAGCTCAGCCGGCTGGGTGCAGAGCTGGCCCTCGCTCCCGTCTAACACAGCCAAGCCTCTCTCCCCAGCACAGTTTGGCTCACGGGTGCTCGGGAGGCGCTGCAGCCGGTCTGGGTGCTCAGATCGCTCAGCTCCTGGTGACGCGGGAGCAGTCGCTCTTCGTCCGAGGGGAGGATTGTGCTTCCCTGGAAGCTACAAAGGGACCTCACAAAACTGGGTGACCAGGCAACAAAATAGCAGATGAAATTTAATGTTGCTAAATGAAAAGTGATGCACCTTGGAAAACATCATCCCACCTCTACTTACAGGACGGGGTCTGAATTAGCTGTTACCATTCCAGAGAGATCTCGGAGTCACTCAGAGTCACGGTAACGCTGAACACACCCGGTCAATGTGCGGCGGCAGCCAAAAAAGCGAACAGAGTATTCGGCATCATTAAGAAAGGGGGAGATATGGCAGAAAATATCATGTTGCCTCTGTATCAATCCATGGTACGGCAGTGTCTTGAATACTGCGTGTGGATGTGGTCACCCCATGTAGCGGGCGGTCACCCTGTTCTGGCCCTGAAGAGGTTAAAAGCCAGCCCTTGGAGCCAATCGGGTCCGTCTGGGCCCTATAAAAGAGCCCTATAAAAGAGCGGCAGGGCCAGAAGGCAGTCAGTCTCTCTCTGGCTTTGGAGAGAGATGGACCTGGCTGCCAGAAGCGGGGGCGGGGACAGAACAGTGCTGGAGAAGGGGCAGGCTGAGCTGGGGAGCTCAGCCTGGCAGGAAGGCCTAGGGAGGGTCTGGGGCAGCAGGCCCAAACCCCTCTTTGCCAATGATGAGTGGCCATCATGAAGGGCAGTTTGCCCCAGAGAAAGAGGACTAGAGGATGACTGGCAGTAGCCACTGAGGCAAGGTGGGCATGGGGGAGGGGGTTCCCTGGAGAAGGGAGACCCAGAGTGTAGGGTGCTGCTGTGAGCAGGACCCCAAGGGAAAGGGGTGCCAGGGTCTGGGAGGGACACAGAGGCCTGAGGCAGATGAGACACTGGTCAGCAGGGGGTGCTCCAAGGCTGAGAAGAGCTAATTCCCAGACTGACTAGCAGGAGGTGCCATGGTGGTGAGTGCTCAATCTGCTACGCCCCATCTCAAAAAAGGTAGATTAGAATTGGAAAAGGTTCAGAAAAGGGCAACAACAACGATCGGGGGCTGGAACGGCTGCTGCATGAGGAGAGATGAATAAGACGGGGACTTCTCAGCTTGGAAAAGAGACGACCGGGGGTGGGGATAGGGTCGAGGTCTGTAAAATCATGACCGGTGTGGAGAAAGTCAATCAGGAAGTGTTGTTTACGCCTCGTAACACAAGAACTAGGGGTCACCAAATGAAATTAATGGGCAGCGGGTTTAAAACAAACCAAAGGAAGCATTTCTTCACACAACGCACAGTCAACCTGCGGAACTCCTTGCCAGAGGATGTTGTGAAGGCCAAGACTATCAACAGGGTTCAAAAAAGAACTAGATAAGTTCATGGAGGATAGGTCCATCAATGGCTATTAGCCAGGCTGGGCAGGGATGGTGTCCCTAGCCTCTGTTTGCCAGAAGCTGGGAATAGGCGACAGGGGATGGATCACTGGGTGATTCCCTGTTCTCTTCATTGCCTCTCGGGCACCTGGCACTGGCCGCTGTTGGCAGCCAGGACACTGGGCTAGACGGACCTTTGGTCGGAGCCGGTCTGCTGCAGGCCCTGGCTTTCCATGTACAGAGCACACCTGCCATGAGCCCCTGGCCATGGACACAGCACAGCTCTCGGAGGCTAATGTGATCCCTGCCCACGCTGCGGGCACCACATGGCCCCACCCTGCCCCTCTGGAGCCAGCGTGTTTCTTAGCTGTAGTGGGGACAGGGAGGTGTTAGAAATCCAGGAAAGTTGGCTTCCTTAAGACCACAAGGACAGGGCAGGTACAGATGCCTCTCTGCGAGCAGCCGTTCAGTCCCCAGACATGTCTCTCAAACGGGTGCAGGCTGGAGCGTTCATTGCAACGATTAAAGCTGTGATTCTTTCATGGAGGTCATGGAAGTCACGGATTCCGTGACTTTCGGTGACTTCCGCAGTGGCTGGTGCAGCTGACTTCAGGGCCAGCTACTCAGGCGACCCACGGGCCACAGTCAGCAACACCAGCCGCTACTGGAATGACCTGGAGCCAGCTGCTCCAGTGGTCCCTGGGGCCAGCTGCACCAGCCAGTGCTCGGGACACTCTGGGCAACTGGCTCTGGGGACTGCCCAAGCAGCAGTCCTGGGGGCAACCTCGGGGAGCGCCAGAACAGTGGTCCTAGGGGTGCCCTGGGGACCGTCCGAGCAGCAGGGTGTCACGGAGTCCCTGGGCGATGCTCTGGAACTGCTCCCCATGAAGCCAGTCAGGACTCTGGGGCAGTCGCCTTTCTGTGAGCAGCCTGTCTTCAGGACACACAGCTCACACAGCTTCCACCTTCCTGGGTCTGACCTCGGAGCATTCAGCAGCCTCTGCCCCTCCATGCGCTTCCCACAGCGAGTCCGCTCAGGCGGGGCTCCTGGGGAAGCCAGAGGGTCCTGCCCCCCAACTCCGCAGTCAGACGTGACTCTCAGCCAGCCAGTAAAACAGAAGGTTTATTAGACGACAGGAACATGGTCTAACACAGAGCTTGCAGGTGCAGAGAACGGGACCCCTCAGCTGGGTCCATTTTGGGGGGCAGTGAGCCAGACAACCACATCTGCACTTCACTCCATGTCCCAGCCAGCCCCAAACTGAAAACCCCCTCCAGCCCCTCCTCCTCTGGGCTTTGTCCCTTTCCCGGGCCAGGTGGTCACCTGATTCCTTTGTTCTCCAACCCTTCAGCTCTCACCTTGCAGGGGGGGAAGGGCCCAGGCCATCAGTTGCCAGGAAACAGGGTGTCGGCCATTCTCTGTGTCCAGACCCCTGCACACACCTGCCCTCTAGGGCTCTGCAATGATCATACACCCTTACCCCACCCCCTAGATACTTAAGAACTGCCTAGGGGAAACTGAGGCACCCCCACACTATTCAGAGGAAACATTAAGAACAGTCCCACTTCGTCACATCTCTCCCCCCTTCGAGATCGAACTGAGCGGGGTCACTTTAGCCGGTGACCTGGGGAAGTTCGAAGCCACCAACGTTCCCATGGATGCCCCAGCATCTCTCCCATTCCTTGGTAGGAGTTACACCAGGCCCTTCCAGTTTCACGCCCTCCCTTAGGTCAGGGGTGGTCGATAGCACTCGCAGGCCGCATGTGGGAAGGTTTATGCAGCCCATGCCCTTTGGCCACCCCAAGAATGTCTCCCCATTGACCATCACCTTCTGCTCCCACTGGAGGTCCGGGGGGCCTGGCCCCAGGAAACTCCACACAGACATATAGGTTGGGGTCAGGAGTGGGAGCCTGTCCACATCCCCAACCATCTGGCTGACGGAGTCTGTGGCCTTGGGACCCAGCAAGGGAGCTAGACACCGGGGCTTTTCCGCAGGGTCCCCTTGGTTCAAATCGCCAGCCTGCTCAAAGGCAGTGAGGTGGCATCCACACCCCACCCCCCTTAACCAGGGGCAGCAATTTAGTCTCGAGGTTCCCTGCGGAACTGGCCCCCCGGGATCTATCCCCACTCACCCCTGGGAGGTCCCCTAGGCCTCTCCGCTCCCCCACCGCCAGTTCATGCTGCTGCTGCTTCTGCAGCTCTTGCTTGGGCTCTCGCTGTCTCCCACGGTCCTCTTGCTCTCTCAGACTCAGCTCCAATCCCGTCCGTCTTGATCCCCCAATGGGGAACCCGATCGTGAAGACCCCCGTCTGGTCGGGGACAGGAGTCTTGGCGATGCCTGGCTCCCGCTTCAGCTGCTCCCAGATCCTGCTATAGCCCCAGTTGGGGTCAGGAATCTGTTCCTTAGAGCGGTCATCCTCCTCCAGCTGCACGATTAACTCTGCTTTGGTGAACTTTCCAATGCTCAACCCTCTCTTTTTGCACAGGGTTACAATGTCCTTCTTAAGGAGACGGTGACAGGCCGTCACTCCGCTCCTCCCAAGTTGTTGTGGACTCACAGGCCCGTGTGTTCTCAGCTCCCCACGGTTTCCAGGGAGAACCCCTAGTGTGTCAGCCCTTCTCGAGGTCACCACCTCTTTGCCAGGGTCGAGCTGCAGACTCCTCCGCCCCTTGGACTGCTCGCTGCAATCCCCAGGGGAACCCTGTTACTGCACAGTCCTTCTCGCTGGTCACACACTCCCAGGGGTTAACCGCCCCCCGAAACCGCTCCTCTCTGAGCCTTCAGCAGGCCTGGTCCTCGGCAATCCCCCTTCGTGTTACTGCTCCCCAGTCACTTACTGCAGGAAGCACCATCCACGGGGTGCAGTACATCCCACCACTGCCACCAGTTGTCACGGAGTCCCTGGGCGATGCTCTGGAACTGCTCCCCATGAAGCCAGTCAGGACTCTGGGGCAGTCGCCTTTCTGTGAGCAGCCTGTCTTCAGGACACGCAGCTCACACAGCTTCCACCTTCCTGGGTCTGACCTCGGAGCATTCAGCATCCTCTGCCCCTCCGTGCGCTTCCCACAGCGAGTCCGCTCAGGCGGGGCTCCTGGGGAAGCCAGAGGGTCCTGCACCCCAACTTCGCAGTCAGACGTGACTCTCAGCCAGCCAGTAAAACAGAAGGTTTATTAGACGACAGGAACATGGTCTAAAACAGAGCTTGCAGGTGCAGAGAACGGGACCCCTCAGCTGGGTCCATTTTGGGGGGCAGTGAGCCAGACAACCACGTCTGCACTTCACTCCATGTCCCAGCCAGCCCCAAACTGAAACTCCCCCTCCAGCCCCTCCTCCTCTGGGCTTTGTTCCTTTCCCGGGCCAGGTGGTCACCTGATTCCTTTGTTCTCCAACCCTTCAGCTCTCACCTTGCAGGGGGGGAAGGGCCCAGGCCATTAATTGCCAGGAAACAGGGTGTCGGCCATTCTCTGTGTCCAGACTCCTGCACACACATGCCCTCTAGGGCTCTGCAATGATCATACACCCTTACCCCACCCCCTAGATACTTAAGAACTGCCTAGGGGAAACTGAGGCACCCCCACACTATTCAGAGGAAACATTAAGAACAGTCCCACTTCGTCACATCAGCTGACTTCAGGGCCAGCTACTCAGGCGACCCACGGGCCACAGTCAGCAACACCAGCCGCTACTGGAATGACCTGGAGCCAGCTGCTCCAGTGGTCCCTGGGGCCAGCTGCACCAGCCAGTGCTCGGGACACTCTGGGCAACTGGCTCTGGGGACTGCCCAAGCAGCAGTCCTGGGGGCAACCTCGGGGAGCGCCAGAACAGTGGTCCTAGGGGTGCCCTGGGGACCGTCCGAGCAGCAGGGGTCCTGGGGCAGCTGGAGCAGTGGCCCCAGGGGTGCCCGGAGAGCAGTCCCGGGAGCAGCAGCTGTGGGGCAGTCAACCCCCAGCACTGGAACAGCGGGGCCCCAGAAGTAGAGGTTTAGACGGGTATCTTTGGTAAAACTCCTGGACAGGTCACAAGCAATAAATAAAAATTCACTATCTGTGACCTGTCCAGGACTTTTACCCCAAATGCCCGTGACTACATCTTAGCCTTAGCACTAATGCACGGAGCTCCCTGCGCTGACTGGGTTACAGCACGGAGCTGGGTTCTGTTCCCACCTCTGCCACAGCGCTGCTGGAGGACCTTAGGCAAATCCCTTCTCCCTGTGCCTTAGCTCCCCAGCTGTGAAAGGGATCAACTGCGGTGAGGGACGCCGGTCAGGCAGAGCCCTGGAGCTCCCAGCCACTGCCAGCTGGTGATGCCCGGAAGGGGGGAGGCCCCTGCTGTGCCGTGGTAGCCCCTGGAAGGTGCAGTGGGGCCAGGCACTGCGCCTACACTAGGCCCAGAGTCACTCCCTGGCCCCTGCCATGCAACCCCCCTGCTGCTGCTGGGATTCTCCAGGGAGGATTGGCCGCGTCATTGGGGTCCCTGGAGCCAGGCGTGTGGAGCTCCCCTGCCAAGGGGATGGCGCACCCGTGTGGAGCCTGCCCAGCGTGGGATTCGGGGCCGGAAGGGTGACAGGGATGTTGCTGCAGGTGGCAGGTGCTGACTGGTCAGGGATGGGGGTGCGGGCGAGGGTCCCCAGGTGCCCCAGAGCCGCGCACTCTTCTCCAGCCCAAGCCCCCTGCCCTGGGGTGGGGTGGAGAGGCACCTGTGCCGGGAGCGGGGTGGGGAAGAGGGTCCTTGCAGCCCCCAGAGCTCAGGGGGTGCTTCCTATTCCTGGGGGATGCATAGGTGTCCCTCCCTTCTTTGCTCTGCAGCCAGGCGCGGGCAGATTCCTTGGAGGCTGAGACTAGGTGCAGGCTCTGCAGTCAAAGAGATACCCCCACTCCCACAGCATTAAGGGGGGCAGAGCTCTGTCTCCTGGGGACCGGATGGGGTGGTGAGCCGGCAGGGCGCCGAGGGGAGGGGGCTGGTCTGGGCCCTGCCGCCGTGGGGGCAGTCTGGGTGGGAGAGGCTGGCATGGCGCAGGGGGGCCGGGGCCGGCCCAGCGCGGGGGGCGGGTCTGGCACGGGGCGGGTCCGGGTCCGGCACGGGAGTGGGGGCGGGGGAGAGGCGAGGCTGCCCAGAGCGGGCAGGGCTCGGACGGGGCCGGCAGGACAGGAGTTTCGCGGGCGCCCCGGGCCGCGCCAGCCTCCCCCGTGCGCCCTGGGCGCAGCCGGCATGAAGCAGCGGGAGGGAGACGGGCCCGGGCAGCCGGTGCCCCCCAGCTACGCCGGGGATCGGCCGCGGGGGGGCGGGAAGCTGCTGCTGGGGGGGGGCCGGGCCCCCCCGCGCTGGCTGCGCGTCGCCACCGTCTGCGCCTATTTCCTCTGCGTCTCGCTGGCCGCGCTGCTCCTGGTGATTTACTACGGGCTGGTGTGGGCGCCGCGGGGCCCCGGCGCGGAGAACGGCACCGCGCCCGGCCCGCAGGCCCCGCGGCTCTGCAACCACAGCGGGCCCGGGCAGCGGCTGCAGGCGGCGGGGGCCCCGGGGGGCGGCCCGCGGCCCGCGCAGGAGGAGAGGCGAGGGCAGCCGGGCCCCGCGGGGCGCACGGGCTGGAGAGGCCGCGACTGGACCCACTGAGGCGCCGGAGGATGGAGCCGCCCCTGGCCGTGGGACCGAGCCGGGGCAGGAGGCAGCAGCCCCCCCGGCGGGATGAGACCAGGACGGAGCCGGGGCCCGCGGCCTGGGCGCAAAGGGCTCCCCACGCATCGCTCGGGGCGCGGAGCGGGGACCCCCTCGGCGGCCGCAGGAGCCGGACGGTGGAAGCCCCAAAGCGCAGAGACGGCGGGGGGCAGGTGTCCCCCCCACTTCCGGGAGAGGCGCCCAGAAAAGTCCAAACAGCCTCAGGAGGCGGCCAAGGCCAGGCCCGGGAGAGGCGCAGCTGGGGCGGGGCCGCGTGTGGACTGGCTGAGCCGGGAGAAGGGCCTGGAGGCCCCCGGGGGGCAGGAGGCTAACCTAGCAGCATAGCCCCCCCGTCCCCAAGGCACCGTGTGCTGGCGCCGGCAGCCTGGGGTGCTTTGGGTGTCAAGGCCATAATGGACTCAGACTCCCAGGGCCACCGGTCTGTGGGGCCCGGACTGCGGGCCTTGGGCTCAGCAAATCCTGTATCCTTCTGTCTGTCTGTCTGTCTGTCTGTCTGTCTAATAAACCACTCGCTGCTCCTGCCCAGCCTGTGTCCTGCGCCGTGCCATTAAACTTACCCATGGGTAGGGGGCATGGGAGCAGGGGGCGGGGTGGGGGTGGAATTGCAGGGAGCAGGGTGAGGGGTGGGAGTTGCATGGAGCAGGGGGCGTTGCAGGGTGAGCAGGGTGGGTTGCAGGGAGCAGGGTGAGGGGTGGGAATTGCAGGGGGGTTGCAGGAAACAGGGGGAGGGGTGGGAGTTGCAGGGGGAGGGAGAGACCGTGTCACTTTAGCCCATTCCCATCTGTGGGAGTCGTCGCATCCAGACTGGCAGTCAGCAGATACCCTCCAGTCTCCATATTCCATACAGCATCGCACCCCCATGCAAAATTGATGCAGAAAGGGGTGTCCCTGGGCACTGCTGAAGGCTTCACAGGAATTTTTCATTCAGTATTGTGACGGGTTGGGTAACAGAAATCCCTTTGGGGCTGCCACCTGGTGTGCCTAGACTATGTCTGAGCCTGTTTTCCCTGCCAGCTTGGGACCTCAGTGCCCTGCCTGGTTTGAGCCAGACACGCTAGCCTGCTGCAACCCAGACCCAGGCCTGAACTACGTCCCCTGCAAGCTTAACTGAAAACAGCTTAAGAAGTGCTCCTGTCTCCAGCACTCAGGTACCCAGCTCCCAATGGGGTCCAAACCCCAAATACATCCGTTTTACCCTGTATAAAGCTTAAATTGTTTGCCCTCTATAACACTGAGAGAGAGATATGCACAGCTGTTTGCACCCCCCCCCCGGTATTAATACATACTCTGGGTTAATTAAAAAAGTAAAAAGTTATTTTATTAAATACAAGAAGTGGGATTTAAGTAGTTCCAAGTAATAACAGACAGAACAAAGTGAATTACCAAGCAAAATAAAACAAAACATGCAATACAGTAAGAAAACTGAATACAGATAAAAATGCCACCCTCAGAGGTGTTGCAATAAGCTTCTATCACAGACTGGATGCCTTCCTAGTCAGGGCCCAACCCTTTCCCCTGGTACAGCCCTTGTTCCAGCTCAGATGGCAGTTTAACATCAACTTTATCCATATGTAACAGAAATGGTTTATCACAATCAGCTTTGACTCAAACAGACTTTTTTTGGTAAGGTTTATCATGGAAATAACAATGTTACTGAATCCCTTTTCAAACTCGTGGTAATATTTGACTGGGTCAATAGTGGCTTGGGCCTTTCGTGATCTCGCCAGGAGTTCTAGAAAATAGCTAGTTTATCCCTGTAAGCTACGACCTGGTGTATCTTCTGTGCCAACGACTAGGCAAATCTTCCCCCCTCCCTTGTCAGCCAGGGTAATTTGCATCAAGTGACACTAGTTTTCAAATTCTCATCATTGTGCATGCCGCAAAATTTCTTTCCCTTTCTTAGAGTTGACTCATCCTTCCCGTCAGCAGGATCGGGTCCTTTCCCCCTCACCTTTCTCCTAGAGAGTTGAGAGCTGAACCTCCCTGCTTACAAGAACCCTTTGGCTGGCTAGGTGTGTCCACCAACTGCAGCCCCTCTGGGCTCCAAGCATCTACACAGATGCTCTCTTGCATTCTTGCTTTCAGATCTACCACCCCCGCCAGCTTAGAGACTGGACTCTGTTTACAGGGACATAATCAATCAATCCCTACCAACAAGTCAGAATCAGAATTCTGCTTACTCTCCACTCCCCACTCTTGGTTCCACATCGGAGCAGACGGGCCCGAGCCCACCTCTGGCCCCTCTCCCTGCTCCTAAGGGCTGAACTAGGCAATTTGCCCGCAGAGCCCTGGAGCTTCCTGTTCGCGGCGTTATAAAACCTCAGCGTTCGTTGCCTGTCGGCGCTTGGGAAAATCGCCTGCGCCCGGACGCAGCCCACGGGGTCTGGGCACACGGGGTGAGTGCTTGCTTAGCTCTGTGCCGCTGTTATGTTGATAAAACAACACTGGATCTTTTCAGGGGACAAGGCAATATGCCATGATTATTATGATAACACAATTTGATTTATAACCAATAGCTAATATCTAATACCTATATACCCATACCCAGTCGCACCCCCACCCAATGTTCTGCAGATGCTGTACAGTCACCTGTTCTGAACGTAGCTTGAGTCCGTAGCTTGATTTCGCAGCTTGGGATTGTAGCTCGTGGCGGCTAACTGTCCAGGAAAGCTGGGCACGAGGAAGAGCCAGGTCTCTGTCGATCGCGCACCGATGCCCTTCCATGTTGGCAGCAGAACGTTACCCAAAGTCTTCCATCTCCCCCATCCTTTTCGTAGGCTTCAGTTTGAACAAGCGTCTGTGGGCCTTGCTGTGTCACGCTGCCTCTGGGTCCTGTGTGGTTGATCACCCATCAATTGCAGACGTGACTTTCAGCCTTGGACCTGGCTTTGATCTTGTTTCCATTGCAACTTTGTTCTGTTTTTTTACGGTGGACTCTTCTCACTCTTCTCATGCATCCGACAAAGTGGGTATTCACCCACGAAAGCTTATGCTCCAATACGTCTGTTAGTCTATAAGGTGCCACAAGACCCTTTAAAAAGAACAGGAGGACTTGTGGCACCTTAGAGACGAACAAATTTATTTGAGCATAAGCTTTTGTGAGCTACAGCTCACTTCATCGGATGCTTGCAGTGGAAAATACAGTGGGGAGATTTATATACACAGAGAACATGAAACAATGGGTGTTACCATACACACCGTAATAAGAGTGATTGCTTAAGGTGAGCTATTACCAGCAGGAGAGTGGGGTGGGGTGGGGGGGGGGCACGGACCTTTTGTAGTGATAATCAAGGTGGGCCATTTCCAGCATTTGACAAGAACGTCTGAGGAACGGTGGGGGGTGGGGAAATAAACATGGGGAAATAGTTTTACTTTGTGTAATGACCCATCCACTCCCAGTCTTTATTCAAGCCTAAGTTAATTGTATCCAGTTTGCAAATTAATTCCAATTCAGCAGTCTCTCGTCCATTTATTCTTTTTACTGTCCAGTTTGACCAGTGTACATGGCAGAGGGGCATTGCTGGCACATGATCGCATAGATCACATTGGTAGATGCGCAGGTGAACGAGCCTCTGATAGTGTGGCTGATGTGATTAGGCCCTATGATGGTGTCCCCTGAATAGATATGTGGACACAGTTGGCGACGGGCTTTGTTGCAAGGATAGGTTCCTGGGTTAGTGGTTCTGTTGTGTGGTGTGTGGTTGTTGGTGAGTATTTGCTTCAGGTTGGGGGGCTGTCTGTAAGCAAGGACTGGCCTGTCTCCCAAGATCTGTGAGAGTGATGGGTCGTCCTTCAGGATAGGTTGTAGATCCTTGATGGTGCATTGGAGGGGTTTTAGTTGGGGGCTGAAGGTGACGGCTAGTGGCGTTCTGCACCTATCCTTGCAACAAAGCCCGTTGCCAACTGTGCCCACATATCTATTCAGGGGACACCATCACAGGGCCTAATCACATCAGCCACACTATCAGAGGCTCGTTCACCTGCGCATCTACCACTGTGATATATGCCATCATGTGCCAGCAATGCCCCTCTGCCATGTACATTGGCCAAACTGGACAGTCTCTACGTAAAAGAATAAATGGACACAAATCAGACGTCAAGAATTATAACATTCAAAAACCAGTCGGAGAACACTTCAATCTCTTTGGTCACTCAATTACAGACCTAAAAGTCGCAATATTACCACAAAAAGACTTCAGAAACAGACTCCAAGGACAGGTTTCAGAGGAACAGCCGTGTTAGTCTGTATTCGCAAAAAGAAAAGGAGTATTTGTGGCACCTTAGAGGAGAGACTGCTGAATTGGAATTAATCTGCAAATTGGATACAATTAACTTAGGCTTGAATAAAGACTGGGAGTGGATGGGTCATTACACAAAGTAAAACTATTTCCCCATGTTTATTCCCCCCGCCCTGCTGTTCCTCAGACGTTCTTATCAACTGCTGGAAATGGCCCACCTTGATTATCACTACAAAAGGTCCGTTCCCCACCCCCCACTCTCCTGCTGGTAATAGCTCACCTTACCAGATCACTCTCATTACAGTGTGTATGGTAACACCCATTGTTTCATGTGCTCTGTGTATATAAATCTCCCCACTGTATTTTCCAATGAATGTATCCGATGAAGTGAACTGTAGCTCACGACAGCTTATGCTCAAATAAATTGGTTAGTCTCTAAGGTGCCACAAGTCCTCCTGTTCTTTTTGCGGATACAGACTAACACGGCTGCTACTCTGAGAAAAGACTCTTTGCTGCTTTTACAGATCCAGACTAACACAGCTACCCCTCTGATGCTCTTCTCACTTTGTAAGGGCTGTTGTCTGCATCTTCAGCCGTTGGTGTTTGCACTTCACCTGATCAGGACAGGCTGTGGCTGGAGGTTGATTCCATTATCCATGCATCCCTCAGTCACACATCTGAACTAAGTTAATAAGGTTACAGCAGGTTTTGCAAAATGGACTAAGCATTTCAAAATGGAGTTTTAGTTACAATATGGAAAAAACAACTTCATTCTTTAGCTCTCCACTGCGGGCCCGGAGCCATCTCTTCTCGGGGGCGTGGTGGGGCCTTCCAGCGGGGAACAGCCGAGCCCATGGGGCAAATGCTGGTGTCTTCCAGCCTGCACTTCGTGGGCAGCAGCTCCTCCACAGGACATATTCAAAGGGTTTAGGGGTGAGATTCTGTCTGCTCCCCCCTGCATCCTCGTGCCAGAACTGGGGTGTGTCCCCCATGCAGCATTTCCCACAGCTACTGTGCTGAGCTGGAGAGTGGCATGGCCATCCGGGGGCACGGCCAGCTGGGACAACCCAGCAGGCGGAAAATGGGGCTCCATCAGGGTACAGAGCCGCAGAGAACAGAACCCAGGAGCCCTGTTGCTCTGACCACTAGCCCCTGCCGCTCTAAACCATTAGCTCCTCTGCCTAGCTCTGGGGCTAGGACCCTGGAGTCCTGGGTCCCAGTGCGGGGGAGGGGAGGTGGGACCCCCGGTGGCTAATGAAGAGACGGCCCAGGTGCCTGTTTTCACTCACACAGGTGCAATTGTGGGGTTTCTGAGGTAGGAACGCAGAAGCAGAATTAGGCCTGAAGTGGGCCCCTGCCCCGCCCCCTGCAGCTAGCAAAGGCCTCTCAGCTGGGAGGGCTGCAGGTAGCTACCCCAGAGGAGTCCTGTGTTCCTGCCCCAGCTCTGGGAGGGGGCTACAGTCTGAGGGGTCCCTCTGCTTCCTTCTCTCCTGGGTAGAAGGAGATGGAGGTAGGGCTGGTTCCTACCCACCCTCCTGTAGCTATCCCCCATTGCTGCAGCCTCAGCAGAGGAGACATCTGAATGGGCCTGGGCTGGAGTCCCCCCCAGAGGGTCCCTCAGGGCAGGGCCAAAATGCATCAATGGGGCTTGGGTTCTGTGGGTAGCGCCCAAGGTGCAGACAGCTGGGAGGCCCCATGGCAAGGAGCTCACAGCTGGGCGAGAGTGCGGGGCACTATGCCCTCCCTAGCGCTGCAGCAGGAAGCAGGTTGAGATGAGGTTTTTGCAAGGGGAGACTCTCTCCGGCCCCAGGCTGGCCCCAGCTGCCCACACTGTCTGCAGCGACATGGCTGCTGGCAGCAGACAGGTGTCCCGCCATGCCTCAGTGGCTCTGAGACGCCGGGGCGGAAGGCTCATGTGAGCCAAAACCTCACCCGCTTGGCTGGGTGAGTTAATCTCCCCAGGATGCAATTTGGTTCCAGACAGCCCCTTTGAGATCTCCTGTGTCCGACTCGTCTGTCTGCGCAGGGTCCCTCTGCCATCATCGCCCCCGTCCTGAGCAGGTGTGTGTCAGGCGGGGAGCTGAGAGTGTAACTTGCACTGTCATTTACCCCACGGCAGAGTGTAGCTGTTCTGACCCGGGGGGCGTTTCACGGGTGTAAACACCTGCATGACATGGTGGGGGATGGAGAACAGGGCCCTAGTGAGGCCCAGAATGGTTTAGGTGTGGGTGGCAGCACCGGGAATCGAACCCAGAGCTCCAGGAATGGGGGTGGAAGCCTCCACCACAGCCAGGTTCCTTTCTGGGCTGCCACCCCATCTCTGACCCCTCTCCCTGCTCCTAAGGGCTGAACTAGGCAATTTGCCTGCAGAGCCCTGGAGCTTCCTGTTTGCGGCATTATAAAACCTCAGCGTTCGCTGCCTGTCGGCACTTGGGAAAATCGCCTGCAGCCCGGACGCAGCCCGTGGGGTCTGGGCACACGGGGTGAGTGCTTGCTTAGCTCTGTGCTGCGGGCCCGGAGCCATCTCTTCTCAGGGGCGTGGGGGGCTTTCCAGCCAGGAACAGCCGAGCCCATGGGGCAAATGTCGGTGTCTTCCAGCCTGCACTTTGCGGGCGGCTTCTGTCCAGCCGCTCTGGCATTGTCATTATCTCAGACAGGCACAAGTTGCTGTGGTTAGGCTGGTTTGGGCCTCAAAGCTTGTTAAGCCGCTCAGGGCGTTGCTGAAAGTGGCCTGATCAAAGGAGGGTGTCTATCAGAATCCAGGTGAGGCGGTGCCACCCACCTTAAGTGCGGGCTCTGGGCTGGCACTCCTAGATCATTTGCTTTTTCCCCCCGGTCCCTTGGGCTTGCTCTGATAGTCTGCCCGCAAATCAGCAGCGCCTGCTCCCGGACCAGCCGTGTCCCAGGTCAGGGTTTGCCTGTCCCGGTGGCTGCATTTGGGGTAGGAGCTTTCGATAGGCTACGGGTCAGCCTGTGAGTTCTTGGAACGGTCTCGGGGTTTGTCCATGGTGTGGCAAGCCTGTTCGGTTTGATGCTGGCAGCTCAATTCCTGGCACCCGCGTCTTCTCTTCTCTAATGGGCAACCATTATTCGTCGCTGCAGCACAACAAGTCTTGAGCTGCCTCTGCACAGGTGAGGTTTTTGGTATGACTGAGGTATGAATGTAAAGTGGTGCGGTTATACTGGTGTCACTCCCGTGTAGACACACGTATTCCGCATCAGGGCAGCCACTTTTCAGGGTAGTTGAGGTTGCCTGGGGAGGAGTTGGCGCTAACCAGAAGAAGCCCCTCGGATACCTCAGTGCCCCCTTGGCGGCTTACCCCAGCGTAACGCAGTTGGTGGAACTGGTCACACTTCCCTTTGTGGACCAGGCTTGAGATTTTCCCCTGCACCAGGGATTTGGTTCTGGTTCTGGTTCTGTGTTTGCGAAACTGGATTGCTCTGTGGCTTGAAACTCTGCAGCATCGGAGCTGCTGTCTGCCTTGGGCTAAAGAGCCCCATTTCTGCACCTTTAGCTCTGTGAGAACTGTACATGCTGACATGCAGTCACCTGCTCTGGCCACTAGACTCCACTGCCCTCCCAGAGCTGGGGGGGATAGAACCCAGGAGTCCTGGCTCCCAGCCCCCTGCTCTGACCCACTAGCCCCCACGCCCCTTCCAGAGCTGGGAATAGAGCCCAGGAGTCCTGGCTCCCATCAGCCCCTGGGTAACCAATAGCTCCCACTCCCCTCCCAGAGCTGGGGAGCGAATCCGTGAATCTGAGGTTGTGCTGTTGCGCGATCACATTATTCCTGTCGCCAGCCTAAAGCAGGGGAGATGCCGAGCTCAGGCACTTGCTGCTACCCGTGTGGGGCCCGTCTCCTGACTGCAGCGCAGCGACCTGCACCACTCAGACGGGGGTTTTCACCGAGGGCCCACTCCTGTAGGCATTGCTGCCCAAGCCCCCGGATCAGGGCCCGCACCCGGAGAGAGTGCTTTATAAATAACGGTTGTTTTTTCCTACCTGCCCCAACGGCATGGCCTTGCTGTTTCATCACAGAAAGGAAGTGACATTGGGCAACTGGCTCCTCACTGAAGAGTCATTAGCCTCCAATGGCCATTCGCTGGCCTGTGCAAAAGGCACTGGGGGCCTCAGCCCAGCTCCCAAGAGGGCAGGCGCCCATCTACCCATTGGTGCCACCTGGGCCCCTGGGGGCTAGGCAGAGCAGAGAGACCAAGGACTGAGGTCTTGTCTGCTCTGGGGGTCCCAGCTACCCCCGTGCAAACACCGCTGTATGCTGTGATTTGCTTTCCAAGCAGCGTTCAGCCGGACCAGTGCAAACAATGGCGTAGCCTGTCTAGGCAAGGGGTGTGCAGCGGGGCAGGAACTGGGATCGGGGCACATTGCCAGTGCAACCAATGCCTGGGTGGGTGGTGGGGCTTGGATCCCATCTCATCCTGGAGGGGGTGCAGCCGGCAGGGCCCCGGGGACAGTGCTTGGGGGAAGCCGTCCTGGTAGCACCTAGGCAGCAGATTCACTTTATCCAGCACCAAATTCACACATGCTAATTCCTGCAGATTAAAATTAAAAACAAACCTGTGAGTGATTCCAGCTGCTCCGAGCCCCGTTTCCACCCGCTTCCCTGCAGTTTGGGGGCTTGAGGCGTTCCCAAGACCAGGGGGCTGCTAGCGGGGGTGGGGGTTGGTTTAAAACCAGGAACATTCTCAAGGGCAGGGTTTTTTCGGGGAGGGGTTAAGGACAGGGATGGGGGATGAACCCTAATAATTCATGGCCGTTAAGCCGCGGGCTGGGCTGCATGCTCCCCTGCAATGAGACTGGTGGGAAACATCGATTTTCCCTCCCAGTGTGGATGAGGCCAGGGCCTGTCTAGCATGGTATCCCGTCTGCGACAGTGCCCAGCACTATCTCACTCAGAGAAAGGTGTAAAACTCCTTGTAGCTCTGGAGCAGCCTGTCCGCAGGGAAAGGTCGTCAACACCTCTCAGTCAGTATAGATCCTGGCCACACTTCCTGAGTCCTTCCCAGCGGGACGCCAGGTGGTCTCGTGAGTACAAATGTTCAATTCTTTTTTAATAATCCTGCTAAGCTCCTGGCCTCACAGAGATCAAATGTCGGTGAGTTCCACAGGCCAATCTGGATCTGTGTTTTCATAAAACTCTGTGGTTACAGTGCCATTCCTGCAGAGTAGCAGGAAGTGACTAGCCTTTGTATTTTATTGTTTGTTTACAGGATACAGAGCCTGGTGCAGAATGAATGCCACCGAGCTGTATGTTGACTATCCTGACTGGAACAGTAACTTCACTGCGCCCGACTTCGACCTGCCGACTCCGCTGCCTTTCCAGCTGACCCCCGTCCTGTGGGCGTCTCTGGTTCTCTACTCCCTCGTCTTCCTGCTGGGCGTGCCGGGGAACGCGGCTGTCATCTGGGTGACGGGCTTCGGGATGAAGCGCACGGTGAACACCGTCTGGTTCCTCAACCTGGCGGTGGCCGACCTCCTCTGCTGCCTGGCGCTGCCCTTCCTGGCCGTGCCCGTGGCCCGCGACAACCGCTGGGAGCTGGGTGACTTCGCCTGCAAGCTGCTCCCATCCCTCGCCATCCTGAACATGTTTGCCAGCGTCCTGCTCCTGACGGCCATCAGCCTGGACCGCTGCGCCCTGGTGACCAGGCCCGTCTGGTGCCAGAACCACCGCACGACCCGGCTGGCCTGGGGCCTGAGCGGGGCAGCCTGGCTCCTGGCTCTGCTCATGACCCTCCCAACCTTCATCTTCCGGACGACGCACGCCAAGGCGTTCTCAGACAAAGTGATGTGTGTCTTGGAGTACACTCGCGTGTCCGGATACCAGACCGCCGTCGAGGTGTCCGTCGCTACCTTCCGCTTCGCCGCCGGCTTCCTGGTCCCCTTCGTGGTGATCGCCACCTGCTACGGCCTGGTCCTGGCCCGTGTCCACAGGAGCCGTTTCACCCGCTCGCGCAAGACCATTAAGGTCGTTCTTGTGGTGATCATCGGCTTCTTCGTGTGCTGGCTCCCCTACCACGTGGTGGGGCTGATCCTGGCCGCCCACAAGCCCAGCACGAGCCTGTTCAAAGGCGCCTTTGAGTCCGACCCCCTGATTGTGGGCCTGGCCTACGTCAACAGCTGCCTCAACCCCGTCATCTACGTCATCATGGGCCAGGACTTCAAAGACCGGTTCCAGCGCTCACTGAAGTCCATCCTCCGCAACGTGCTGAGCGAGGATTCACTCCACTCCGTGGCTGACAGCAGGAGGAAGACCAGATCCACGCTGGAGACCAAGTCCACAATGGAGGACCGGAGCATCGGGGTTTGAGCTGGGGAACGGGCCCTCAGCAGCCCCACCGCAGGCCGGGCTTGTGACATGGCAGGCGACAGCTGCCTCCCCTTTGCTCGCTGTCGTTACCCTGGGGGGTCCGTGTAGGGCACACAGCCGTGTGGCCACCGCCCCTCGCATGCCCCAGGCCCCTGCAGGCTGTGGGGCGGGACAGACGGTGATTTAATGCATGGTGCCTCCTCTATATTTGCATATCTGAATATTCATGCCCTCATTCTCCTATTTCCCCATCATCCAACCCTTTGGAGCCTCACACTCCTTCCAGCTCCTGCCTTGATTCCCCCCAATCTCCAGTGCCCCATGTCCCCCTGCCCCAAATTTCTCCTCCACCCCTTCCCCCCAGTCTGGCGCCACCCCCAGCAATCCCTCTGCCAGAGAGACGTGGCTGGAGCGCTCTACAACCAGATCTCCATGGCTACAGGCCACATGCTGGGTGGGTCTCCTCTCTGGCTAGGGTCCTCTCTGTGGTTGGAGACCTCCATGCCGTGGGGTCTCCTCTATGGCTGGGGTCCTCCGAGGGAGATCTATAGAGATCTATAACTATAGAGACGTGGCGCACGGAGCTTCACCCTCAGCTCTGCAGCTGTCCCAGGCAGGAGCCCTCAGCCTGGGCCCTCCTCTCCCAAGCTACGGAGGTAACGCCTCTGCCGGGCAGCAGTAGTAGCCTGTTACCCTCTTATGCAAATCAACCATGAGAGGGCGACAGAGACCCACCCTCCCTAGCGCTGGGCTTACAGAGACCCAGAGCTGCAGGGCGTGACTCTCCCTGCCCCTCATGCAGGCGTCGGCACCAGCCCTGGGTGTGACGCACAGGTCAGAATGGGGCAGCGTCTGGGCACGCACGCTGCAGGGGTGCAACTGAGCACCTGAGAGCCAGGTGCCCATGTGCATCCATGCAAGCAGCCCCTGTGCAAGCTGCTGCAAGCAGCATCCACTGGGGGAAGATTACGGGAGAGTTTCTAGCTTCCCACCCCTGTTGCCAGAGGCTCCGAATTTTCTGTAACTTCCCCGTTTTAGTGCTGGGATTTTGGGGTTGGGTTTTTGGAGCCAACCACTGCCCCCCCCGCCCAGCACCCCACAGGGGCACCGTCCTGGAAATGGTGGTGGTTTGGGTTTTGTGTCGTGGGGGAGGATGACTGGCAGGAATTCACTGCCCTCCTGCTACAGGGCCCGAGCCAGCCCCGACAAGGGGGCAAGTTGTTGAGGTTACAGGGCTGCGTGCACCTCTGCCACGCCAGGCGTGGGGCACAGCACCCTGTGTAGCAGCCGTGCTGACCCAGAGGGTCTGAGAGAGTCCTCTGGGGCTTCCCTTTGGGAGCCTGTGCCCAGCAAGCCAAGGTATTGTTTGTTTTAACAATGGGAACAAAGCATGGGGGGGGAAGGGTTTTAAAAACACAGTCTGCGACCATTTTTTCCGTACCTAAATCCACTCTGTGATGGGGATCTAGACAGAGCCGGCGTCGTCAGTTGCCCCAGCGGCTCCTGCATGTCACCCTGGCCCCCCAAACAGCCCCCCCCAAGGAGATGCTAGTTACAAACTGCTCGAGCCCCTTTGCTTGCTGGTGTGCCCAGGCCTTGGGCTGGCCTGGCGCTATCTCCTACCAGCACTCGGGCATTTGCTGAGCAGTGGCTTATCTTGAGCTGTCCTGCCTCCTTCCCGCTTTATTCTGCGGCCAGACGCCGGCTGAGCTGAACCAATAGCTTCATCCCGCAACGTCCACGGACAGCGGGGCCATTTCTTGTCAGGGCATGGCTCCAGCTCCGCCACCCCTCGACTCTCGTCCCTCCTGAACACCGGCCTCTGGAGCAGCTGGGACTGGCCGGGCAGAGATGGGAGACTGAGGCAGAGTGAGTCCTGCCCTGATCCGTGGGCCCAGAACCCCCAGGAGGCCTCACCGTGACGCTCCCTCCGGCCCCGTGTGATTGTGCATTGCTCCGTCAGGGCTTGGCAGCCCCGGCCCCAGCGGCTCCCCCTCGCCCCTGGGCTGAGGTCCCCCTGCCCCGGCCGATCAACAGATGGCTCTGTGGCTTGATCCTTGGCTCTACGCCTTCCTCCGTGAGACTGTACGGGGCTGTGCTGCCAGTTACCCAGGCGAGGCCCCTGCACTGCCTGCTGGCTCGGCACCAATGTGTTCCTGGGCGTATGTCCAGGTTTGCCATAAACACAGACGTGGCTGCTGCCGGGTCTCTCCTTGACGATGAGTGTGCGGGGCCTGGGGGCGGGGTGGGCATGAAGCCACCTGTTTATCTGCCGGGGCAGGGGGACCTCAGCCCAGGGGCAAGGCACCCGAGGGGCTGAGAATGGGGCTGCCACACCCTGAAGGGAGCGTGCGGGGGGGGTGTTTAGCGGTTCATGGAGCTGTCCACAAGGCTGAGCGTTTCGGGGCGCTGGTTCCACGCACACTGTCCGGGGTTCTCTCTTTGCCAGGGTCCCCGCCAGCAGGGCCTACGCAGACCCGTGCATGCACCTTAGGAATCCCGCCCTCCCAGCACGCGGTGCTGCTCCCAGGAGACCAGAGGAACCACGCCCCTGTGCGATGAATAAATGTGCCTCTTTGTCACTGCGTTTGAGTTGGCATTGGGATGTTGGACAGCTGCTTATGGGTTAAAAACTGAGAAGCAGAACCCTGTTCATAGCTGAGCTCAGCAGCTCTGGGCAGCTGCGGTGGGACGTAGCTAGGGACAGCTGCGTGCAGTGCCATGGGGCGGGGGCATGGCCATGAAAGCAGGTGTCTGAAAGGAGCCGCAGGCTGGTTGCCTGGTGGGGTCCACGGTCCGATGAGCTGGGGGTGGCCCTAAAGGCCCCCTCTGCCTCAGTCTGTGGCCCTAAAGCGCAAACGGCTGGGGGTGAAACTTTGACGACTGCTATTTTCACAGCGTCTCGCACTGAGCCAGGTGCTTCCCAGTGGGCACAGAGCACGGCATTCCCTGGCCCCAGGACTCCGAACCTGCGGTCAGATCCGGGCTGGTGCAGGGGGGCCACGACCCAAGGAGCCCAGCCGCTGGGCGCTAGGGGCCTGCTTTTGGATGTGCCACAAGCGAAGGTAGCGGGGAGCGGCAGGGGCCGCACCAGCACAAAGACCTCGCTGTTCTCAGGGACAGCACACGCTGTCCGGCAGGGTGCAAGCAGAAACATCCCCCGTGAGTCTGTGTGTTATGGTTGCACCTAAAGGCCCCAATCCCAGCCTGGGCCCCTCCTTGTTTTAGGGGCTGCAAAGGAGAGCCCCTGCCCACACCGCTAACAAATCCAGAGCCCAGCTGAAAGGTGGCGGGTTTGGTTACACACGTGACCCTGGGGCCAGCAGGATCCTATGGGGGGGACGCAGTTTGGCAGTTGAGTCCAGGCCTCTCTCCCACCCCACAGGGCAGTAGCAAGGCGCTGACTGCAGTTCTCGTTTCCGGTGTTTATTTGGAGGCTGGTCACAGGACAGCTGGGGAATGTTCTTGCTGCTCTAAGCAAACTGGCAGCTGATGAAGCAATTGGCCCCCGCACCCCTGCCTAGGGAGGCAGCCATCCCAGCTGTGGGGAGGGTGGGAGGAGCTGTAAAAATGTAGAAATGCCGGGGCTTATGCAAGCAGCTGCGGGCTGTTGCAGAGGTTCTGGGTGGAGTTCTTAGCACACCAGCCTCTCGGGAAGTGGCCCCTGTCAAGGTTCCTTCCCCACTCTGAACTCTAGGGTACAGATGTGGGGACCTGCATGAAAACCTCCTAAGCTTATTTTTACCAGCTTAGGTTAAAACTTCCCCAGGGTACAAACTATTTTACCCTTTGCCCTTGGACTTTCGCTGCCACCACCAAACATTTAACTGGTTACAGGGAAAGAGTTGTTTGGAAATGCCTTTCCCCCCAAATCCTCCCAACCCTTGCACCCCACTTCCTGGGGAAGGTTTGGTAAAAATCCTCACCAACCTGCATAGGTGAACACAGACCCAAACCCTTGGATCTTAAGAACAATGAAAAAGCAATCAGGTTCTGAAAAGAAGAATTTTAATAGAAGTAAAAAGAATCACCTCTGTAAAATCAGGATGGTAAATACCTTACAGGGTAATCAGATTCAAAACACAGAGAATCCCTCTAGGCAAAACCTTAAGTTACAAAAAGACACACAGACGGAATATCCATTCCATTCAGCACAGACTTATTTCCTCAGCCATTTAAAGAGATCAGAATCTCTCACATCTCTAGCTAGATTACTTACTCAGTTCTAAGACACCATTCCTGTTCTGTCCCCGGCAAAAGCATCACACAGACAGACCCAGACCCTTTGTTTCTCCCCCCCAGCTTTTGAAAGTATCTTGTCTCCTCATTGGTCATTGTGGTCAGGTGCCAGCAAGGTTATCCTAGCTTCTTAACCCTTTACAGGTGAAAGGTTTTTCCTCTGGCCAGGAGGGATTTTAAAGGTGCTTACCCTTCCCTTTATATTTATGACAGCCCCCATCTCCGCTCTGTCGAGGGCTATCAGTCCCCCTGCTTTGGGGCTGGAGCTGACCCCTCACTGGGCAGGGGCGGGTTGGAGGGCACATTCTCCAGGGGCAGGTTATCCCATCACCGTCTCTGCAACAGTGGGCGATAGCCTCTATTGAAGACTGGGCTAGAGGGACCCCATGGCTGGTCCAGTCTGGCCATGCACACAATGCTGGGCGTTGTGAGTTTGCCAGGTCTCTGTGGGCACTGCTAATGCCCCCTCCTCTCTCTGGAGGACCTGGGCTCTTGGTCGGCGTGAGGTGGGAGTGGGAGCTGCCCCAGCTCCCCTGTGGGATGCTGGGAAGATCCCACTCCAGCCCCGGCTATGACGCTGCAAAGCAGCCAGGCGCTGAGTGGGGAGTCTCTCACCAGTGCATTTTGACAGGGCCCCTGGCCAGCCCTGCTCTGAGGAGCAGCCGGCAGTGACCCACACCCTGCTCCCCTGGGGGAGGGACTCCAAGGCTGGCGCTAGTTTGTTTGCTTCCCTCTGTGCCATCCGCTGGGGACGGTGTGGGTCCACGCAGTAGGCCCTGCTTCATAAACAGAATCTGAATAGAAAGGGCTAATAAAGGATTCACTGCCGGAGTCCGGCTGGCAGCTTGGCATCCTCCACGGCACCTTCTGCGGCTGTGTCTGCGACATGCATTGTTCACACGTGTGACAGCTGAGTGAGTAACCTTCTCTACACCAGCCCCGACAGCCTGTGCTCGCGTCCTCCCTGCTGGGGCTGAGGCGTTGACAGAGGGAGCCCCGGGCCGAGACTGCGTTGGCAAATACAGGGAAGAGCCCCGATGCTGGAATTTCCCATCACGCCACCCTCACCCCTGGCTCTGGCCAGAGCCCCCCGCAGCCCCTCGCACTCATGGCTCCAGCCGATTCTGCTGCCGCTGCAGAATTCCCAACTTCCCCATCTTCTGCAGCTTTGCTGAGCTTCCTCCTCACGGCAGCCAGGCCTCATTGCCCAATGCTCTGGTGAGATGCAAACGCAACCGCAGAGCCAGCTTGTGTGTGTGTGTGTGTGTGTGTGTGTGTGTGTCCTATTAACCCTTCGGTGGCCTGGGCTGAGTTTTCCCTTTATGCGCCAGGGAAGCAGAGACGACTCCCACCCACGGAGCGCAGCAGCGGCCGGCCCACGCCTGGGTGGGGACAGCTTGGCACTGAAGCCTCAGCAGAGGAGGGTGAGCCATTGGGGAAGGCACTGGGCTGGGACTCAGGAGATCTGCCTCCAACTCACAGCTCTGCCACAGACGCCCGCTGAGCCCTGGGGTGAGTAACTCCATCTCTCCGGGCCTCAGCCCCCCCCCACTGCCATGTGGGGAGAACGAGCCCTCTTCCGTCTGTTTGCATTGTCGGCTCTTTGGGGCAGAGCCTGTCTCTCACGCTGTGCAGCCCTCGGCACAATGGGGCCCCAGTCTCAGCTGGGCGCACGGAGTGTGACTGTCTCGGTCATGGGGAGGTGTCACTCCCCCACAGCTGCAGGCCAGGGTTACGTCAGAGCAGGACCCTGTCCCATGCCAAGGCAGCTCCCAAGGAGGTCATGGTGCCCATCTTTAAAAAAGGGAAGAAGGAGGATCCTGGGAACTACAGGCCAGTCAGCCTCACCTCAGTCCCTGGAAAAATCATGGAGCAGGTCCTCAAGGAATCAATTCTGAAGCACTTAGAGGAGAGGAAAGTGATCAGGAACAGTCAGCATGGATTCACCAAGGGCAAGTCATGCCTGACTAATCTAATTGCCTTCTATGATGAGATAACTGGCTCTGTGGATGTGGGGAAAGCAGTGGACGTGTGTCACGGAGTTCCTGGGCGATGCTCTGGAACTGCTCCCCATGAAGTCAGTCAGGACTCTGGGGTAGTCGCCTTTCTGTGAGCAGCCTGTCTTCAGGACACACAGCTCACACAGCTTCCAC
This sequence comes from Caretta caretta, assembly GCF_965140235.1. Lineage (NCBI taxonomy): Eukaryota > Metazoa > Chordata > Testudines > Cheloniidae > Caretta > Caretta caretta. Next base: position 776,979 of record NC_134228.1, on the reverse strand, counting down.
CTTCCTGGATCTGATCTCGGAGCATTCAGCATCCTCTGCCTCTCCGTGCGCTTCCCACAGCGAGTCCGCTCAGGCGGTGCTCCTGGGGAAGCCAGAGGGTCCTGCACCCCAACTTCGCAGTCAGACGTGACTCTCAGCCAGCCAGTAAAACAGAAGGTTTATTAGACGACAGGAACATGGTCTAAAACAGAGCTTGCAGGTGCAGAGAACGGGACCCCTCAGCTGGGTCCATTCTGGGGGGCAGTGAGCCAGACAACCACGTCTGCACTTCACTCCATGTCCCAGCCAGCCCCAAACTGAAAAACCCCTCCAGCCCCTCCTCCTCTGGGCTTTGTTCCTTTCCCGGGCCAGGAGGTCACCTGATTCCTTTGTTCTCCAACCCTTCAGCTCTCACCTTGCAGGGGGGAAGGGCCCAGGCCATCAGTTGCCAGGAAACAGGGTGTTGGCCATTCTCTGTGTCCAGACTCCTGCACACACATGCCCTCTAGGGCACTGCAATGATCATACACCCTTACCCCACCACCTAGATACTTAAGAACTGCCTAGGGGAAACTGAGGCACCCCCACACTATTCAGAGGAAACATTAAGAACAGTCCCACTTCGTCACAACGTGTTGTTCCTTGACTTTAGCAAAGCTTTTGACACGGTCTCCCACAGTATTCTTGCCAGCAAGTTAAAGAAGTATGGGCTGGATGAATGGACTATAAGGTGGATAGAAAGCTGGCTAGATTGTCGGGCTCAACAGGTAGTGATCAATGGCTCCATGTCTAGTTTGCAGCCAGTATCAAGTGGAGTGCCCCAAGGGTCGGTCCTGGGGCCGGTTACGTTCAATATCTTCATTAATGATCTGGAGGATGGTGTGGATCACACCCTCAGCAACTTTGCAGATGACACTAAACTGGGAGGAGAGGTAGATATGCTGGAGGGTAGGGATAGGATACAGAGGGCCCTAGACAAATTAAAGGATTGGGCCAAAAGAAATCTGATGAGGTTCAACAAGGATAAGTGCAGGGTCCTGCACTTAGGACAGAAGAATCCCATGCACCGCTACAGACTAGGGACCGAATGGCTCGGCAGCAGTTCTGCATAAAAGGACCCAGGGGTTACAGTGGACGAGAAGCTGGATATGAGTCAGCAGTGTGCCCTTGTTGCCAAGAAGGCCAATGGCATTTTGGGCTGTATAAGTAGGGGCATTGCCAGCAGATCGAGGGACGTGATGGTTCCCTTCTATTCGACATTGGTGAGGCCTCATCTGGAGTACTGTGTCCAGTTTTGGGCCCCACAATACAAGAAGGATGTGGAAAAATTGGAAAGAGTCCAGCGGAGGGCAACAAAAATGATTAGGGGTCTGGAACACATGACTTATGAGGAGAGGCTGAGGGAACTGGGATTGTTTAGTCTGCAGAAGAGAAGAATGAGGGGGGATTTGATAGCTGATTTCAACTACCTGAAAGGGGGTTCCAAAGAGGATGGCTCTAGACTGTTCTCAGTGGTAGCATATGACAGAACGAGGGGCAATGGTCTCAAGTTGCAGTGGGGGAGGTTTAGGTTGGATATTAGGAAAAACTTTTTCACTAGGAGGGTGGTGAAGCACTGGAATGGGTTACCTAGGGAGGGGGTGGAATCTCCTTCTTTAGAGGTTTTTAAGGTCAGGCTTGACAAAGTCCTGGCTGGGATGGTTTAGTTGGGGATTGGTCCTGCTTTGAGCAGGGGGTTGGACTAGATGTCCTCCTGAGGTCCCTTCCAACCCTGATATTCTATGATTCTATGGTGGCAGGAATTAGCCCTTGGAGCGCCACAGAAAGGGGGGCCCATTACTTCACCCACTGGGCCGTGGGCAGAGACTTCTGCAGCAGGGTCCCCCTGGCTGGTTTGTGGCTGTGGCATGTACATGGGGGGGGGAGGGGGGCTGTTATCCAGCGGGCAGGAGTCCCGGCTGCAACTCTGGGTCTGTCTAACCCACAGAGAAATCATGGGGCCTGGAACTGCTGAGCTGGGGGCTTGTTGGTAAAATCAGGCACTTGGCCTTGTGGGGCTCTCATGGCTCCTCGAAGCTTGGGACCAGCCTCTGGCTCAGCTGCTGGCAGCAGGACACCAGCAAGGGAAGGGGCTGCGGGGCCTACAGGGGACCTCCAGATCTATGTGACGATACATCCAGGTCTGGCTGGCTCCTGCAGCGAGCACCAGGCCTCTGGGGGACGGTGCCATTTCAGTGCAGAAAAGGGAGAGAATTTTACTCAACTCGAATTTGGTTTTTAGGGCGCGGATCCTGGTGCAGAATGAATGCCACCGAGCTGTATGGTGACTATCCTGACTGGTACAGTAACTTCACTGCGCCCGACTTCGACACGTCAACTCCGCTGCCTTTCCTGCTGACCCCCGTCCTGTGGGCGTCTCTGGTTCTCTACTCCCTCGTCTTCCTGCTGGGCGTGCCGGGGAACGCGGCTGTCATCTGGGTGACGGGCTTCGGGATGAAGCGCACGGTGAACACCGTCTGGTTCCTCAACCTGGCGGTGGCCGACCTCCTCTGCTGCCTGGCGCTGCCCTTCCTGGCCGTGCCCGTGGCCCGCGACAACCGCTGGGAGCTGGGTGACTTCGCCTGCAAGCTGCTCCCATCCCTCGCCATCCTGAACATGTTTGCCAGCGTCCTGCTCCTGACGGCCATCAGCCTGGACCGCTGCGCCCTGGTGACCAGGCCCGTCTGGTGCCAGAACCACCGCACGACCCGGCTGGCCTGGGGCCTGAGCGGGGCAGCCTGGCTCCTGGCTCTGCTCATGACCCTCCCAACCTTCATCTTCCGGACGACGCACCCCAAGGCGTTCTCAGACAAAGTGATGTGTGTCTTGGAGTACACTCGCGTGTCCGGATACCAGACCGCCGTCGAGGTGTCCGTCGCTACCTTCCGCTTCGCCGCCGGCTTCCTGGTCCCCTTCGTGGTGATCGCCACCTGCTACGGCCTAGTCCTGGCCCGCATCCAGGGTAGCTGTGTGGTCCAATGCCACAGGCCCACGGTCGTTGTGCTGGTTGTGATTGTCGGCTTCTTTGCCTGCTGGCTCCCCTACCACGTGGTGGGGCTGATCCTGGCCGCCCACGCCCCCAACGCCCGTCTGTACAAGCTGGCAGACGCCACCCAGCCCCTCGTCGTCAGCCTGGCCTACGTCAACAGCTGCCTCAACCCCATCATCTATGTGGGGATGGGCCAGGGCTTCCGGGGCCTGGTGCAAAGCCTCCTGGCTGACGTCCTCCAGGAGGAGGGGACAGACCTAGAGTGTGAGGTCCAGGCTCAGTTCACGTCCACGAGCAGTGGGCAGGCCACTGAGACAATGGTTTAGGTCCATGGGGGTCCCCCAGCTCGGGCGGGACCAGGAGAGCAGGGGACTGGACTGACAAGGAGAGAAGCTCGCAGCCTGGCTGCTGTCCATCTGTGCCTTGCGGGTACCTCATCTGTGCCTTGCGTGGTCGCTTAGCCTGGCTAGTGCTGTGGGGAGCTGAGTCTCTGCAGAATCGGCTGGAGGGAGCAGTAAGATCTGCTGCCCCCCGAACATCCTGCAGCCCCTCAGCGAAGGGGCTAGCTCCGTATTACCACTGAACTGCTCCGACTGGAAGCTCTGGGGGCAGGGACCGTCTCTCTGTTCTGCATCTGTAGGGTGCCGCTGCAATGGAGATCACCCATAAATCACAGCCTTGTGGGGATCCCTCTCCTGCCCCCTTCTTTGGCTGGCTTGTGGGAGCCTGCAGCCCGATCCCTGCCACCGCAGAGCACTAACTCAAGCCGTGCCTCGCAGGGGGAGTGTGACTGACTGGAAGCAAAGCCGGGGGCTCAGCTGCAGGGCGGATGAAGGGTGCCCCTGTCCCAGACCCAGCTGCCCGGGGGCAGTGGGACCCCCAGAACCCTACAGCCCCCTCCCCCCAGCTCTGTGCCCTGCAGCCCTGATGGGCGGGGGGATGACGCGCAGGTCCCCTGCAGGGAGGGGTGGGAATTCCTCCCCACCAATGTAACAGGGGGAGCGTGTCCCAGACCCTGCGCGGAGCCCCTCAGGCCCCCAGTGCAGGGGAGCATGTACGAGCCGCACCCCCGGGAGCAGATCCCAGCCCCCCAATGCAGCGGGGGGGGGCACCGGCCCCAGCAGGGGGGACCCCGAGCCCCCCGGGAGCAGATCCCAGGCCCCAATGCAGCGGGGGGGCACCGGCCCCAGCAGGGGGGACCCCGAGCCCCCCAGGAGCAGATCCCAGCCCCCCAATGCAGCGGGGGGGCAGCACCGGCCCCAGCAGGGGGGACCCCGAGCCCCCTGGGAGCAGATCCCAGCCCCCCAATGCAACGGGAGGGGGGCACCGGCCCCACAGGGAGGCCCCCGAGAGCAGATCCCAGCCCCCCAATGCAGCGGGGGGGGCGGCACCGGCCCCAGCGGGGGGGACCCCGAGCCCCCTGGGAGCAGATCCCAGCCCCCCAATGCAACGGGGGGGGGCACCGGCCCCACAGGGAGGACCCCGAGGCCCCCGGGAGCAGATCCCAGCCCCCCAATGCAGCGGGGGGGCAGCACCGGCCCCAGCAGGGGGGACCCCGAGCCCCCTGGGAGCAGACCCCAGCCCCCCAATGCAGCGGGGGGGGCACCGGCCCCAGCGCGGGGGACCCCGAGCCCCCCGGGAGCAGATCCCAGCCCCCCAATGCAGCGGGGGGGGCACCGGCCCCAGCGGGGGGGACCCCGTGGCCCCCGGGAGCAGATCCCAGCCCCCCAAAGTAGCCGGGGGGGCACCGGCCCCAGCGGGGGGGACCCCAAGCCCCCCGGGAGCAGATCCCAGCCCCCCAAAGTAGCGGGGGGGCGGCACCGGCCCCAGCGGGGGGGACCCCGAGCCCCCCGGGAGCAGATCCCAGCCCCCCAATGCAGCGGGAGGGCAGCACCGGCCCCAGCGGGGGGGACCCTGAGCCCCCCGGGAGCAGATCCCAGCCCCCCAATGCAGCGGGGGGGGGCACCGGCCCCAGCGGGGGGGACCCCGAGCCCCCCGGGAGCAGATCCCCCAGGCGCGGCGCGGAGGGACGCGGGGCGGGCCCGGCTGCGGGAGGCGGCGCTTCCCGGCGGCTGCGGCCTGCGAGGCCCGAGCGGTGAGAGCGGGGCCGGGGCCGGGGCGGTCATAGGGGAAAGGGGGGGTCTGCGGGAAGGATAGCAGGGGGTGCGGGGGGCCCATAGGGGAAAGGGGGGGTCTGCGGGAAGGATAGCAGGGGGTGCGGGGGGCCCATAGGGGAATGGGGGGGTCTGCGGGAGGGAAAGCAGGGGGTGCGGGGGGCCCATAGGGGAAAGGGGGGGTCTGCGGGAGGGATAGCAGGGGGTGCGTGGGGGCCCATAGGGGAACGGAGGGGGGTCTGTGGGAGGGATAGCAGGGGGTGCGGGGGGCCCATAGGGGAATGGGGGGGTCTGCGGGAAGGATAGCAGGGGGTGCGGGGGGCCCATAGGGGAAAGGGGGGGTCTGCGGGAAGGATAGCAGGGGGTGCGGGGGGCCCATAGGGGAATGGGGGGGTCTGCGGGAGGGAAAGCAGGGGGTGCGGGGGGCCCATAGGGGAAAGGGGGGGTCTGCGGGAGGGATAGCAGGGGGTGCGTGGGGGCCCATAGGGGAACGGAGGGGGGTCTGTGGGAGGGATAGCAGGGGGTGCGGGGGGCCCATAGGGGAATGGGGGGGTCTGCGGGAAGGATAGCAGGGGGTGCGGGGGGCCCATAGGGGAAAGGGGGGGTCTGCGGGAAGGATAGCAGGGGGTGCGGGGGGCCCATAGGGGAATGGGGGGGTCTGCGGGAGGGAAAGCAGGGGGTGCGGGGGGCCCATAGGGGAAAGGGGGGGTCTGCGGGAGGGATAGCAGGGGGTGCGTGGGGGCCCATAGGGGAACGGAGGGGGGTCTGTGGGAGGGATAGCAGGGGGTGCGGGGGGCCCATAGGGGAAAGGGGGGGTCTGTGGGAGGGATAGCAGGGGGTGCGTGGGGGCCCATAGGGGAATGGGGGGGTCTGTGGGAGGGATAGCAGGGGGTGCATGGGGGCCCATGGGGAATGGGGGGGTCTGCGGGAGGGAAAGCAGGGGGCTTGGGGGGGTCCATAGGGGAAAGGGGGGTCTGTGGGAGGGATAGCAGGGGGTGCGTGGGGGCCCATAGGGGAATGGGGGGGCCTGTGGGAGGGATAGCAGGGGGCTTGGGGGGGCCCATAGGGGAAAGGGGGGTCTGTGGGAGGGATAGCAGGGGGTGCGTGGGGGCCCATAGGGCAATGGGGGGGCCTGTGGGAGGGATAGCAGGGGGCTTGGGGGGGCCCATAGGGGAAAGGGGGGGTCTGTGGGAGGGATAGCAGGGGCTTGGGGGGGCCCATAGGGGAATGGGGGGGTCTGCGGGAGGGATAGCAGGGGGTGCGTGGGGGCCCATAGGGGAATGGGGGGGCCTGTGGGAGGGATAGCAGGGGGTGCGTGGGGGCCCATGGGTAATGGGGGGGTCTGCGGGAGGGATAGCAGGGGGTGCATGGGGGCCCATGGGGAATGGGGGGGTCTGCGGGAGGGAAAGCAGGGGGCTTGGGGGGGCCCGTAGGGGAAAGGGGGGTCTGTGGGAGGGATAGCAGGGGGTGCGTGGGGGCCCATAGGGGAAAGGGGGGGTCTGTGGGAGGGATAGCAGGGGGTGCGTGGGGGCCCATAGGGGAATGGGGGGGTCTGCGGGAGGGATAGCAGGGGCTTGGGGGGGCCCATAGGGGAAAGGGGGGGTCTGTGGGAGGGATAGCAGGGGGTGCGTGGGGGCCATAGGGGAATGGAGGGGGGTCTGCGGGAAGGATAGCAGGGGGTGCAGGGGAGTCCATAAAGGTTTGGAGGGGGGTCTGGGGAGGGATAGCAGAGGGTTCGGGGGGGCCCATAGGGGAATGGGGGGGTCTGTGGGAGGGATAGCAGGGGACTTGGGGGTGCCCATAGGGGAATGGAGGGGGGTCTGTGGGAGGGATAGCAGAGGGTTTGGGGTGGCCCATAGGGGAATGGGGGGGTCTGTGGGAGGGATAGCAGGGAGCGCGGGGGGCCATAGGGGAATGGGGGGGGTCTGTGGGAGGGATAGCAGGGGGTGCGTGGGGGCCGATAGGGGAATGGAGGGGGGTCTGTGGGAGGGATAGCAGGGGGTGCGTGGGGGCCCATAGGGGAATGGAGGGGGGTCTGTGGGAGGGATAGCAGGGGGTGCAGGGGAGCCCATAGAGGTTTGGAGGGGGGTCTGTGGGAGGGATAGCAGAGGGTTCAGGGGGGCCCATAGGGCAATGGGGGGGTCTGTGGGAGGGATAGCAGGGGGTGCAGGGTAGCCCATAGAGGTTTGGAGGGGGGTCTGTGGGAGGGATAGCAGAGGGTTCTGGAGGGGGGCACACGAGAGCACAGAGAGGGGCCATGCGGGATGCTTTGTTGGGGCATTAGCTCCTTGGTGGGTGGGAGAGGGCAGGTGCCCTCTGGTGCCAGGGGATGGATCAAGCCCAGAGAGCTGTTTGGGTTTAATCCCCCCTGCCTGGCACAGGGTTCCCGGCCCGTCGCCCGGCGGGCCCGGGGCTCATGCTCTTCCAGAACGAGTTCTTGTCCTTACACATTGCTTTCTGTCCCCCAACCCCCAGGCACTGGAGAGATCAGCCTTGAGTGGGACCCCCAAACCCGTTCACCCACCACGGAGTGGCCAGTTGGGGTGAGGCCCCCGCAGAGATTCAGCTGTTTCCTGCCTCCAGCCCTGTCCGGATTTCCAACCCCCTGACCCCCGTGGGTTGCCCAGATCCAGATTCCCATCCCCTGCCTCTGCCGAGAAGTGGGAGGTCTTCGCCGGGGGTGACCCAAGGGGGCAGAGATGCCATCGTCGGAGAAGGAGCGCAGGGCCAAGAGGCGAAGCAGAGACCCCTCCCCGTCCCGGGGGCAGCAGGGCGGCTGCTGGGACTGGAGCTGCCCCGAGATGCGGCGCCGGCTGGAGGAGCTGTATTTCCGGGAGCAGGATTACATCCGGGCGGGCTCTGAAGACAGCCGCCAGTTCTGGGCCTTCTTCGGCCGGCTCCAGCGCTTCCAGACCCTGAAGGCGAAGGGGGAGCCGGCGGTGTGGGCTCCCCCGGCCCGGGCTGACCCCTCTGCCGCCCCTGGGCTGGCTGGCCTCCCACGGGAGTACGACCCGTGCTACCGGATCAACCTGTCGGTGCTGAGCGGGGACGTGGAGGGGCTGGCGCGGGGCAGGAGGGGGGGTCCGCGGCAGGGCCCAGGGGTGCCGGCCGAGCAGCGCTCCCAGTTCCGCGCCGCCCTGCTGCATTACCTGGACTTCGCCCAGAAGCAGAGCTTTGCCAAGCTGGCCAAGCTGCAGCGGGAGCGGGCGGCCCTGCCCATTGCTCAGTACCGCGACCGGCTGCTGCGGGCTGTGGCCCAGAACCAGGTGGTGGTGGTAGCCGGCGACACGGGCTGTGGCAAGTCCACACAGGTCCCCCAGTACCTGCTAGCGGCTGGGTACAGTCACGTGGCCTGCACCCAGCCACGTCGCATCGCCTGCATCTCGCTGGCCAAGCGGGTGGGCTTTGAGAGCCTGCACCAGTATGGGGCTGAGGTGAGTGGGGCTGGGACCAGGGGTGCCCCAGGGCTCAGGCAGGGTCTGTGCCAGGCTGAGGGAATTTGGACAGGGAGGACGTGAGACCTGCTGTGCCCCCCGCTCCTCCTGGCCAGGAATCCCAGCTAAACCCAGCGGGGGTCCCAGATGCCCCGACCCCATGTGGCCTCTCGCTGTTGTCCCATAGCCCTGCTGCGTGGGGGCAGTGGGTGAGATTGTATGCAGAGAATGGGGGCTGGGCCATGCCTTGGGGATGCAGAGAGCCCTGAGATCTAGGCTGTGCCCTCCCAACCACCCCCCATGGGGGTCTGGGCCGTGCCCTGGGAGCAGGCAGTGCCTGGGGGTCTGGGCCGAGCCCCGAGGGCTCTGTGCCGGTGATCAGGGGCCTCTCTTAGGGCAGCTCCATGCATTTCAGCACCAGCTGTCTGGGGCGAGCACCATGGTCCCTCCGTGCTGGCCCTCTGCCCTGGCTGGCAGGTGCTGGGCTCCCCTCCTGCTGACCGCCCGCCCGCCCCTGCTCCTCCCCAGGTGGGATACCAGATCCGCTTCGAGAGCACCCGCTCCCCGGCCACCAAGATCGTCTTCCTGACGGAGGGGCTGCTGCTGCGGCAGGTGCAGCGCGAGCCGGCGCTGCCCGGGTACCAGGTGCTGATTGCCGACGAGGTGCACGAGCGGCATCTGCATAGCGACTTCCTTCTGGGCGTGCTGCGCCGCCTGCTGCCCGCCCGCCCCGACCTCAAGCTGGTGCTCATGTCGGCCACCATCAACATCCGCCTCTTTGCGGGGTACTTCGGGGGTGCCCCCGTGGTGCAGGTGCCCGGCCGGCTCTTCCCCATCACGGTGAGAGCATGGGGGGGGGGCGTGGATGGGAACTTGGGGAGCCCCTTGCTGAACCCCTGCCGCATCCTTGGGGGTCCCCCTCCGGTGCTGAGACGTGGCCACCTCTGGGGTGGGGCACACGGCCTGTGTGTACAGGGATCCCTCACCCGGTGCTGAGATGCAGCTGTGTCTGTACGCAGGCGGATTAGAACCCAGGAGTCCTGGCTTCCCAGCCCCCCGGTTCTAACCCACTGGGCCTTACTCCCCGCCCGTAGTGCGGGCAGAACCCAGGAGTCCCGGCTCCCAGTGCTGAGCCGGCTAAGCCACGCCACTGCCCTCCCTCTCCCTGCACCTCCAGCCTGCTGGGCCGATGAGGGCGGTGTCCCCGCGGGGCCGGCCCTCGGGCTGCCCAGCGTCGGGCGCTCTCTCTCCCTGCCCTGTGGCCATGGCGTCTCTGCTTGCCCAGGTCGTCTACCAGCCCATCCCCCAGGAGGAGGCTCTGGCAGCGAGCGGGAAGCCGGAGCGGCTGGACCCCCGGCCCTACCTGCGGGTGCTGCAGGCCATCGACCACAAGTACCCGCCCGAGGAGCGGGGCGACCTGCTCGTCTTCCTGAGCGGGGTGGCGGAGATCAGCGCCGTGCTGGAGGTGGCCCAGGCCTATGCCACCCACACCCAGCGCTGGGTGGTGCTGCCCTTGCACAGCACCCTCTCCATTGCCGAGCAGGACAAGGTGGGTCTGGGCGCGGGGCAGGGGCCAAGGCCTCCGCTGGACTGGGCTGTGCCCCCCGGTGGGGGAGCGTGCTGTGGGGAGCTGGCATGAGAGATGGGGCTAGGAGGGGAACGTAGCTGGGGAGTGGCTGTGGGGGCTAGGAAGGGGGGTGCGTGGGGTGGCTGGGGGGAGCGGTGCTGTGGGGTGGGCGGGGGACTGTTGGGCGAAGGGAGGGGGAAGGGGGTGGAGAGTAGCCGTGTGTGGGGGTGCAGAGGGGACCAGCAGGGGTGGCGGGGTGTGTCAGGAGCTGTGACTCCCCATCTCTTCCCCCCACCCCCCAGGTGTTTGACATGCCCCCCCCAGGAGTCCGGAAATGCATCGTCTCCACCAACATCGCCGAGACCTCGGTCACCATCGATGGGGTGCGCTTTGTGCTGGACTCTGGTGAGACGCCCTCCCCTCGCTTCGGGGCTGGGAGGCGTGGGCCAGCACCAGCTGGTGGGGTGGGGGCTCCACTCTCCGGGCCGGCCTGGGACTCCCCTTTGGCTGTGGCTCTGAGCACGGCAGGATGGGGGCGGCCGGGTGCTGGGTGAGGCGTGTGGAGATTGTCCCCAGAGTGTCTGCCTGTCCTGCCCCCCAGGGAAGGTGAAGGAACTCAGCTACGACCCCCAGGCCAAGCTGCAGCGGCTGCAGGAGTTCTGGATCAGCCGGGCCAGCGCCGAGCAGCGGAAGGGGCGCGCGGGCCGGACGGGCCCCGGGGTCTGCTACCGGCTCTACGCTGAATCTGACTACGACGCCTTCGCTCCCTACCCGGTGCCGGAGATCCAGCGCGTGGCGCTCGACGCCCTGGTGCTGCAGGTGGGCAGAGCCGGGGAGGGGGGATCTCCCCTGTCCCCAGGCGGGTCTGTCACTGCTGGGGGGAGCTGTCCTTCGAAAGGGGGGAACCTGGGTAGATGCTCTGCTCTGGAGGGCTGAGCCCCCAGCCTGCCCAATGTGTGGCCGTGCCGAGTGCTGGCTTGTGCAGCATCCTTGGAGCCGGAACTCGCTCCCAGGTCTCCAGCATCACGGGAGGAAGCGCTGGGCCCAGCCCCTGCAGCCTCCCAGCCTCTGCGTGACGCTTCCGGGGCTGTGAGGCTGTCCCTGCCGGGGGTCCGCTCTGACTCCACCGGCTACAGGCCACGCGAGCCCTCCCCTCTCGGCCTGCGCCGGCTCCGCGGTCCTGCAGGGCAGCACCCTCCAACGCCAGAGCCCTCCAAGCGCCACCCTACGGCATCCAGCCCCCTTCCACCGCTCCCCAAGGAGCAGCGCGCCCCAGCTCGCCGTCACCCCCCGGCGCACAGCTCCACTTAGCACACAGCCGGTGGATCCGTTCAGCGTGAGAACAAGTCAGGGATTTAGCGGAGAGCGGAGGTTCGAGAAGCAGCAGGTCGAATTAATGGATGTTTGGGGTCACTTATAAAATAAAACCGTGGCGTGCTATGCGAGCCTGAGCTGAACGAACAGCCGGTCTGTATCTCCCAGCAAGGACCAGCCAGAACGACTGTGATCCTCCAGTCATACAATGTGCCAGCTGGCTGCTTGCCCCTCGGTGAAGGATCCCGGGTGTCTCTCTGTATCCCAGTTACACCCCAAAAGTCCAAGCAGGGTCACCCTGCTGTTTGTGGGTGTTCCTGCAGTCTTATCGATCCATCTTTTGCTCAGCGTAAGTGGGTGCTTGTGACCCCCCGATACTCAGCCCGGGTGAGGTAAGCGTCTCTTCTCTCCTGCCTGGCAGGAGCACCTGGGGCGCCTTCTGGCCTGCTTGTCTCACACACCTTCCGAACACACTTTTCAGGGCAGATACACAGCTCCTCACATGTGACCCGCATGTCCGTTCTGCAGCGGTGATGACGTCCAGGCAAAGGGCTAATCTTTCATTTCTCCACCCCCCAGATGAAGAGCATGGGGCTGGGTGACCCCCGGACCTTCCCCTTCCTGGAGCCGCCCCCCCAGTCCAGCCTGGAGACAGCCGTGCGCTACTTGAGGGAGCAGGGGGCGCTGGACAGGGCCGAGAGCTTGACGCCCATCGGGAGCCTGCTGGCCCAGCTGCCCGTGGACGTGGTGATCGGTGAGGTGCCGCGGGGGGCTGGGGAGGCCCTGGCTGAGTGAGGGGGTAAATCGGGGGTGGGGTGGGTGCCAGGGGCATGGAGAGGGACTTTAAGCCTTGGGATGGGGATGGGAGGCGGTTCGCTGCCCCCCCCCACCCCGTAACGCTCTCCTCCCCCCATCCCGCTGCAGGGAAGATGCTGGTTCTGGGTGCGCTCTTCGGGCTGGCTGAGCCGGTGCTCACCATGGCGGCAGCGCTGAGCGTGCAGTCCCCATTCCTGCGCCCCACACGCACCAACCCCGACTGTGCCACGGCCCGCCGGCCCCTCGAGAGCCCCCACGGCGACCCGCTGACACTGCTCAATACCTTCAACGAGTGGGTGCAGGTGGGACTGGCTGGCCATCTGCTCTGCAGGAGGGCTTGTGGGGGCAGACCCCTTGGGGGGGTTACATCCTGTGGGAGAGCTGTTAAGGGTCTGGGGGAGGAGATGCCCCATGGCGGGAGCTGTGGGGGGGGTCTGGGGGAGGAGATGCCCCGTGGCGGGAGCTGTGGGGGGGGGTCTGCGGGAGGAGATGACCCATGGCGGGAGCTGTGGGGGGGTCTGGGGGAGGAGATCCCCTGTGGTGGGAGCTGTGGGGGGGGTCTGCGGGAGGAGATGCCCTGTGGTGGGAGCTGTGGGGGGGTCTGGGGGAGGAGATGCCCCGTGGCGGGAGCTGTGGGGGGGGTCTGGGGGAGGAGATGCCCCATGGCGGGAGCTTTGGGGGGGTCTGCGGGAGGAGATGCGCCATGGGGGGTGCTCTGGGGGAGGAAATGCCCTGTGGCGGGAGCTGTGGGGGGGTCTGGGGGAGGAGATGCCCCGTGGCGGGGGCTGTGGGGGGGGTCTGCGGGAGGAGATGCCCCGTGGCGGGGGCTGTGGGGTGCAGCAGGATGGCTCCCTGCCCCTCCCCGAATAAGCTGAGGCTTCGGTGTGGCCGGCAGGTGAAGTCGGAGCGGGCTGGCAGCTCCCGGAAATGGTGCCGGCTCCGGGGGCTGGAGGAGCACCGGCTCTACGAGGCGGCCAACCTGCGGCACCAGTTCCAGGTGGGTGTGCGGCGGGAGAGGGTCTGGGTGTCCCCTCAGAACCCAGCACGGCCCCCACCCTAGCCCCTTCCCCGCCTAACCTCCTGCCCCCCACCCCCAGGCGCTGCTCCGGGACCACGGTCTGCTGGAGCCTGTGCAGGGGCCCAGGGACAGCTACGCCCGGCAGAGCCGACACCGGGAGCGCCGGGAGCTGCACCGGCTGCGGCAGCGGCATGAGGAGACGGGGGGGGCGGACGCGCAAGGTGCTGAGGCTGCAGGAAGGGGAGGCCGGCTCCTCCAGCGACGAGGGAGCCAGCGGGACCGGGCCGTCAGGCGTCGATATCCAGGTGCATGGGAGGGGGGTCCCAGTGGGGGGAGAGTGGGGCAGAGGGCACCGCCCTGCTGGGCTCCCCCATCCTACCCCTCACTGGGGCCAAGCCGGCACCAAGAGCTTTCTCTGCGTCACCTGCTGGCTTCCTGCCGTGCCCTCCCCCCACCAGCAGGAGGGAGCCAGGACTCCTGGGTTCTGACCCTGCTCTGGGAGGGGAGTGGGGTCCAGTGGGTTAGAGCAGTGGGTGGGGCTTGGGACTGGCCGTGGCCCCCACCACTCCTGGGTTCAGTTCCTGGCCCCGTCTCTGTGACATTGGATACGTCCCCTGGGTGTAAGCCGGGGCCATGCCCCTGTGAGGCCGAGGGGCTGTGGGCACCGAGCCCGGCTGGTGGATGGGGGCCAGGACCCCGTGGCTGTGGCAGGCTGGCCCCTCCCTGCCGGGAGCCCGGGAGCGTCTGCCCGCAGGGTTTGCCGGGACGGGGGCAGTGCCGGGCTCTGCCTGCCGGAGCCCAGGCTAGGCAGTGCTGTTGCTTGCAGTGGGGTGCTCCTAGGGGCTGCCGGGGGCGCCCTGAGCTCCTCTCAGCTCTGCCCCCCCCACCCATCGCCCCTTCCCTCGGCAGGACGTCAAGTTCAAGCTACGGCACAACGTGGACGAGCTCCAGGCTGCGTCCGGCACGGCCCTGTCCTCCCACCAGTTTGCCCTGCTCAAGCTGGTGCTGTGCAGGGGTCTCTACCCCCAGCTGGCCGTGCCCGATCAGTACAACAGCTGCCGCAAGGACTCTGACCAGGTGCGCCTCTCGCGACCCCCCTCCAGCTCCTGGGGCCTGTCTCAGCTCTGGGAGGGGGTGGGAGTCTGGTGGTTAGCGCTGCGGGGTGGGAGCCAGGACTCCTGGGTTCTTTCCCAGCTCTGGAAAGGGAACGGGGTCTGGGCTAGAGGTTTGGGAGTCTGCAAAGGAGGAAGCCCGTGAGAGCTGTGCCCCAGGCTGGGGTCTCCAGCACCGGTTGCAGTCACCCAGCATGGCCACTGGCCCCGGCCCTGATGCCTCATCTGGTCTCCTTGCAGATTTTTCACACCAAGAACAAGCAGGGGATTGTCCTGCACCCGACCTGTGTCTTTGCCAGCAGCCCAGAGCTGCTGCAGGCCACAGAGGAGAAGGCAGAGCCCGGGAGGAGCAGAGGTAGGGAGAGAGGGACGGAGGGTGACCTGGCCCCAGCCCCTTGGTGCCCCGACGCGGAGAGAGCTCCCAGTCCAACCAGACCCAGCAAGGACCCTTCTCCCCGTGGCACAGGGTGACTGAGTCCCAGAGAGATGCAGGGACTAGCCTGGGGTCACGCAGGGTGTCTGTTGGGGAGCTGGGGCTGGAAGCCAGGGCCCCTGAAGCCCAGCCCCCAAGCCTGCTGTGCTCCTCCACGTGTTCTTCTGGCCCCACTCAGAGCAGTGGGGCTGAGGGGGCTGTGGGCCCTCCCCACCCTATGGTCGCCCCAGCCCCCACGGCAGGGCTGAGCTGAGCCCCCATCTTGTGGCTTTGCAGGTTCCCAGGAGGGGCTGAGCAGCCGGCACCAGCTCCTGGCCTTCGTCTCGCTGCTGGAGACCAACAAGCCCTACTTGGTGAACTGCCTGCGGGCGCCGGCCCTGCAGGTGGGTGCCTGGCCCTGCCCCACACCCTGCACCCTGGCTCCCCTACCCTCTCCCTGCCCCCGCGCTTCCCGATGTCACCCCTGCACTGTCGGTCCTCCCTTCCGTGCCCCTACTCTCACCCTCTGTGACCCAGACCCCCGCATAGCCGACCATGGCTCTGCCCCCCAGGTATCCCCATAGCTGACCATGGCTCTGCCCCCGACCTGACCATTGCTCTCTCCCCCAGGCTCTCCTACTGTTCTCCCGTGCCCTGGACACCAGCGCGGACTGCACGCGGCTGGTGGCAGACTCCTGGCTGGAGCTGTGCGTGCCGGACAGCGGGGCGGCCCTGCGGCTGCTCTCCACAGCCCTGCAGCTCCGCGCCGCCTGGGAGGGGCTCCTGAACCGGCAGCTGGAGGGGAGGCGCGGGGAGCCAGGGCACAGGCCGGACCCTCGGGAGGTGGCGACGCTGAGGCAGGGGCTGCTGGAGTTCCTGCAGCAGAAGGTATCTGCAGCTTCCCCAGTGCAGCCGGGCCGAGCCAGGGTCCACCCCGGGCAGCTCAGGCCCTGCAGCCCCCCAGGGAAACCTTTCCACCGAGCTTTGCACCCTCTGCTCCGCAGGCAGCGAGGGAACATCCTCCCCACCCTACGGATGGGGAAACTGAGGCATGGGGCAGGGCCTGTGCAGGCTCATGCCACCAGTGGGTGCACGGCTGGTAGCTGCCTGTGCAACGCGCCGGTACATTGCCTCCCCTCGCTGGGTGTGTGCTGTCTGGGACAGCTGTCACCCACACGTCAATAGGAAGGGCTGGGGGGCAGCCTGGACACTGGCCGCGATCCCCACCACTTCCAGTCTGCACATGGTGTGTTTGCAGGATCTGAGCCCCTCCGCGAGCTGCTCCCCCCGGCGCCGGTGGGGGGGGGGGGGGCGCAGGTAGCGGGGCGCCCCCGGGCGGCTCCCCCCGGCGCCGGTGGGGGGCGCAGGTAGCAGGGCGCCCCCGGGCGGCTCCCCCCGGCGCCGGTGGGGGTGGGGTGTTGCCCGGTGCATTGTGCAGACCCTGTGCCGGGGAATGCAGCTCTCTCTGGGCAGGGCGGGAGCAGCCGGGCAGGCAGCCGGGTGACACGCCCTCGCCCCCCCGCCTCACCCCCGGCGCCCCCTGCAGGTGCAGTACAGCCTGCGCCGGCTGACGGCGCTGGAGAAGCAGAACTGCTACGTGGGGCCCCAGACGGTGGCGGCTGCACCGGGGCTCCCGGGGCTCTTCCAGGGGGCAGAGATGACGCCCGACGAGGAGAAGGGCGGCTACAGGGTGGCTGAGTTCCTGACCTACAACTGCCTCGCGGTGAGTGCTGGGAGCCCGGGGCTCCCCCCTGGATGGGGACTAGCGGCCTCCAAGGCAGGGGCTCCATATCCCCCCACAGCTCCTCTGGCCCAGATCAGGGGGCCCCAAGGCAGCGGCTGTGGGCCCCTCAGCTTCCCTCCCCTTCGCCCCCCGGCTCCCCTCCCCGTTCCCGAACTGGGGCCGGCATTCCCCCGGCAGAGGTTCTGGGTCCCAGCCCGCACCCCGGATTGGGGCCGGCAGCCCCTGAGGCGAAGGCTCCGGGTCCCACCCTGTGCCCCTCCGACTTTGTCCCTTGCAGAGCGAGACCGACCTGTACAGCGACTGCCTGCGCAGCTTCTGGACCTGCCCGCACTGCGCTCTCTACATGCCCTTCACCCCCATGGAGCGCATGAGCCATGAGAGCAGCTGTCGGCCCCGGCCCCAGGAGGGTGAGTCTCTGCTGGGGTCGCGCCGGGCGGGGGCACGGCCTGGGTTCCAGGGCTGGCGTCCCCCGTCCGGTCACCGTGCAGGCCTGGGGGTTCTGGGGTGGGTCCCAGCCCAGCTGGTCTCTGCCCCAGGCACTGCGCTGGCTGTGGGCCACCGGCCATGTCCCTCCACGGGGACGGGTCTCCCGGCCAAGCCACCCAGGGGGGTCCTAGCTGCCAGGTCGGCTGCTCGGCCCATCAGGTGACGCCGTTTCGTCTGCTCTTGCAGCTCCCCTGGAAGAGGCCGCTGAGAGTTCAGCCAAAGCAACTGCTCTGCAGAGACCTTATCACTGTGATGCCTGCGAGCGGGACTTCTTGTTCACGTCCACGGAGATCCTGCGGCACAGAAAGCAACACCAGTGACGGCCAGGGTTGTGTGTCTGGGCCTAGCCCTGACGGGGGCCTAGTGGTCAGAGCAGGGAGCTGGGTGTCAGGACTCCTGGGTTCTCTCCCCAGCTCTGGGAGGGCACATGGTCCTGCTCCTACAAAGCGCATGGCAGCGCATCCTGGCCGCGCTGGCCGGACTCACGGTGCGGGGTCAGGGTGGGAGCTGAGTCCTGCAGCGGTCGCTCCCTCGCTGACTCCCAGGTTAGTTTGTTACGAGTCGGGTTGGCGGGTTCGTTACGGGGCAGGCCTGTTCGTTACCCCCTGCCTGTGGGTCTGTCAGGGCATTGCTCCGGTGCCGGTTGGACTGGGCCGCTCTGGTGGGGCCAGAGGCACTGCTCCCCCTGGCGGGGACACGTGTCGGGTGTTTGTACATGTGAATAAATGTCCCTTGGTTGAGGAGCGCAGCCCGCGAATGGGGGGCCCAGGCTGTCCAGGGGAGGCTCTCTGGTACACAGTGGGCTGGAGGGGGTGGCACAATGGCTCCTTCTGGCCCAGCATCTCTGGGTCTGATGGCCCCGGATGGGGAAACTCACCAGTGCTAACAGCTGCTTTGCCCTGTGCGGCGGGGGCTGGAACCCTCGCGTGGGCCATGGGGCAGCCCATACCTGAGCCCTGGTGGCTCAGTGCAGCTCAGCGCCCTGCAGCCCCCCGGGACACCCCCGTTCTGCGCCTGGTCTCTGCAGCAGCATTGGAATAGATCCACGCAGGGCAAGCCTGCGTCTGCCCGGCTGGGAGCGGGAGTGGCAGCGGGCGAGGGCCTGGGAGAGAGCTGGGGCCGGGTGGTGCAATGGGATGCGTGGCAGGAAGTCAGCAAGGCTTAGCCGGAGCTTGGGGGTTGGGCGCTGGGAGAGGCCGAGATGGTGCCCCGGTGACAGGCTGAGCAATGAGAGTGAGGACGTGTGCATGCGGGTATCTCCGTGGGATAGGCGTGTCCACATGGGCAGCGTGCGTGCACACTGTCCATCTGAGATTGGAGTGTGGACGTGCCAGGAGACGGAGGTGCAGCCCAGCGAGTCGCCGGCTGGGAGGGCTGGCTTCTCTGGGCTCAGCTCTGCTAGAGATGCTGCCTGGACTTTGCGTGGCCACGGGGTGGCAGCCTCACTCTGTGTTTGCAGGATTTGCTGGCGTGCTCCCAGCTCCTGCTCTGAGCTGTCCACGCAGGGTGGAGAGACGGGGACCTCCTGTGTTTGTCAGGCTCCTCATTAGCAATGGGTCACCTGTTATGTATTACATAGAGGCCCCATCGTGCCGGGTGCCTCCCAGACACTGACCGCGATCAGGGCCGCGCAGACGTAGAGCAAGAGACAGCCCCTCCCCTGAAGAGCCCACAGTCCCAACAGCCCTGCAGAATGCACCAGCCCGGAGGACACATGGCGCCCGGCGAATCCTGTCCTGTTGGCTCTGGAGGCCTGGGCTCCGGGGCTTGGGGCACCCTGCTCTCCTCTACATCACTCCCAAGCCAGCTGCTCAGGAGCTTCTCGGGCTGGCCGGCTCGCCAGGGAGGCTGTGGTTCCTAGGAATTGGGGTCTGAGAGGCAGATCCCCTCCCGCACCTCCAGCCATGAAAACAACCCCACCAATTGGTGGGATGGCCTTGAGTCTAAGCAGCCCCCCCCCCTTTCCCTGCTCTCCCCTCAGCCCCGTCTCGCTTGCCCTGTCCATTGCGGGTTGAGAGTGTTGCATTGTATAGCACTGGGGCAGAGAGCACAGAGCGCCCCAGGGTGGGCAGGGCAAAAGGGTGTCATAAAGGACACCTCAGATCTAGGGCCACATTTCACACTGGTACCCTTGGGCAGAGAACACAAGCAGGGTCTATTGGGTCAGGGGGGCTGGGAGCCAGGATTCCTGGGTTCTATCCCTACTCTGGGAGGGGAGTGGTACCTAGTGGTTTGCGGGGCGGGGCTGGGAGCCAGGACTCCTGGATTCTATCCCCGGCCCTGGGAGGGGAGTGGGGTCTTTGGATTAGAGCAGGGGGGGTGGGAGCCAGGACTCCTGGGTTCTGTCCCCAGCTCTGGGCAGGGCATGGGGTGTAGTGGTTAGAGCAGGGGCTAGACCTTGCTCCCAAAGCTAATCGGAATTAATGTGCCCCTTTCTGTAACCCGCCCTAGCAGGTGTTGGTCTGCAGCCCTGTGTCATGGCGGATTCACACTGGAGGTTTATATCCCTCTGCTGGCTGGGGAGACTGGGGCTAGTCCTTCAGCTCCTGTGGTTGGGGCTGCTGGATGTCCCTGTGCCTCACAGGTCTCCGGGGAGATGCCTACCAGGGGAGGTGTGTATTAGGGGGCAGCCGGCCCCAATGCCTCAGGGTCACAATGGGGAGATGAACTCTCACACCCTCCATCTTGTCTCCTCTCCCCAGTGCCAAATTCAGCCAAACTTTTAGGCATTCAAGTGTTATTGAATTGCTGAAGCTGTTTGAAACAGCCTATCCCCTCATGGGCAGCAAGAGACCCTACCATAAACAATCACGTAAATAAGGCAACCCATGTAACAAGCACACCCCACTTCAAGAAAAATGGCCCTCTTTAAATGCAGAGGATTCCCCTGGTCAGAGCCGGGTCCCAAACATCCTGGGGGCTTGTCTCTCTTCTTGTGAGTGAAGCTGCCGCATAAGAACAGAGATCAAATGAATCCGGTGATCGATCTGTAATTGTGTCACATCCTGGCCTGTGCTGGGGAATTAATTGGACTGTCGAGGTTAATGGAATGTCAGTTAATTCCTTAGCGCAGGGCTGCCAGAGCTGCCTGGTAAACGCTTATTGATTTCGACACGATTAAAGATAAACTGAGCACAGGCCAGTCTGGGTGGCGTCAATGCCACAATGACATGGAGGAGGAATTGGAGGAGCAAATACTGGCTGGCGTCGGTGCCCCTGAGTGCATAAGTGGCATCTACAGGCGTTTCAAAGCGTGGTGCACAGACAGACAGTCTCTGCCCCGGAGAGCGCCCCACCAAAACCACAAGACAGAACCCGTGTCTCTTCCACAGCCGAGGCCCGAGAGACTGGTGCAGCATTTTCCAATGAGCGCAGTGCCCTTTCAAGTGCCCATGTTGTCCAGAGGTCTCAGCATGCTGCTGCTTTTGGGGGAAACGGGCCCATGGTTCAGTACCTGAAGGGGAGAGGGGCTCTTCTGACCAGCTGCCCCAAAGTGGCTGCCCTGGGTCACACAGCAGGGTAGTTGCCAAGCAGGGATTTGAAGCTGGGTCTCCTGAGATGCCATCCAGTGTTGTGTGCCCAGCCACCCCCCCATCGTGCCTCTGGGTGCGTTATAAATACAGCGACAGCTTGGGCAGCCAGCTGCCTGTCTGCGGAGACAGGATGTCAGATCCGACATGGCTCACTCCCTCTGGGATGGCAGCTCCTGGTTTGCGAAGCCAGCAGCTCCTCTGCGCCAGGCGGGGCAGGTAGCATTGGAGGGCTGTAAAGCGGGGCTGGGCTCCTCATAACTGGGTATCTGCATAACTGGGTATCTACAAATTGAGGCTGGAGCCAGATGCAGGCCTCCCAGGCTGCTCTCGGACGGGTGTAAATCCGGCGTGAGGCTGCTGAAGCCGGGGGGCACGCCATGGCCATATGGACAGGAGCACACCCCCCCCGACAGCTGCCCTACCCCGCTGCAATCGTTCTGTCCCCGGGGGGAAGCGAGGGGTTCCGTGCAGACCGCCGGCCCGGGAGGGGGCAGGACAGGCAGCCATGCAGGGGTGGGTTGGTTGTCTCACAGCCAGAGGGGACATCCACGCTGTGGCTGAGCTGCGATAAATCCTTCGCCGTTGTAAAACCAGCCAGCCCCTGCTGCTTAATGTGCTGCGCGCAGCCCCACAGCCAAACTCTGCTGCGATTTACAAGGGGCGAGCGTTTGGGAACCAGGCAGCTTGGGCTGGGATGGGGAGAGCTGAGAGCGCATTTGCAACTGCTCTTTAACGAGGGATTTTTAATGATGATGTGACAGTAAAAGTCCCCAAGACGGGATGAGGGGGCGGGGGTGCCGTAGCATGAGATTTACAAACCCTCTTGCGCTAAGTGTTTAAATGATGGAAGCTCTGTTCCCAGGTGGTAATTAGGGCATAAATTGTATTTATAACTCATAAGCAGAAATGTCACCAGCTTCATGAACTGAGGCTTGAGATAATAAAAGGATATTGTCGTTCATCATCGGGGCGATGGAGGGAGATCGATCAGAATTACAGCTTAGGGAAGCTGCGTCTGCGAGTGGTGTTCTCCGCCCGATGCGTGACTCGTCCAGCGTGCGGGCACAGGCCCGAGAATGGGGATCACTGGGCTGGCGGGGGGAGAAATCCGTCCGCCTCTGAGTCGGGGCGGTAGGGAGATGCTAGGCCTTGTACCTAGGCCTCGTGCTGGCCCCTCTGAATGGGGTGAATTTGGCCCCGTTCCCGAGTTTAAAGCAGCCGGGCAGAGGCCCTGTATTCGTCACGTCCCTGCCACTCCGCTCAAGGCCCCATCCCTCCACTCACCGCAGCAGAGCCCCCTCGCCCGCAGCTCGGCCGCGCCAAGGACCACAGGGGACACATTTACGTTACGCCTCGGAGCCCGCCACGCCCCGGAGGCCGAGCACAGATGCTGTTATTGTAGGCAGAGAGTTATGGCCGCTCTTTGTCACACCGGGTGAGGGACGTGCGGGGAATGCAAAGCCGCTGGCAGGGCCGGGCAGGGGAATGAATCGCTCCTGCACGCCGGTGCATGGAGAGAGGGAAGGGCTGCTGAATTCTCTCCCAGAGCAGGGCGCTAAGCTGCAAAGAGCCCGGCATGGTGGCGAGTGTGTGTGTGTTGGGGGGGGGATATCTGACCGGGCTGCCCCTCCGTGTGAATGCCCCGCCCCGGGCGGCCCCTCTCCGGTAAGCCAGGCTTTGGAGGGCAGCAGTGTCTAGCGGTTTGAGCTGAGGGGTGTGTGTGTGTGTGTGTGGGCGTGTCTGGGTGTCAGGACTCCTGGGTTCTATCTACAGCTTGGGGAGGCGGGGGCAAGGCGGGAGACGGGCTTCTCCTCCTCCTGGCTTTGCCGACCACACGCCACACCGTGAGCAAGTCCCTTGCCTTCCCTCTGCCTTGTTTTCCCCATGTGTGACCCGGAGACGACGCTTCGCGAGGCTGCTGAGCTGGGCCCGATCCTTGCACACGCGCACAGGCTTCATCAAAGGCAGGGTGCAGCCCGCAGGCCGGATGGGAGACTTCAGTGGGGCCTAGGCCCAGGGCGTGTGTGTGTGGGGGGGTGTGAGTGGGACCTAGGCCCGGTGCGTGGGGGGGGGGTGAGTGAGGCCTAGGCCCAGTGCATGGGGTGGGGTGGGGGTCTGAGCGGGGCTTAGGCCCGGTGCGTGGGGGGGGTCTCAGGGGGTCTAGACCTTGGTGTGTGTGGGGTCTGAGTGGGGCTTAGGCCTGGTGGAGAGGGGGGTGGGGGGCACATGGTCCTGTGAATGTCGGGGGCATACATGTAGAACGCATGCATAAAATCAGGGCCAGGTTTCCCCCAGGTGCTGGAAATGCAGCCACGTCTTTCGGTGCCTAACAGGAGCTGGGCTCTGGGCAATATCTGGCCCAGGCTGTAGGCCCGTGCACAACAGATGCACCATGTTGCCAGCTCCTGCAGTTCTTTTCACCGGGGACGTGTGATTTTCGTTGGCGGGTGCAGCCAGGCTGCTGAGGATGTGGGAGGCTCCAGCCCTCTCGTGAATTTGAGCCCTTGGACTGGCTGCCTGTCTCCAGGGACCGCTGCAGGGTGGAGGCAATTCTCTCCCTGGCACCCCCCAGCAACCAAAGCAGGGCAACTCTTGTGTTCTCCTGCCACCCTCCCGGCAGCAGCTGTCTGGGAAGGGACAGGCCTGGGTGGGGAGCAGCCCCTGGAGCTTCCCCTCCCAGCCTGGGGACCCTGCTGCAGCCCCACTTCCCCTCTGGGTAGGGGTGAAGAACCCCAGGAGAAGCAGAGGTGAGCCGGAGGGGACTGAACTGATGGGGGTGGGGTGGGGATTAATTGCTGGGCTGGGCAGGGCAGATGAGGGGTGAGAGCTCCTGGAGCAGGGGCCAGACTCACCTTCCCAACGAACGTGGGTGAGTGGGTCATCCTAATTGTCACCTGCATGCGCGGGAGGGGCAGGTCAGCCGCCAAAAGATGGACCAAAAAGCGCAACATACTCGATATATATATAAAAAACTCTCATGAGACTTTGGGCCAAGCGCACAATGTTTGGGGGGAGGGGCTGACGCGGGATTCGTGAGTTCTTCGGGTTGGCGGGCTGTGGGCATGCAAACCAGGAGAGCCCCTGTGGCTCTCGGCCTGCACGCTACTCCTATTAACGTGCGTGGGGTGGAGAAAGCCCCTCCCTGTGCTGTTGTGAGCCGGGCGGAACCTTGTCCCGGGCAGAATTAAAGCCTTGCTGAGCATGGTGGGTATGGTGGGTATGGTTGCCTGGTATCCGGTTTTTGACCAGAACGCCCAGTCGAAAAGGGACCCTGGCGGCTCCGGTCGGCGGCGCAGTGGGGCGAAGGCAGGCTCCCTGCCTGCCTTGGCTCCGCACGGCTCCCGGAAGCATCAGCATGCCCGCACTCCGGCTGCTAGGCGTAGGGGCAGCCAGGGGGCTCCACGCACTGGCCCCGCCCCCAGTGCCAGCTCCACAGCTTCCATGGGCCAGGAACCGTGGCCAATGGAAGCTGTGGGGGCGACAGCTGCGGATGGGGCAGCACGCAGAGGCGCCTGGCCACGCCTCTGCGTGGGAGCCAGAGGGGGCACATGCCACTGCTTTTGGGAGCTGCCTCAGGTAAGTGCTGCCCGGAGCCTGCCCCCCGTCCTCCCAGTGCCCCTGCCCCAGACCTGATCCCCCTCCTACTCTCCAAACCCCTCGATCCCAGCCCAGAGCAGCCTCCTGCACCCCAAATCCATCATCCCCAGACCCACCGCAGAGTCTGCATCCCCAGCAGGAGCCCTCACCCATCCGTGCCCCAATCCCCTGCCCCAGTCCTGATCCCCTTCCCACTCTCTGAACCTCTCGGTCCCAGCCCAGAGCCCCCTCCTACACCCCAAACCCCTCATCCCTAGCTCCACCCTAGACTCTGCACCCCCAGCCGAAGCCCTCACCCCCTCTGGCACCCCAACCCCCTGCCCCAGTCCGGAGCCCTCTCCTACACCCTGAACCCCTCATTTCTGTCCCCACCCCGGAACTCGCACCCCCCAGCCCAGAGCTCACATCCTCTCCCATACCCCAACCCCCTGCCTCAGACCGGAGCTCCCTTCCATACTCTGAACCCCTTGGCTCCACCCCCCAGCCCAGAGCAGCCTCCTGCACCCCAAACCCCTCATCCCTGGCTCCACCCCAGAGTCTGCACCTCCAGTTGGAGCCCTCACCCCCTCTGGCACCCCAAGCCCCTGAGCCAGCCTGATGAAAATGAGTGTGTGAGTGAGGG
This sequence comes from Caretta caretta, assembly GCF_965140235.1. NCBI lineage: Eukaryota > Metazoa > Chordata > Testudines > Cheloniidae > Caretta > Caretta caretta. Next base: position 752,203 of record NC_134228.1, on the reverse strand, counting down.
TGGGGAGAGCGAGCGATGGGGGGGGGTGGAGTGAGCAAGGGGTGGGGCCTCGGAGGAGGGGCAGGGCAGGGGGCGCGGCAAGTGTGTTCGGCTGTAGAAAGTTGGCAACCCTCGTGATGGGTGTGAACTCACGTTCCATTAACACAGCCGTACGGGTACATTCATCACAAGCCCCGACCAAAGAGAGAAGGGTTATGGGAGCCCGCTCAGGAGTTTCAGACTGGGTGGATGGAGGGGCTTTCGCTGGGTATGGTGTTTGTGTCGGTGCGAGGGGGGAGAACAGACAGACAGAGGGCAAGAGAAGAAAAGCAAGAAATCCAGGGGGTAGCCAGTGAGCACAGGGGGACCCTGGAACACGCTAGTGCCGGCTAAAAACCTGCCCCCTTTGGCCTTGGTGCCTCCTGCGTTTGGAGAAGCAGGACTTTGCCCGTTCCTTGCGTGAGCCCCGTGGGTGACTGAGGGGCTCGCTGCGGGTGAGAGCGAGGAGCCGACGGGGTCGGGGGGACAGAGCCTTGCTGCCATTCCAGCCACGGTCCTGGCAGTGGGTGCTGCGGAGCGGCAGGGGCACCCAGCTTCCAGCCCAAGAGCAGCGACTTGGGAGCAGTTGGGTGGACTCAGCTGGAGTTCGCAGCGTGAGTCTGCTGGCCTCTGTGTCCGCGGCTGAAATCCTCCCCACGGGACCAGCCGCAGCAGGGCCCTGACTTTTTCCAGAGCTCCTGCCTGGGGCGATAACAGACTCGCCTCCTACTGACCCAGATGGTGACCCATGGGCTGCATGATCCCGCCAGCTGAGACGGTGCCACGGGATGCTGACCTGGAGGGTGTGTTAGAGGATGACCCGGCCTACCGGGGAGCACGTTCATGCCTGGGAATATTCCTTCGTGTACGGGCTTTGCTGCTGTTCTCCCAGGGGGTCGGGGCAAACACAGGCAGGGCAGAGCCCTGGCCTGGCCTCCCATTGCGGGGGCCTCTCTTGATTACCGATCCAACAGGCTGTTTGGGCACGAATCTCCAAGGCGATGCCATGACCAGGAGCTCCAAGCAGCTCCCCTGCTGGTCTCCCTGCTGCTGTCTTCCAAACTCCTCTCCAGGAATCCTGGCGAATGGTCTAGGATGCGGGCAGAGGGAGGGAGCCCTCCAGGGTCTGGTAATGGATAGAGACCGCCCTGAGTAATATGTGAGGATAAAAGATAAAATACGTGAGGATAAAAGATAACGGATGGCAGCAGATATTAAGGGCATTGACATAACTCAACCTCCTTATAGATTGTAGCTGATGGATTTAAATATGCGCCAGGATAAAGCTTGGTGAGAGAACATTGAAATGCCAAGAGAGAAATCAATCAATCAGCGACCCGAAGAAGGACGCCTGGGTTCGGCCTGCTATTTTTCAGCTCAGTCCGCGGATGAGAAGTCAGGGAAGCAAGTAAACTTCTCCTTAGCAAGTTTATAGAAAGAAGCGGCAGAGAGAGTCGGCTGTTGGCACCACACCAATCTGAGAACGCGGCCTGGGCTCTCCAGCCGATGGGCTCCCAAGCTAATGCACAGCAGCCAGGGAGGGTGAAAAATGGCAATTGGACTTGGTTGGAAATTCCCCCCACCTCCCTTTTTTTCTTTTAATTGCCCACAGAAAGTTTTGGGTTTTTTTTTCATCGATGCCCCCTCAAACTGTTGTTTTCAAACACCTCAAAACGGGGGAAGGTTCCGTGTTTGCATCCAAAAAGGGGGAAAAAAAAAGAAAATTTCACCCCAAGTGGAAATTTTTCATGAAAATCGTTGTTTTGGTCAAACCAACAAAGAAAAAAACCATAAACTTTTCATTAAAAAGTTCAGATGAAAAATATTCCGACCAGCCCTGCCTGGGAGCGCGAGGCGTTTCCTGCTGCCGCCGTCTCTCTGTGGCTGCGTGTGGCCAGAAGCGCCTGCTCTGGGGAGCCCGTGGGGTGAGGCAAGGTCGGGCGCGGGCTCGCTGCCATCAGGACTACTGAGCTCTGAGCCAGCTGGGAAATCTCTCTCCCACATTGTTCAGGCTTTAAAGGCCGGATTCTCAAATGGGCTAGGAGTCCCCGCTTTGATGGGAGCGGCGGCAGGTCTTGGCCTGTTGGGAACCCCTCCCCGAAGGTTCCTGTCTTGTCGCTCAGAGACGCCCCGCATCCCAGTCGCGCTCTGGGCAAGTCACGTCGGCAAGCCACCGGGTTTTGAACAGGGGGGACGATCGTTCCCGCATTCCGGAGACGCTTTGTGCCCCAACACGAGGAAGCTACGGGGCTGCCTCAGCGGATAGCTGCTCCGGCCATGTCCAGCGGACGTGTTCTGTGCAGGGCACATCCGGGGTTTCCAAGGCCCGGCGGGTCCATCGTCACCGTCCGGCCTGAGCGGCTGCCATCGTCTGAGGCAGAGGGGCTCGCGCCATGGCTCCCGCCGTGCCGTGTGCTGTACCAGAGCCGGCGGGTCCATCGTCACCGTCCGGCCTGAGCGGCTGCCATCGTCCGAGGCAGAGGGGCTCGCGCCATGGCTCCCGCCGTGCCGTGTGCTGTACCAGAGCCGGCGGGTCCATCGTCACCGTCCGGCCTGAGCGGCTGCCATCGTCCGAGGCAGAGGGGCTCACGCCATGGCTCCCGCCGTGCCGTGTGCTGTACCAGAGCCGGCGGGTCCATTGTCACTGTCCGGCCTGAGCGGCCGCCATCGTCCGAGGCAGAGGGGCTCGCGCCATGGCTCCCGCCGTGCCGTGTGCTGTACCAGAGCCGGCGGGTCCATCGTCACCGTCCGGCCTGAGCGGCTGCCATCGTCCGAGGCAGAGGGGCTCGCGCCATGGCTCCCGCCGTGCCGTGTGCTGTACCAGAGCCGGCGGGTCCATCGTCACCGTCCGGCCTGAGCGGCTGCCATCGTCCGAGGCAGAGGGGCTCGCGCCATGGCTCCCGCCGTGCTGTGTGCTGTACCAGAGCCGGCGGGTCCATTGTCACTGTCCGGCCTGAGCGGCCGCCATCGTCCGAGGCAGAGGGGCTCGCGCCATGGCTCCCGCCGTGCCGTGTGCTGTACCAGAGCCGGCGGGTCCATCGTCACCGTCCGGCCTGAGCGGCTGCCATCGTCCGAGGCAGAGGGGCTCGCGCCATGGCTCCCGCCGTGCCGTGTGCTGTACCAGAGCCGGCGGGTCCATCGTCACCGTCCGGCCTGAGCGGCCGCCATCGTCCGAGGCAGAGGGGCTCGCGCCATGGCTCCCGCCGTGCCGTGTGCTGTACCAGAGCCGGCGGGTCCATCGTCACCGTCCGGCCTGAGCGGCTGCCATCGTCCGAGGCAGAGGGGCTCGCGCCATGGCTCCCGCCGTGCCGTGTGCTGTACCAGAGCCGGCGGGTCCATCGTCACCGTCCGGCCTGAGCGGCTGCCATCGTCCGAGGCAGAGGGGCTCGCGCCATGGCTCCCGCCGTGCCGTGTGCTGTACCAGAGCCGGCGGGTCCATCGTCACCGTCCGGCCTGAGCGGCTGCCATCGTCCGAGGCAGAGGGGCTCGCGCCATGGCTCCCGCCGTGCCGTGTGCTGTACCAGAGCCGGCGGGTCCATCGTCACCGTCCGGCCTGAGCGGCTGCCATCGTCCGAGGCAGAGGGGCTCGCGCCATGGCTCCCGCCGTGCCGTGTGCTGTACCAGAGCCGGCGGCCGAGCGCTGAGTTCCAGTCGTAACCGTAGGCCGTGGAGCAGGGCAGGAAGGGAGGAGGCCGATCTCCCCTCAGGCTGTCACGGAGACCCACGGATGTGGGGAGGCCTGGATGGGGGTCCAGGGAAGTATCTGAATACGGAGCTAGCTGCTGTGGTTCAGCGCCCTTTTTTCTGCAGGCGGGTCACTTGGGGGGTGTGTGTGGAATCTGCTGCCCTTAACCCCCCCCGACCCCCACCCGCCGTTGCTGGCCTTTGTTTCTGTCTCCCACCTTCCTATCTCTGTTTTGCTCCTTTCTGTCTCCCCGTTTTTTCCCTCCTCTGTATTTTCCTGCCTCGCAGCGGCTCTAGGGTGACCAGATGTCCCGATTTTATAGGGACAGTCCCAATATTTGGGGCTTTGTCTTATGTAAGCCCCTATTACCCCCCACCCCCTGTTCTGATTTTTCACACTTGCTGTCTGGTCACCCTGAGCGGCTCCCCCTTTCCCATGCTGTTTGCTAGGAGGGTCAGCAGTGAAACAGCCAAGGCTCGCATTTAAAGCAGCCTTGCCCAAACTAGGGAGTGAGCTCCCCAGGGCAGGGCATGTAGGGCTGGCTGGTGTGGGGAGAGGGAGCGTGGAAAATGTAGTTGTCACCTTTAATAACCCATGGTGGGGGGAGGAGGAGGGCCATGAGTGGTTTCATTTTCCTGAGAGGGTGGGCAAAAGTTTGGGAATGCAGTTTTAAACCACCATTGTTATGTTTCAGAGTGAACCCCCGGTAAGCTGAATGTGCGGGGAGTTCACTGCTCTCCGAGCCATTATTTCAGGCTCTCTGCTCATCAGCAAGTTGGAAACGGAGCACGCAGCTAAACTCTCCCACCGGGAGGGGAGGGGAGGGGGCCTAATGGATTAAAGCAAGGGGATGCTGGGAGTCAGAACTCCTGGGTTCTATCTCTGGCTCTGGGAGGGGAGTGGGTCTAGTGGTTAGAGCAGGGGGCTGGGAGCCAGGACTCCTGGGTTCTATCCCCCCAGCTCTGGGAGGGGAGTGAGGTCTAGTGGTTACAGCAGGGGTGGTCCTGGTGGCTGGGAGTCGGGACTCCTGGGTTCAGTTCCCAGCACAGGCAGGCAAACTGGAAATAAGCAAAAAGAAAAGGAGTACTTGTGGCACCTTAGAGACTAACCAATTTATTTGAGCATGAGCTTTCGTGAGCTACAGCTCACTTCATCGGATGCATACCGTGGAAACTGCAGCAGACTTTATATACACACAGAGAACATGAAACAATACCCCCTCCACCCCACTGTCCTGCTGGTAATAGCTTATCTAAATTGATCATCAAGTTGGGCCATTTCCAGCACAAATCCAGGTTTTCTCACCCTCCGCCCCCCCCCCCCCCAACTCACTCTCCTGCTGGTAATAGCCCATCCAAAGTGATAACTCTCTTCACAGTGTGTATGATAATCAAGGTGGGCCATTTCCTGCACAAATCCAGGTTCTCTCACTCCCTCACCCCCCCTCCAAAAACCACACACACAAACTCACTCTCCTGCTGGTAATAGCTTATCCAAAGTGACCACCCTCCCTACAATGTGCATGATAATCAAGGTGGGCCATTTCCAGCACAAATCCAGGTTTTCTCACCCCCCCCACCCCCATACACACACAAACTCACTCTCCTGCTGGCAATAATTTGTGCTGGAAATGGCCCAACTTGATGATCACTTTAGATAAGCTATTACCAGCAGGAGAGTGGGGTGGGAGGAGGTATTGTTTCATGGTCTCTGTGTGTATATATAATGTCTGCTGCAGTTTCCACGGTATGCATCCGATGAAGTGAGCTGTAGCTCACGAAAGCTTATGCTCAAATAAATTGGTTAGTCTCTAAGGTGCCACAAGTCCTCCTTTTCTTTTTGCGAATACAGACTAACACGGCTGTTACTCTGAAGCCTGGAAATAGGCAGATACCAAACATTCTAGGGTGCCCAGCACTGTCCGCTCTGGAGCGAGGGGCACGTGGACATGTGGACTGACTGATTGACCTGTCTGGGGCTCCTGAGCTGGCAGAATGCGTATTCACAATTGTGTTCTGACTTCCATCCCCTGCCCCTGAAGTACACGCCCTGGAGGGAACCCGAGCCCTCGTCCCTGTCTTCTCTGCTCCACAAGAGACCAGGCGTCGATGGCTTTCCACAAAGAATACAGGGAACAGAATGAGCCCCCACCCTCCAGACTGGGTCTCAGCCCAGTAAGGGATGCACTGGGAGCGGGGCGTGTGCTGCAGCGCTAAGGTGTTGCCATGCACAGAACCCGGGAGCGGGGAATTGGGCAGCAAACCGGCCCAGCGTAGGCCCCAACGCCAGCGGGAGAGGAATCTTTGGGGGCGTGTGTGTGGGTGTGTGTGTGTCAGAAAACGCCAATTGGTTGAAACTGAAACTGCAGAAAAAGAATTTTTAAACTCCGAAAATTTTTGATTCCCCCCGACATTGCAACTTTTCTAAATGACAAATTCTGTGTTCTGGTTCCCTGGGACTTCTCACTTGGAAATTCCTACTATTCCCAGCAAAGAAACATTAAAAAACATTTAAAATTGAAACAAAACCAAATGTTCTGATTAACCCGAACTGGCATTTTTTCCAGATTTTTTTGATTTGTGAAAATTTAAGATTTTGACTTTTTGTCTCAATTTGGGGCAGGAAAAATTCAGTATCCTGAAAATGTTCCCTGGACTGGAGAACCATTTGCAGTCCAGTTTTTCTCCTGGCCCTGAGGCCGCTGGCTTAAGGCCCTGGCATTGTTTCAATGTGAATTCCTTTCCCTGTTTTCCTATGTGGCTCGGTCAAGACAATTTTGAGGAGGAAAATAAATGAAGAAATCAGTTGGTAACGCTAACAACAGCGGTAGCATGGATGCTTCAGCCGTGACCCAGAACATAACTGTTATTATTCCTATTATAATAGCACCTGGAGGCCCCCGCTGAGATTGCGGCCCCCCACCGTGCTGGGTGCCGCACGGGACACACAGTTAGAGACAGCCCCTCCCCAAAGGACTCACAGTGTAAATAGAGGAGTGGGGGAGGAGCTAGACACACAGAGAGGGACAGGTTTCAGAGGAACAGCCGTGTTAGTCTGTATTCGCAAAAAGAAAAGGAGTACTTGTGGCACCTTAGAGACTAACCAATTTATTTGAGCATGAGCTTTCGTGAGCTACAGCTCACTTCATCAGATGTGAGGGACAGTGACTTGCTAACTCTTGCATGTCAGAGGCTAGCACCCAGGTGTCCTGACTCGGAAGTCCAGGGCCTTACCCACTAGCCCATACGGCCTCTCGGAAGCAGCTGCTGCCCTCTCTGACCATGCAGCTGGCTCTCCTTGTCCCAGATCCCTGCTGAGGTGGTTTTATTCCCAGAAGCCGCAGAGCCATTTTCCCCCACCCTGTTCCGCTCCGGAGCACGGAAGGTGCTGAGTTTGCATTTAAATCTCCTAGATTATGACACTTGCGAAAGTAAATCCTGAAATTTCCCAGGATCATTTTAACAATTAATTTATTTGACATTACGGGCAGCCAGCATGGGAATCTCCGCTCCTGCCTGCAATCACTTAATTAAACGGGGAGGAATTACCCCCTCGCTGTTCATTTAAATGCAAGGAGAGACATGTGGTCCCGGTCTCGCTCTGCCACTAGTCTCAGCTCCCAAAGCAGTCCCCAGCGCAGCCCTCCTGGGTTTAAGGTAGGAGTCTCTTGCAGAGGCCGCACGGACATTTTAACCAAGCTGGCAGTCTCCAGGGAGCCGTTTGCACCTTTTTCCCCATGCCCCTCCCAGAGCTGGCAGAGAACCCAGGCGTCCTGGCTGCAAGCCCCACTTTGCTCTAACCACTGGACCCCACACCTCTCTCACAGCTGGGAGAGGCATTCTGTTTCTTTGACCCTCTGCTGTACCCAGTAGGCCATGATTCTTTCCCATCTCCTGGTGCTGCTATTTCACAGACAGTTCCAGCTTTGCTAATTCCAGGGCCGTCACCTTTGACACCAAATACATTGGCCAGCCCGGGACTCCAGGCATTCGACCATCTTGGCTGCTCCCAGCCCCTGAGAGCGTTAGATCGATGTCACTTCCTGCCTCACCAGATCCCCCGGCACCTCACTGATGCCAGGGAAGTTACCTCTGCTCCTTCAAAGGCAGCTGTGACTTCAGCCGACGGGGAGCCGGGAATAAATAACCCCCAGGCAGCCCGGAGTGCGGGGAGCTGCCGTGCCTCTGTTAAAGTTTCACATGTAAACATAGTTGATGGATGATTTTCCATGGCAAAGGTTTGTCAACTCATATGAGACTCTGGAGCAGTTTTACGGTCGCTCGTATATTTCGAGCTGGAGAGGGCAGGAGTCTCGGCTTCCTGGTGTTCCACAACCCCCCCTTTCCTTTCCAGGGGCTGTTGGCCTGAGGTGCCACGGGCACGTTGCTTTAGCAGCATCCTCTGCAGCTGTTTGCCCCAGTGCAAGGTGGGGGCAACTCTCCAGAGCCCCGGCTTGACAGCTGGAAAAGGATCAGATTCCGAAACCTGTTGCCAGTTTACAAATAACCCCCAAGTATTGGTGAAAGTTTTACCCGAAAGTTTTCCTTTCCTAACTTTTTGATGAAAAACCACAAGAAAAACATTGTCAGGAAGTGTTCAGCAAGAACTTTTGTTTTTGTCTAACTCCCCCCCTTTTTTTTGGCCAGCGCTGATGGCTGCGTTTCATGCCCACTTGGCGCTGCTGTGAATGACTGCAGAAGGCTGAGGGCAACGGGGAATCGTGATCCATCCCCTGTTGTCCAGTCCCAGCTTCTGGCAGCCAGAGATTTAAGGACACCCAGTGCATGGGGTTCATCCCTGACCACCTTGGCTAAGAGCCATTGATGGACCTATCCTCCATGATCTCACCTAATTCTTTTTTTAAGCCAGTTATACTTTTGGCCTTCACAGCATCCCCTGGCAATGAGTTCCACAGGTTGTCTGTGCGTTGGGTGAAGAATTACTTCCTTATGTTCGTTTTAAACCTGCTGCCTGTTAATTTCGTTGAGTGATCTCTGGTTCTTATGTTATGTGAAGGGGTAAATAACACTTTTTCTCCACACCATTCCTGGTTTTATAGACTCTATCCTCTCCCCTCTTAGAAAAGAGATGACTAAAATGATCAGTCCCGGTCTTTTTAATCTCTCCTCATATGGAAGCTGTTCCATCCCCCTAATCGTTTTTGCTGCCCTTCTCAGCACCTTTTCCAATTCTAATGTATCTTTTTTGAGATGGGGCACCCAAATTGCATGCAGTATTCAAGGTGTGGGCATACCATGGAATTATACAATGGCATTATGATATTTTCTGTCTTTTTATATCCCTTTCCTAATGGTTCCTAACAGACTTTTAGCTTTTTTGACTGTGGCTGCACGCTGAGTGAATGTTTTCAGAGAACTATCCACAGTGACTCCCAGATCTCTGTCTAGAGTGATCACAGCTAGTTTCGACCCCATCATGTTGCATGTATACAAAATATTGTGAGGTTCAGGAAATGATATGAACTGGCCAAATGCAGTAGATAAGGGCCTGAGAGAGAAAGAGAAATAAATATGGAGCAAGTCACAAATGGCTGTATAGGGGCAAGAGATAAACTTTTTGTTCTGAGTCTGTACAGCACCTGGCACAATGGGGTCTGCCAGGGCTTCCAGGTATTACTGTAAATAATGAGTAATAAGAGACAGATGCTATGTAAGGTGATAGGTAAACCTCAGGGCCCTGTCATGCTGGGTCCTGCAGACACAGAGCGAGAGACACTCCTTGCCCCAAAGAGTTCATAGGCCAAACAGCCACAGGCTGGGAAGGGAAACTGAGGCACGGAGTGGGGAAGTGATTTGCCCAAGCTCACAGGAGGTCAGTGGCAGAGCTGGGAATAGAACCCAGGTGTCCTGAAAATCCTTGAGGATACCTTAGTTAACATGCGGTGAGATTCTGGTAGGAAAGATTCCGTGAGAAGTGCTAATTAATAAATTCTTCCCCCAATTAGCACTTGTGCAGAACTTTTCATCTTCAAAGCCCTTTGCGAACATTACCCCATTTAATCTAGTAAAACGCCCGTAATTATGTTCAGCCGCAGCGGATTCAGACAGAGCGAGCCAGGGCCCAGGGAGAGACGGACCACGAGGGTAAGTGGCACCAAATTGGAATATTATCCACATTTCATCACTTGGAGCCTTGCTGACAACCTGCAGTAAACATCATAATATCTAGTGAATCACAGCCAGCCGGCTCCCTCACCCATTTCACTTCTCTCCCCACCCCCCAGCCTCCTGTGCATGAAAATTTCCCTTTTGCTCCATCTCATCCGTGGTTGCTATTTATCAGCTCTCTGGGGCTGAGCCCGGGCAGTAGGAAGCACTTAGCCCCGGAGGTGGGAGAAATAGGCTCGGCTGACGGAGCCACTCGGCTTGTTATGGGCCCAGTGCTGGCTTGATTCCTGCGGGAGAGAGGCTGGTGCGAAGCGTGGTGGGTTCTCGATGGACGTTACAAGGGCTGGCTCCCTGGTGCAGAGACACCGGCCTGGAAATGGCACTTCAGTGGCTGCAGGGAGCCCGAGGCGCTGCAGCTCGGCCACAATGGGGGCAAAAAGCCACCCCCGAGCCGCACTCAATGCATGATCTGTGCCCCCCTCTGTGCAAACAGGGCCTCCCAGAGGGCTCGCCCGTGCACGACAACAGCAGCAAAGCACATGCACGAGAGGCAAACAGGAGCTGAGTTCCCGGGCGTGACTGCTCTCCCCCGCAGGCCTTAAAGCCCCCTCCCAGGACAGCACCCTGTGGCTCCGTCCGAGCTGGAGGGACCATGCAGCTCAGTGCACGGTGCAATCCACAGAGGAGGTGAGTCTGTTACAGCCCCAGCAAGGGAGCCTGGCTCTCGAGCTCAGGCTGCAGAGACTCGTCCTCTGAGCTCTGGCAGGCCCTGGTTTTATCCCGAGATGCCGTCTTGGCCAGCGCTCTCATGCTGGCAGCATTGCTGGCCACTTGGGGTGCTGGGCAGAGAGCTCCTGCTGCACCCTCTGAACAGACGTCACGGAGCACGGCAGGGAGAGAGAAGGCATCTCCCTCTCTCCTGATTTCAGAAACCTCTCTCCCTCCCATGGCCCATGGTCCCCTGCACCACGCTGTTACAGAGCGGCAGCAAGGGCCAGTGGCGAAGGCTCTGGACTCAGGATACCTGGGTTCTGTCCCTGGCTCTGTCCCTGACCTTTTGTTTGGCTTGTCTAAATGCTGTTTGGGACAGGCTCTGTGCAGCGCCTGACACAACGGGGCCCCCGATCACGGTCGGGGTCTGTGCAGCGCCTGGCACAACGGGGCCCGACCTCGGCCAGGGTCCATGCAGCAAGCGCATGGCACAACGGGGCCTGATCTCAGTCAAGGTCTGTGCAGCGCCCAGTGTGATGCGGCCCCGATCCTGATTTTACCAAAGCAGAATGGGAGCATTGTGCACTGGTATAAATGACTTCACAAGGTGGAGGGCAATGCAAAATTGTACCCAGTGTCTCCTGAAAGAAGATCCAGGTTTCTTAGTATGTTCCCGTGCCTCAGACCCACCCAGCAGCTCCATGAACTAGCTGAGTATTCTGGGTATCAGCTTGCACATGAGCACCACCTGACCTGCAGCGCTGGGTTTTGAAAGGTCTTTGAGCAGCCCCATGGTCACATCTCTGTATCTGGCCACACGATGGATCCGGGCAGTGCTGTTCCTAGGACACAGTAGCAGCTGGGAGCAATTGACGATCAAAATAGTTGTTTAGTTCAAGTGGAATAATTAATTTTTGAAGCTGCAGCCCAGAGTGTGGGGACGTGTCCATTACACGCAGCCCAGCGCCCGGAGGAAATGTCCGTGGTGTTTGGATAAAAAGAAAAGGGACCACTTATTAGCAAAGAGCTCCTGATTACGCAGCAGCTGTTAGCAAACTCTCGGGTTTAATTACCTGTTTGCTCTGTAGAAACATGCCATAATGGCCTGCTCAGGAGATATGCAACTGCTGCGTTGAAATCAAATCACAAATAAAATAAGTGTCGGTCTGCAGATAAACCAAAGGTCACGCAGGGGGCCCAGGTTGTTCCAACACCGCACCTTGAGTGACAGGTGCCAATTCCAGTGTGCTGCTCCGTCCTACTGCGCTGATCACAAAGCACCCAGGGCCCCTAAGTGCACAAGGCTTCCACTAGGATCTCTTGTGGCTAGCACCCACTTTGCACTAGTGGAAATGTCTGCCCAGGGCAGCAGGGAATCAAGCCCTTTACTCCTATACTGGATGAAATTCTCTGGCCTGGGTTATGCAGGAGAGCAGAGCGGATGATCATCTGGCCTTAAACTCTATGCATAGGGGTGTCTGTAATTTATACACAAAACTGCACACTGTAAATCAAGTCTCCACACTGCTTACACAATGCAGACAACCTAGACCCTAGCTGAGCTGTAAACACAAGGGAACAAATTCTGCTCATTTGCTCTGGTGTAAATCCAGGGTTACTCCACGGATTTGAGAATTACTCTGGATTTAGTCTGGTGGAATTGAGAGCATGCAAACACAGTGCACGCAGTGTCATGTGAACTTAGCACCATTCACAACTGCGGGTGGGCGCTTTGTGCAGTTCATTTCTCTCCATCGTTGGCAACTTTAAAATCAAGCTTGAATGTTTTTCTAAAGCTGTGCTCTACTTCACCCAGGAATTAATGCAGGGAAGTCCTATGGCCCGTGTTATATAGGAAGGCAGATGAGATCATAACAGCCCTGTCTGGCTTTATACTCTGTGCAGCTGTTTAAGACCTGGGCAAATAATGCAACCAGTCCCTGCAAATATTCATTTGAACGAAATGAACATGTAGAGCGATTATCACGCCCCTCATCAGCCAGCAGCGTGTTTTACCTGCAGAAGAGGATTTGACAGCCCCAGGCAGGAATTTAAATTCACACCTGCAAGCATTTGTGCTGGAAGTGCTTGCAACTTCATCCAATCAGGAAACAGAACTAATACCATGTGACTTAACAGTCCAATCACCCACCTTAGTGCTCAGGCTGGAGCGTAAAAAGTTGGAGAAGATTTTCTCCAACTGGAATAAGGTCGGAAGTTGGGATCTGCTCGTGGCGGGTCTGCAGGCAGCTATGGGCCGCAAAAATGGGCTCTAGTGTGAATCGTGCACTCAGCTCGAGCTTCTTGTCTCTTCTTAAAGGCCCCACCAGGCTCCAAAACAATGGGGCATGGCTAGCCAGATTTGAGGGACGCTACAGCTGCCTTGCTCCTGCAGCGGGAGACCTGCAGCTCTAACACCGCGGTTCCCCTCTCGGTATTAGATCTGACCAGGCCTGGAGCTGAGCTCTCAGAGCAGCGTGGGGTTCTCTTCTAAAGCCCTGGTTTGAAGGCTTCATGTTCCTGAGTTAACCAGGGATTCCTCCTGCCTCCAGGGCTGGCCCCAGGCTGCAGCCAGCCATCCCACCAGAAGGGGAAAATCTGTCCATGTGCCGTGGTGCCCTGGGGTGGGATTTATGTTCCTGGGGGTGTGTCAAGGGCAACGCTTTGGGAAGTAGAAAAGCGCGGAGACGTCAGACGAGGGGTACGTCCACGCTGCCGTCGGAGCTAGGTGTGACTGCAGCACATGTCGCCGACTGCGTGCGTAGGTGCCCGTGTGTCTTTGTGGGGCTGGGCTTCGGAGTTCAAGGGGGCTTGTACAGCGCGGTTTGCTCTGGGTCGGCTGTGTGTAACAAGAGCGTCACAGACGCTCATCCCTTAAAGCCACAGACCCCAATTACCCCCCTCCCCTTAGACACAGAGCCCCCTTTGCCTGCAAACTCCTTAAATAGCCTTGGAGGATGACACAGCCTTCAGAAAACCCCTTTGGCAACTGTCAGCCCCAAGAGGGGGTTTTAAGAGCGTTCACGCACCATTGTCTGTCCGACTAGGGGGACCTTGGCTACAGCCCAGCACCCGGGGTAGTGCACCAATGCAAACCCCAGTGCTGACAAGGCAAAGGAGCTGTTTGCACGGGCGGAGTATTTATTATTTGCATTACAGCAGCACGTTAAGGGGCCCTCTGAAATCAGGGACCCCCCATTACAGAATCATCAACATGTAGGACTGGAATGGACCTTGCTAGTTTCCTGTCCCGAGGCAGGGTCACATATTAGCTAGCCCACCCCTGAGAGGTGTGTGTCTAACCTGTTCTTAAAACCCTGTGGTGCCAGTGGTCTACAGCCTCCCTGGGGAATTTGTTCCAGTGTTTAGCTACCCGGAGAGTTAGGACATTTTTCCTAATGCCCAACCTAAACTTCCCTTGCTGCAAATTAAGTCCATTGCTTCATGGCTTGTCCTCAGTGGATAACGAGAACCATTTATCATCCTCCTCTTCATGGCGTCCTTTTACGTACTCGAAGACTGTTATCATGTCCTCATCCCCCCACAGTCTTCTCGTCTCCAGGCTAAACAAACCCAATTTTTTCAATCTTCCCTCGTAGGGCAAGTTTTCTCGACCGCCAGTCATTTGTGTTGCTCTTCTCTGGACTTTCTCCAGTTTGTCCACATCCTTCCCAAAGGGTGGTGCCCAGAACTGGACACAGTACTCCAGCTGAGGCCTTATCAGCGCTGAGTAAAGAAGAATTACTTCTCATCTCTTGCTTACAACACTCAGGCTAATACATCCCAGAATGATGTTCACTTTTTTTTTTTTTTGCAACAGTGTTACCTTGTTAACTCATTTAGTTTGTGATCCACTCTGACCCCCAGACCCGTTACTTCAGTGCTCCTTCCTTGGCCGTCATTTCCCAGATTGTATTTATGCAACTGATTATTCCGGTCCCTAGGCCGGGCCCTGCCCCAGAGAGCTCACAGACTGAAACAGACGCAGGGTGGGAGGAGACGGAAGTTGGAACTTGCCTCAGGTCCCTCAGCAGGTCTGCAGCAGAGCCAGAAATAGACCTCAGCTCGCCTGACTCCCAGGCCAACGCTTCATCCCAGGGGTGGGCAAACTTTTTGGCCCGAGGGCCACATCTGGGTGCAAAACAATATGGAGGGCAGGGTAGGGAAGGCTGTGCCCCCCAAACATCCTGGCCCCTGACTGACCCCCTCAGAGCCCCCGACCCATCCAACCCCCCCTGCTCCTTGTTCCCTGACCGCCCCCTCCCGGGACCCCCCCGCCCCTAACCGCCCCCCCCGGGATCCCATCCCCTATCCAACCCCCCCCTGCTCCCTGCCTCCTGACTGTCCCCCGGCCCCTATCCCCCCCACCCTCTGACAGGCCCACTGGGACTCCCATCCAACTCCCCCGTTCCCTGTCCCCAACTGCCCCAGAACCTCTGCCCCATCCAACTGTTCCCTGTCCCCTGACTGCCCCCCGGAACCCCCACCCAATCCCTCACCACTGCGCACGTGCTGCTGCCACCCCCTAACCATGCCGCTGCCACCCCCTTACCATGCCGCTCATGCCATGCGGCATGGCTGCGGGGGAGGGGGACAGAGGGGGAGGGGCTGGGGGCTCGCCTCCCCGGCCAGGAGCTCAGGGGCCGGGCCAGACGGTCCCGCGGGCCGCAGTTTGCCCACCTCTGCCCTATCCATGATGCCACTCCAGTGCCTCTCACCTGACACCTCGCCTCTCAGAGCAACGCCACCGAGGAATTTACAACCCTGTGCACTGTAGCAAGGACCCCAGCGGGAGCTGTCCCAGGATAAAACCCCCGTCTCTCGCTCTCTGCCGCTTCCCATTTCCCTAATCAGCTAACTGAAGAAAAGCAATTAGAGGAAAATGCGATTGTCAGGGAAATAAATGGAGGCACCTTTCCCTGTGAATGGCTCTTTCTTTGTAATTGGAAAAGCTATGGCAGCTGCGTGTCATAAACCGAAATCATTAGCCTGTTAAGCTCAGCCAATAGCGATGGTGTGATACGCCTCCCCCGTGTCACGTCAGTCCCGTTTACGGTGCTTGAATTGCACACGTCCTGCCCCATAGATGCAGCAAGGAGGCATGGAGAGGGGTGGGGATTGCAAAATGAGGCAGTGACCAACTTTCAACCCATACCAAAGGGAAACAAGTGTAACACCAGCCACTCCACTTCAGGAGTTTAGAGTGCACTCCACTCAAACTGGCTTAGTTAAGCCTAGGCAAGCCCCTGTGTGAATGGTCTGATTTCAGATTAAGGGTGGTTTATTTCATTTTTAGTTTAAACCTGTTCCAAAGAGCTTTTCTACATGAGAAAGGTGCACCGGTGAAAAATGGCAGCTGAAGTGGTTGGCCTAGATCTCCCAGGATGCACCACGACGCACCTCTTGGAGAGCCGCCGCACTGTATCATGGGAGTCTCAGGCTGATGTGCATAACGAGTTTTTGGTTTTTTTACAGGCAGAGTGTTTTGCTTCCCCACCATTGCACATGGCAAGATTTCCATGCGCTCTGCTGGCAGGTGAGTAACCCTGGGAGCAGCCAGTTCTCCAGAAATCTGCCTGTTGTCAGAACTGGCTGTCACTATGCGCCAGAGTGCTGGGGGCCTGGTTCAAACCGAGTCCCCGCTCGCTAGTGACTGAAAGGCAAGCCCATGTGTTATGCCATTGGCCTTACAGAAGGTTCCTTGCCCCCCATCAGGATCAGGGCCCTGGTGGGTGTTATGGACAGAGGAAGCGGAATGGGCTGTCGTGGGACTTTGAAGAGCTGGATCAGTTCCCAGCTCTCCCAGAGACACTCTCCAGACCATAGTTCCCATCTGTGAAATGGGGAATTGATTCTTCCTGTGTCTAAATTGTGAGCGTTCAGGGTAAGGATTGTCTGTACAGCACCTGGCACAACGTACTGCAGGCTCGACGGGTGCCGCTAGGGAAATGCTGTGATCACAGAGTGGGGCCATGGCTTGTGACTTCTAGGGAAATCTTTGCACCCTGCTGCCAAGAGAGATGGATAGTTCTCATGAGCAGACGATTCTTTTAAGGTCACAGATCACGATGGGGATGCAAACGAACCAAACCCCTCGCTGCTAACCTCACTTCCCGGCTGCACGTCTCAGGCAAGTTAAATTGACTGTCTGTTGCTGGGGCGTCTCTCCGTCAGGCAGACCAGAAATAATAACAGGACTCCATGTTGCAGTGAGGTGTGTTAGAACAATATGTTTGTTCAATATCTTCATAAATGATCTGGAGGATGGTGTGGATTGCACTCTCAGCAAATTTGCGGATGATACTAAACTGGGAGGAGTGGTAGATACGCTGGAGGGGAGGGATAGGATACAGAAGGACCTAGACAAATTGGAGGATTGGGCCAAAAGAAATCTGATGAGGTTCAATAAGGATAAGTGCAGGGTCCTGCACTTAGGACGGAAGAACCCAGTGCACAGCTACAGACTAGGGACCGAATGGTTAGGCAGCAGTTCTGCGGAAAAGGACCTGGGGTGACAGTGGACGAGAAGCTGGATATGAGTCAGCAGTGTGCCCTTGTTGCCAAGAAGGCCAATGGCATTTTGGGCTGTATAAGTAGGGGCATAGCGAGCAGATCGAGGGACGTGATCGTTCCCCTCTATTCGACATTGGTGAGGCCTCATCTGGAGTACTGTGTCCAGTTTTGGGCCCCACACTACAAGAAGGATGTGGATAAATTGGAGAGAGTCCAGCGAAGGGCAACAAAAATGATTAGGGGTCTGGAACACATGAGTTATGAGGAGAGGCTGAGGGAGCTGGGATTGTTTAGTCTGCAGAAGAGAAGAATGAGGGGGGATTTGATAGCTGCTTTCAACTACCTGAAAGGGGGTTCCAAAGAGGATGGCTCTAGACTGTTCTCAATGGTAGCAGATGACAGAACAAGGAGTAATGGTCTCAAGTTGCAGTGGGGGAGGTTTAGATTGGATATTAGGAAAAACTTTTTCACTAAGAGGGTGGTGAAACACTGGAATGCGTTACCTAGGGAGGTGGTAGAATCTCCTTCCTTAGAGGTTTTTAAGGTCAGGCTTGACAAAGCCCTGGCTGGGATGATTTAACTGGGAATTCGAGCAGGGGGTTGGACTAGATGACCTTCTGGGGTCCCTTCCAACCCTGATATTCTATGATTCTATGAAAATGAGTTAGGGAAGGTTCATTGGCCCCCTGGGTGCTTTGCTAATTTTGTAGTGAAAACGGTAAAGGAGAAGAAAATGTTTGTTGAGGTGAAATTGGTTGTAATTGGTTTTGATTGTTGAGTTACTTAATGGAGTTGTGCTCTTCCTTTAAATATTTAGGAGTCTGTCATTAGATAAGGTCTGCATAGCGTCAGGAGGTTTTGCATTTCAGGTAATTTCTTTACCTTAGAAAAGAAAACCTTAGAAGAGATGCTGATGTTTTATCATGTATAGTATTTTTCATCCCGTCAACTCTTCCAGGAGCATTCAGACCTGATAAACTCATTAGCATTGCACTTCTCTGATTTAATTCAGAAACCGTGAACGAACGTGTTAGACATAAACTGCATGTTTCCCTGTGCTGTGAATTATCCCGCCTTGACGATGCAGAGGTTAACGCTTGTCAGTTATACGCAGACATTCTTGATGACAGTGGGAACTGAATTAAGGATATTATTTTGACAGCTTGACAGTAAAATCTCTGGCACTGATGTTGCATCTTCATTATAAGTTTCATTCTGAAGCCCTCTGTAAAATTAAAAAACAACCCCCCCCCCCGCATTCTGGAATAAGATGGATAGCTTTTATTGAGATGCCTTGACCTCAGTTTAACAGTTCCTCTGAAGAATGTTACCTCTTAGGGTGAGGTCTAGTTGTTAGAACCTGGGGCTGGAAATCAGGACTCCTGGGTTCTAGTCACAGAACTGCTGCTGATTTGCTGTGTGTGAATATGGTTAAGTCACCTTTCCTGTCTGAACCTTGCCTGTGAGATGAAGATAGTGGAACTGATCCACCTTTCAATGTTAAGGTCAGAAGGGACAATTCTGACCATCTGGTCTGACCTCCTGCCTGACACGGGCCAGATAATTCCATTCCGCGATTCCCACGTTGATCCTGTAATTATGGATTGAGCGAATGAGGAGCTTTTACAAAGATGCTTCAATTTCAGAACTTCTGGCGATGGAGAATCCGCTGTGACCCTTGGTAACGTGTTCCAATGGTTACTTCCCCTCACCGTTAAAAAGCTGTCCCTTATTGCCAGTCTGAGCAGGTCTGGCTTCAGCGTCCACCCATTGCATCTTGTTCTCTCTTTGTCTGGAAAACTAAAGAGCCATCTCCTGTCTTCTCACCATGTAGATACTTACAGACCATGCTCAAGTTGCTTCTTAACCCTCCCTGATAAACTAAATAGATTGAGCTTTTTCAGTCTCTCACCACAAGGTAGATTTTCCAGATCACGAATTATCCTTGTAGCCTTCCTGAACCTTTTCCATTAGAGGTAAAGCTATCTCTCTGCTCCTGCTCCATATGGCCTGTTTATACACTGAGTTCACTCTCTTAGCTACAGTGTACGGGAAGCTCATGTTCGGCTGCTTTCCACCCATGGCCCCTAAATCCTTTACAGGATCATGACTTTCCTGGATAGAGTCTTCATCCTTCATCTCGTATGGCTGACATTCTTGGTTCCTGGATAGCATTTGGCAGCATCGAATGCCCCTTTTGTAAAGTGGTTTGAGACCTTGGCTTAAGGGTGCTAAATAAATGCAAAATTTACACCCCTTTCATCCACCCCCCCACCACCTTCAGCATCAGCGCTGAACACCAACCATCCCGAGCCCAGTCATCCATGCCACCAGGAACCCAGTGGTGTATTCGTTATCCCAATTGCAACCAAGCAGAGCCCTTTAGGAGCCGTATTCTGGGTAATGCAGATCATAGCTGGTCGTAACGATTTGCCACTCATAATAATTGTTACTTATGTGCCTGCCTGTGCCTGTCACTTTCCCACCCTTTGAATGGCCCCCAGACAAAGTGGCTCCTGCTGGGGTGGAAGTTTAGAAGAATATTTTTCAGGGCTGTTAACTTCTTTTTTTTTCCGTGGTACCTGAAGAAATAAATTCTTTAATACTTTGAGGTGACTGGGCTTCATTGTTCATGGCTGCATCCAGCTGTGGGACTGAAAACCTGGACTTTAAGTGCTGTTTAGTCAAGAGTTTTTTCAGCTCTTAAAATCCCATTTTCTTGCTGTGTCCCAGAGGAAATGCAGACAGTGGGGTTGGTTGAGGATTGCTGTGGCTAATGGGGTTTCTCTGGTCTGTGAGAATTCCTAGACCATTTCTGTGAAAACCTCAGTGACACGACAGAACTCCACGTAATGCTTAGAAATGCTATGAATAACAGGTGCTAAGTGATTTGTGGAAATTGTTTTTTAAAAAGAAACGGCGCAGCCTGTTACAACACAAGGTAGAGCTGGGAAATGAGAGCTTTTAAAATAATCCAGTTGCACAGCCCCATTTATAAAGCTCACACGCTCGTGTACCTGTCTCCGAATCCTGGCATGATAATCCATCTCACATTAGTTTATTAATAAAAAATCAATTCTGGTGAATTATTTACTGAGCACTAATTAAATATGCATGCATGTTCCCTTAGAGTAAAATATTCCCCAAATGCCTTTGGCTGTGAGCCTTATGGCAAGTCACTTTAAATTCTGGATTGTGAAGGTCTCCAATGGATATTTTTTTTTAAAATGTGTGAAAACCTGCTCTTGGGTAAATCAGGACACCCCACTTCCAAAACGGAGCAGAGGGAGGGTGCGGGGGGGGGGGGGTCAGACAGAGTTTTGGTGCAAACTAACGTGTGTTTATCTTCTCCTGCCAAAGACCCCAAACTGAACCCTGCAACTTCTGCCAGAACCCACAGTCCTAGGGCACAAAATGAGATACTTCACAAACAAGTGGAAAGGAAGATTTTGTAAAGTGAAGCTATAAGAACCCCGGCACCAAAGGGCCTAAGGAATAAGCTCCTGGGATTGTGTCCCGAAAGCTGTGGGTTCACTGCTCTGCTTGGCCACAAACTCCTTGTGTGACCTTGGGCAAGTCCCTGGAGTTCTTTGGGTCCCAGTTCCCACCTGTAACTTGGGGAGAATGATCCTTTTGGGCAGGGACTGGCTCTTGCTCTGTGTCCATGCAGCAGATGGCATGAGGGGGCCCTGATCTGGGTCAGGATGTGTGCAGCACCCGGCATAGGGTTGGCAACTTTCTGATTGTCGAAAACTGAACACCCTTGCCCCGCATGGGAGGGGTTTCGGGGTGTGGGCTCCAGGCAGCACTTACCTCAGGCAGCTCCCGGAAGCAGCCAGCATATCCCTCTGGCTGGCTCCTAGGCAGAAGCGCGGCCACGGGGTCCTCTGCATGCTGCCCCCGTCCGCAGGTGCCGCCCCCGCAGCTCCCATTGGCCATGGTTCCCGGCCAATGGGAGCTGCAGAGCTGGCACTTGGGGCGGGAGCAGCATGCGGAAACCCGTGGCCACCCCCCAGCCATAGGGACATGTCACCACTTTGGGAGCCATACGGAGCCGGGTAGGGATGGGAGCCTGCCTTAGCCCTGCCGCGCCGCTGACCGGACTTTTAATGGCCCAGTCAGCGGTGCTGATTGGAGCCGCCAGAGTCCCTTTTTGACCAGGCATTCTGGTTGAAAACCAGACGCCTGGCAACGCTAACTCGGCACAATGGGGCCCTGATCTCGGTCGGGGTCTGGGCAGTGCCTGGCACGATGGGGCTCTGGTCTTGGTTGGGGTCTGGGCAGCGCCTGGCGCGACGGGGCCCTGATCTCGGTCAGGGTCTGGGCAGCGCCCAGCATAGGGTCCCGAGGGTGCAGAGTCAGAGCTGGGAACAGCCCCCAGGTGTCCTGCCTCCTGCTCCATCGGGTTTCTCGCATTCCAGGGCAGCCTTCAGCACACGTCAGAGGAATTGGGTTTTGCTCCACTACAGTTGCCATTAATGCTAGTGGCTGCTGATGAATGAAGGGGTGGCAAGTCTGGGGGTGGGGATGGGCTGGAGGGTGCCGGGGGACATGCCGAGGTTATTTTTGTAGCAAAGCAGACCAACTGGTGACTGACTTCTTCAATATCTCGGATAGTGCTCCAGCTTGTTCCCGCGGGCCAGCACTTTAAATAATTATTCTACGCTACAAATAAGTCGTAAATGAGAGGAACAGAGTAGAATTTAATTATATCAATTAAATACAGTCTATTGTGGTGCTGAAAACAAGACACAGCAGTTTAGCTGCATTATTATTATTTTTAAATAACTTGGGAGTAGCCTTGATTTGCATATTTGGCCATAAACATCCTGCCTGCATTGTTCCACGCAGCGGGAGAATTCTGCTACTGGCGGTGACGGCTCTGCCGTGCGCTCACCCGGGAGAGAGAGGCGCTCAGGAATAAGAAATAGCCTTGTTCATTGCACAGAACGGCCTCGCTAGCTTCCGGCTCTCATTACCTAAGAGTCTCACACTCTGTTAATTTATTGATCCTCATGGCACCCATCGAAGTCAGGGCCATGCGAATAGTTCCAGAGCCCAGAGGGGGAACTGAGGCAAAGAGAGACACAAAGGCCAACCTTTTCCAAAGCGCCTACGTGACTTAGGAGCCAAGATCCCATTTTCAAAAGTGGCCTTTGTGGCCTTAGGAGCCTTTGACAATTTTACCCTGAGGTCTAGAGACACACAGGGGGCTTAGACTCAGCAGTGCCGCTGTGCAAAAGGCGCTCTCCATTCTGCATCTCCTACAGCAATGACTGGATCACCCAAAGAGAGGAGGCTTTGCCTAGGACCCGCTTTGGAAACCCCAGTTATTATATGCAGGAGATGGAGAAGGGACATACGGTTCCAGACTGCAGTTGAGCACCCAGGCCTAAGGAAATGCACAAAAAGCCCTTGATGCTGCTCTGGGATGAATCCGCAGAGCCTGGCAGCCATTCATACTTGGCACAGTGATTCGGCCACATAATTTATTTCTTTGCAATTATCTTCTCGCTTTATACGAGAGGGACTGAGAGAGAGAAGAGGGGCTGGAGAAGGGCTGAGTCTGAAGAGGGTTCAGTAAAATAAACCGTTTCTTAAATATGGATCAGTAAGAGAACATTAAAATCAGCCACGAGCAGGGAATTTGAAGTAATCAAATTTTTATGAGCTTGAATCCCATGAATTTCAATCTGGTGCTGTTTTCAGCTCGTCTGGCTCCGGCACTTTGGATTTATCCTTCTGAGGAATAGAACTAGCAATGGGCCAGTGAAAAAATGCAGTTTCTTTTCTCAAGCAGTCCTCTCTGATCCCTGTGGTGTGTTTTTCTGCAGGCCTGTTCCTCTAATGAGAGCGGCTGAAAGTCAGGGCTGGGGATTTAACTTGCTTTTAAACTAATATCAACATCTGTCCGTGGCAGCTTTAAGAAACTAAGCGCAACATAAGGAATTAATAACGATCTAGGCCTGTTCATTTAAACTAATGCTCTTTGGCAAGTGAGCCTGGATTAGACTACTACTTTAAAGAACCAGATCTCTCGCTGGTATAAATTGACAGGGCCCTGTTAATGTTGATGGAGCGGTGTCAATTTACACCAGATGGGGATCTGGACCCATTGACTTCAATGGAGCTACTGCTGATTTGGATTTACACCAGATGGGGATTTGGCATGTGCTTGTGGAATTCACTGACATACGGGGCTGAATTCTGTGCTTAGCCACACAATGCAAACTCCGTCTGTTTTTTTATTTCATTTTTGCCAGAAGCTGGGAATTGGCCACTGTCGGAAGACAGGATACTGGCCTAGATGGACCTTTGCTCTGGCCCAGTATGGACATTCTTATGTCCCCATTGCAGGTGTGAGTCCTCCAGTTTTCATCCAGACCACACCCCACACGATCCATTGTCTACAGCCAAGCTCTACGATACAACCGCATTTGCTCCAACCCCTCAGACAGAGACAAACACCTACAAGATCTCTATCAAGCATTCTTACAACTACAATACCCACCTGCAGAAGTAAAGAAACAGATTGATAGAGCCAGAAGAGTTCCCAGAAGTCACCTACTCCAGGACAGGCCCAACAAAGATAATAACAGAACACCACTAGCCATCACCTTCAGCCCCCAACTAAAACCCCTCCAACGCATCGTCAAGGATCTACAACCTATCCTGAAGGACGACCCATCACTCTCACAGATCTTGGGAGACAGGCCAGTCCTTGCTTACAGACAGCCCCCCAACCCAAAGCAAATACTCACCAGCAACCACACAACAAAAACACTAACCCAGGAACCTATCCTTGCAACAAAGCCCGTTGCCAGCTGTGTCCACATATCTATTCAAGGGACACCATCATAGGGCCTAATCACATCAGCCACCCTATCAGAGGCTCGTTCACCTGCGCATCTACCAATGTGATATATGCCATCATGTGCCAGCAATGCCCCTCTGCCATGTACATTGGCCAAACTGTACAGTCTCTACGTAAAAGAATAAATGGACACAAATCAAACGTCAGGAATTATAATGTTCAAAACCCAGTCGGAGAACACTTCAATCTCTGGTCACTCAGTTACAGACCTAAAAGTTGCAATTCTTCAACAAAAAATCTTCAAAAACAGAAAAAATTCATTTACAAACTGGACACCATTAAATTAGGCTTGAATAAAGACTGGGAGTGGATGGGTCATTACACAAAGTAAAACTATTTCCCCATGTTTATTTTCCCCCGCTACTGTTCCTTACATGTTCTTGTCAACTGCTGGAAATTGCCCACCTTGATTATCACTACAAAAGGTTTTTTTTCTCTCCTGCTGGTAATAGCTCACCTTACCTGATCACTCTCATTACAGTGTGTATGGTAACATCCATTGTTTCATGTTCTCTGTGTATATAAATCTCCCCACTGTATTTTCCACTGAATGCATCCGATGAAGTGAGCTGTAGCTCACGAAAGCTTATGTCAAATAAATTTGTTAGTCTCTAATGTGCCACAAGTCCTCCTGTTCTTTTTATTATGAAGTGGATTCATTTGGGATTGGCAGTAGGTGGGAGGCCAGGTACAGAGGAGATGAAAGGCCTGGTCACCCCTTGTTGGCGCTGATTAGCAACCTCTGCCCCACCCCCAGAGGTGGCATGGAATTGCTCCATTCGAGAGTGTTTTATTTCCAAAGAATGGCTTGCATTGATTGCAGAGCAGAGACTGGCCAGGCCTGAGCAATCAATGGAATGATTAAATATGTGCTGGGACATGTGCAAGCATGTGTGAACGCACGCGCACACCCACCCACACACACACACACACCCCTTCCCCCACACAGCCTGCTGGCTGGTGCTGTGATATGCTGATATGTAGCAACAGCATGAGGGTTCTGCCGAAACATGCACAATTCCAGCTACACCTGCCGGTGCGAATGCATGCACACTGAATGAACATGGGTGTGCATACATGGCTGCCCACACGAGGAGCATGCACGAGTGTGTGTGCGTGCACACACACACACCAGTGGATGAGCACAGAGATGCACACACACAAAATGGTATCTGCGCACAAGCATGCACAGATGTTCACACACACACACAGACTGACATGCAAAGCTACATGTGCACACACACACGGGTGAACCTATACACCTACACACACACACAGATGTTCACTAGTTGCCCACATGCACCCCACGTCCCCGCCTCCCACAGAGAAGCAGAAGCCAAGCCTCAGGCGCACCCCTCGCCACTTCAGTTGAAGCAACTCCCAAGACACAAATCCACCCAGATCCCTTTGCTTCAGTTTTGTACCATGCCACATTTGCACACACTCCGGCTGTGTGAGCTCAGAGGAAAGCCAGCTCAAGACAAGCTGCTGCCCTAAGAAAGCTGCAGTGCGCTGCCCCCCCCCCCAGGTTTAGGGAAGCAGATTTAGCCCAGCTGCGGGGCTTGGACCAAGTCTGAGTGGCATAGTGACCTGGTGCACAGGGCTTCAGGGCCACTCAAACTTGGCCTGGCTGCCTCTCTGTCATGACGAAGGGGCATCAGGGCCAAATATGCTGCCCTAGGTATCTGCCCAGGGATCTGCCACCCTGGACAGCTGCCTAGTTTGCCTATAGCCAGGACCGGCTGCACTGCAGCTCTCCTGCAGCTGACGGGCTCTGGTCAAGACACTTAGAGTTATTAATTCAACCCTTTATTTGAGCCAAAAGCAGAGCTTGCAGCTACGACTACTGTACAAGCAACAAATGACAGGTAGGCAGAAAAAAACGATGGCCGGTTACCGTCTCCTGGGGCGTGAGTGTAACCCTCACACCTCGCACCGAGACCGCTTAGAGCAGGGGTTCTCTAACTTTTGTACTGGTGACCCTTTTCACACGGCAAGCCTCTGCGTGCACCCCCCCTTATGAATGAAAAACGCTTTTTAATGTATTTAACATCATTATAAATGCTGGAGGCAAAGCGGGGCTTGGGGTGGAGGCTGACAGCTCACGACCCCACAGGTAATAACCTCACAACCCCCTGGGGGGTCCTGACCCCCCGTTTGAGAACCCCTGACTTAGAGAGACAGATTAATGTGTCCGCTCTACAGCCTTAGCTAAGGGCCATGTGGCTTTTAGCTCGTGCAGTGGAGGCTCATGCACTAAGCTCCAGAGGTCCCAGGTTCGAGGACAACCAGGGTCTGTTAGTGTTACCTGAACAGATCACAATGAATTCCTCCTACAATGCTCCAGCTGCCCCCTTACAGTCCAGCACAATGCCCAGCACCGACCCATCCAAATGACATAATCATAACGTGCCTCCAGTCGGCAACAAGCATCATGTGTCCTATATCGCTCACACGGTGTGTCTGTGCATGACTCAGTTTACACAACTGTTCCTGTCTGCTCTCCTTCCACCTTACTCTGTCGCTTTGCTGATTGGTTCATTTCCACTGAGCGTGATCTACCTCTTAGGCACTGTAGGGACTTTCCTGGTTTTCCCTAGTCGCCTTTTGGCATATGACTGTTGTACCGACAGCCTCCACGTCTCTCGGGAACATCCTCTGTGGGCCAAACATCACCTTTGCCCTGCACAGCGGCTGGAAGCATCACCAAGCGAGTCTACGTAAGGACACGTCAGCAAGGCAGTGGCCGTGCCCGGCAAAGCCTAGGCCAAAGCCAGCCAGCTGAGGACCAGTATTAGCCTGGCAGGTGGCAGGGTCTGGTGTTCCCTTAGGGCTGGGAAATACGCTAAGTTTCCTGTGGCAGGTCCCCCGTGCAGTCGTGGGTGTGAGAGCCGCTGGTAGAGCTGTACCGGAGCCGGCTTCAATCCAGCGCTAAATTTGTAATCGAAGAGCTGCCGCAGCTCGAGCAACGTTTTTACATTCACAATGGATGCAGCAAGCCCAGGGGCGCCGGGCTCTGACCTGCCGGGCCCAGGGGCGCCGGGCTCTGACCTGCCGGGCCCAGGGGCGCCGGGCTCTGACCTGCCGGGCCCAGGGGCGCCGGGCTCTGACCTGCCGGGCCCAGGGGAGCCGGGCTCTGACCTGCCGGGCCCAGGGGCGCCGGGCTCTGACCTGCCGGGCCCAGGGGCGCCGGGCTCTGACCTGCCGGGCCCAGGGGAGCCGGGCTCTGACCTGCCGGGCCCAGGGGCGCCGGGCTCTGACCTGCCGGGCCCAGGGGCGCCGGGCTCTGACCTGCCGGGCCTGGAGGCGCCGGGGCTCAGCCCTGGCAGAAATTAAGCACTGCTTCAATCTAGCTCGCTCAGATACCAGAGTGGTGAGGCCAGACCAGCGTCTGAGCCAGTGCAGGTTGTACGAGGCCATCTGGAACCTGGGTAATGTAGGGCCCATCTTCAAAAAAGGGAAGAAGGAGGATCCTGAGAACTACAGGCCAGTCAGCCTCACCTCAGCCCCCGGAAAAATCATGGAGCAGGTCCTCAAGGAATCAATCCTGAAGCACTTGCATGAGAGGAAAGTGATCAGGAACAGCCAGCATGGATTCACCAAGGGAAGGTCATGCCTGACTAATCTAATCGCCTTTTATGATGAGATTACTGGTTCTGTGGATGAAGGGAAAGCAGTGGATGTATTGTTTCTTGACTTTAGCAAAGTTTTTGACACGGTCTCCCACAGTATTCTTGTCAGCAAGTTAAGGAAGTATGGGCTGGAAGAATGCACTATAAGGTGGGTAGAAAGCTGGCTAGATTATCGGGCTCAACGGGTAGTGATCAATGGCTCCATGTCTAGTTGGCAGCCGGTGTCAAGTGGAGTGCCCCAAGGGTCGGTCCTGGGGCCGGTTTTGTTCAATATCTTCATAAATGATCTGGAGGATGGTGTGGATTGCACTCTCAGCAAATTTGCGGATGATACTAAACTGGGAGGAGTGGTAGATACGCTGGAGGGGAGGGATAGGATACAGAGGGACCTAGACAAATTGGAGGATTGGGCCAAAAGAAATCTGATGAGGTTCAATAAGGATAAGTGCAGGGTCCTGCACTTAGGACGGAAGAACCCAATGCACCGCTACAGACTAGGGACCGAATGGCTAGGCAGCAATTCTGCGGAAAAGGACCTAGGGGTGACAGTGGACGAGAAGCTGGATATGAGTCAGCAGTGTGCCCTTGTTGCCAAGAAGGCCAATGGCATTTTGGGCTGTATAAGTAGGGGCATAGCGAGCAGATCGAGGGACGTGATCGTTCCCCTCTATTCGACATTGGTGAGGCCTCATCTGGAGTACTGTGTCCAGTTTTGGGCCCCACACTACAAGAAGGATGTGGATAAATTGGAGAGAGTCCAGCGAAGGGCAACAAATTGATTAGGGGTCTAGAACACATGACTTATGAGGAGAGGCTGAGGGAGCTGGGATTGTTTAGCCTGCAGAAGAGAAGAATGAGGGGGGATTTGATAGCTGCTTTCAACTACCTGAAAGGGGGTTCCAAAGAGGATGGCTCTAGACTGTTCTCAATGGTAGCAGATGACAGAACGAGGAGTAATGGTCTCAAGTTGCAGTGGGGGAGGTTTAGATTGGATATTAGGAAAAACTTTTTCACTAAGAGGGTGGTGAAACACTGGAATGCGTTACCTAGGGAGGTGGTAGAATCTCCTTCCTTAGAGGTTTTTAAGGTCAGGCTTGACAAAGCCCTGGCTGGGATGATTTAACTGGGAATTGGTCCTGCTTCGAGCAGGGGGTTGGACTAGATGACCTTCTGGGGTCCCTTCCAAGCCAGATATTCTATGATTCTATGATTCTATGATAGATGGGTGGATATAGGGATGGATGAATAGATAGGTGGGTATGGGGATGGATGGATGGATAGGGGGTGTGTATGGGGATGGATGGCTAGAGGGGTGGATACAGGGATGGATGGATAGAGGGGGTGTGTATGGGGATGGATGGATAGATAGACAGGTGGGTATGGGGAGGGATGGATGGATAGACAGGTGGGTATGGGGAGGGATTTATGGATAGATAGAGGGATGCGTATGACGGGTAGAAGGATATGGCTATGGATGGATTATGGATCGGGTAGATGGCTAGAGGGATGAGTAGGATGACGGATACGTTCACTAGAGAGACACCTGACTCAGCTATTCCAGCAGATGTCTCCTTAGGAAGAGGGTCGGAGCAAAACGTCTCTGATGCCGCGCGTGTTGGCATCAGAAGGAGTGGGCTCTGTTAGCTGCAGTAGTGGCCTTTAATTCATCAATAATGGAGTGCTCACATGGCGGGCGATTGCAGCTGCGTCCTGGTTTTTGGCGCCCGCCCTGGCTCCTGTAGCTGCTGATGTAGAGAACAGTTTCGTTTCAGACCCCGCGCCCACTATCTATGCTGAGCGTTAATGGGGTTTTAAAGCAGAAGGGGGATGGGCGGGACGGGCGAGCGGAGGGAGGTCGGGGCACTTCCCTCCGCCTTGTCTCACAAGCCCAGGGACCAGAGCAGTGGAAGTGGAAGGCAGCACATTCAAAACTGATGCAGGGGAATAAGTTTTTTTCCCACCCAGAGCACAGCTGGCTGGTGGAAATCCATGGCAGGCTCTCACAGAGGCCCTGGGATTAGCAGGGGTTCAGAAAAGGCCTGAGCATTGATACGCTGAGGCGGAGCATCCAGAGTTATCACGAGAAAGAGTCTTCCCCCGTGGGCCCCGCCCCCACTTCAGAGCATGAGTCCATCCCTAGCTATTTTGGAGGCAGGAGGGGACTTTTCCTGGGGGTGGCGTATCCCATCTCCTCAAAGTTTCATGCGGCTTCCTCCGAAGCATTGGTGTCGGTCCAGTGGGCTGGATTAAACCCCTCTGCCAGTCTGGCCATTCCAGCGTTCCTATTAAAGGGTCCTGGGGGAGCTGGCTTCTTAGGGGTGGGAGAGGGGCACAGTTCCCTCCTGAAACACTGTCACACCGGACAAAACATGGCTTCTGGCAGGGGGACTCCCAGGCCAAGTTACTTGTGCACCCGGGACACAGCCCAAGGTCCCGCTTTGATCTGCACATATTGAGCAGTCAGCCCGATTCTTCACTAGGTCATTTGCTGGGATGGTTTAGTGGGGGATTAGGCCCTGCTTTGAGCAGGGGGTTGGACTAGATGATCTCCTGAGGTCCCTTCCAGCCCTGATATTCTATGATTACAGGGTCCCATCCAAGTACCATGGATGATGACAGGAGAGATCACCTTGGTGCTGACTTCTCCTGACCCCGGGGATTAGGAGGTGCAGGGGCAGCTGATTAGAGTGCTCAAAGTTTTCTGTAACCATCCCAGACGTGTCCCGTTAAAATGTGGGGGTGTCTCCCCCGCCTCTGCTAGCTGCCAGGAAGCTGAGGATAAAAGATACAAGGTTCGAGGCTCCATAAAAAGCGCAGCCAGGCTTGATGGCTTCTGTGCCGCAATGGGAGTTTATAAAAGTCTCTAATTATCATTGTCATGTTACCCCCTCTCGCAGACACGGGGTGGGACGTCGACTAGCCACACAGACAGGAGCTGGCAGGAGCAGCAAAGCCGGTGTGCTGGTGCACGGTGGGGCAGAGTCATACTGGGGGGTGGGGTGGGGTTCTGCAGAGCAGAGCTGGAGAACGTCCCCATGGCAGGTTATGTACAAGCCCCTGCCGCCCTTGTCTGGGACGTCACACTTTAGCCTCACAGCAGCCCTGGGATGGAAATATCACTGCTCCTGCTTTGCGGACGGGGAAACTGAGGCACAGAGAGGGGAAGTGACTTGGTCAAGGCCACAGTGGGACGTGGTAGAGCTGGGAACAGGAACCCAAGCGTTCTCACTCCTATTCACCCCTGCCCTAGGCCCCACTCACCTCCCAGAGCAGGGACTTGAACCCAGGAGACTTGACCCCACTCAGGTCCGAGAGCTGTGGCTAGAACCCGGGAGTCCTGGCTCACTGTTTACACCAGGGAGGGCAGAGTGCGTGCAAACTGCTGCCAGGTCAGCCTAGTTGTGCTTTGCACGCACTTTTCATTGGGGTGAATGGCTGCAGCGGGTCCAGGACAGCACAGAACCCAGCCCTTTGCATTCTGTGCAGGGCTTTAACTAGCTCCGGGGTCAGTTACAGCAGCCTCAGGGCTGCTCTAACTCACACTGTGGCCCCTTGGGAGTGGAGAATAGCCACAGTGCAATGCACCACACCCCCTACCTGCAGGGCTCCCCAATGGGCAGGGAGGCCCTTGTGCAAGAGAGGAGTGCAGGTGATTCTCGAGGAGGTGTACCCCCCTTTACGCTGCCGGAGCAGCACAGAGCGGGGCCTGAGCGTAGCCCAGGATCAGGCCCTCAGCGAGTGTCAGGGGTCTCGGTCCTGAGTGTGTATCTGATGCAGACGGGACTGTGAGTGGAGCCCTGCCTCTTCCATGCTGAGCTGCTGCTCGGCTCCATGGGAGCCCTGCACAGATGCAAAGCAGCTAATCCCTCACCCGTGCTCCCCCTCTATTGCACTCAGCACGTCTCAGCTCTGTCACCATGACAGCCACAGACGAGCAACCCCCAGTGCCACCGCAGTCTGGGCTTGACGTTTTCTTTTGCTTCTCCATCCTCTTCCCTTCTCCTCCTCTCAGGGGGCTGCACAGGGAGGCTTTGGCGCGGCTCACAGGGCAGCTGGCACTGAGCTCCATGTCCTCGGGGAAATGCCACACAGGCACGAGGGGCTAGGTTGTGCATGAGAATCATTCCCTGGGTGGAGCTGGGGCCAGGAGTGGGGACCCTGGCTACCCCCCACCCCATTGCCTGGCATAGCATGGTCTGTACGGGCGTCTCTGTGCACTCATGTAGTTACAGGTACAGATCCCTGGTGCTGGTCCACTGCACGGGTCTGAGACTGGGGGGAACGTGCGTTGTGCAGATCCCCGGCATCTGGACATGCCCTTCCCCAGCCACACTCCAAATCCCGATTCGAGTCAGTTTCGCTGTTGCCTGGGAACGGGCGTGAGTCCAGCAAATATTTAGGCGGGTCTCTTCCCCGCACAGCTCGGGGGGGCTCGCCCCTGGATCTGCCTCTCCTTCTGTGAAGTGTAGCCAAGCCTGGCTTTCCCTCAAGGCATGGTTTTTGGAGGAAAGGCCTGTGGGCCCAATTCTCTGCGCCTTTGCTGTCGTTTACACAAGTGCAAAAGTGAGTGTGACACACTGCCATTCTGCTCTTCACCTTGCACTCGTGTAAATGACAGCACGGGGGGCAAAGCCCTGGGGCTTGGGGCCAATGAATCTCTCAAGAGGCTGGTGGGGGGGAGGGCTGTCCAGACCTCAGCCAGGTGCCCAGTCTCTCTCCTGTTCCTTCATTCCACCGCATTCGCTTTGACTCCGGTTCTGCATGGCGCCCGTGGCTGCTGTCAGGTCAGCGGCGCTCTGGAAGCTTGCACACCTGCTCCAGCTCTTTCTTTATTTACTGTATCCCACAGCTGTGTCCCCACCCCCTCCCCGGCCGTGCATGGGTGCACGCACACACACGCAAGCGGGAGGCCTGCCGCAAGGTCGCAGGAGGCCCCGCAGGACCGGGATTTATAGCTCTTGACGGGGAGAGACACACACCAGTAGGTTAATGTAATTTGCAACCGGCCAATGGCTCCTTAGCCTCAGCACAGGATGGCCTCAGCTCCTTCCCTGCAAAGCGTGGGCACGAGGAACTCACCCTCCCCGGTGGCAGCCGCTGGAAGGGGCTCAGAAATCACCCCCAACCCGATGCCCTCGCCACTCTACAGACCTTGCGGAGAGGCAGAGACGTGACGACAGGAGCTGGGTGGAGCCCGAGGCTGGCACAAGCTTCCAGGCCGGGATGTAATGTCTAAAACCGAGCCTGAAATGAGCTATAAAGCCGCGCAGCCCGTGATTGAGCCCCCTGGATCCATCGCAGGAGGGGCTGTCCCCACGGGGCGGCGGGGAGGGGGGCCTGGCTGCAGATCAGAGGCCCTGCCAGCCACCCCATCGTGCTGACACCGTGACACCCTGCCCCGCAATGGGCTGGCCGCAGAACCGGGGCGCTCTGCTGCTCGCCGGGGAGGCCAGGCAGACCGTGTCACAGCCCCGGTGCTCTGGCGGAGAGAGAAGATGAATCAGAGCGACACGCTGATACAGAACGGGCGGGAGAAGATAAATCAGCGGCACCGCTTGGTCTTTCCTCATCAGCTGTGCATGCCTGGGGTGGGCTCTCCTTGAGCAAGGGGAGTTGGAGGGATTCACAGACTGTCACGGAGTCCCTGGGCGATGCTCTGGAACTGCTCCCCATGAAGCCAGTCAGGACTCTGGGGCAGTCGCCTTTCTGTGAGCAGCCTGTCTTCAGGACACGCAGCTCACACAGGTTCCACCTTCCTGGGTCTGACCTCGGAGCATTCAGCATCCTCTGCCCCTCCGTGCGCTTCCCACAGCGAGTCCGCTCAGGCGGGGCTCCTGGGGAAGCCAGAGGGTCCTGCACCCCAACTTCGCAGTCAGACGTGACTCTCAGCCAGCCAGTAAAACAGAAGGTTTATTAGACGACAGGAACATGGTCTAAAACAGAGCTTGCAGGTGCAGAGAACGGGACCCCTCAGCTGGGTCCATTCTGGGGGGTAGTGAGCCAGACAACCACGTCTGCACTTCACTCCATGTCCCAGCCAGCCCCAAACTGAAAACCCCCTCCAGCCCCTCCTCCTCTGGGCTTTGTTCCTTTCCCGGGCCAGGTGGTCACCTGATTCCTTTGTTCTCCAACCCTTCAGCTCTCACCTTGCAGGGGGGAAGGGCCCAGGCCATCAGTTGCCAGGAAACAGGGTGTTGGCCATTCTCTGTGTCCAGACTCCTGCACACACCTGCCCTCTAGGGCTCTGCAATGATCATACACACTTACCCCACCCCCTAGATACTTAAGAACTGCCTAGGGGAAACTGAGGCACCCCCACACTATTCAGAGGAAACATTAAGAACAGTCCCACTTCGTCACATCTCTCCCCCCTTCGAGATCGAACTGAGCGGGGTCACTTTAGCCGGTGACCTGGGGAAGTTCGAAGCCACCAACGTTCCCATGGATGCCCCAGCATCTCTCCCATTCCTTGGTAGGAGTTACACCAGGCCCTTCCATTTTCACACCCTCCCTTAGGTCAGGGGTGGTCGATAGCACTCGCAGGCCGCATGTGGGAAGGTTTATGCAGCCCATGCCCTTTGGCCACCCCAAGAATGTCTCCCCATTGACCATCACCTTCTGCTCCCACTGGAGGTCCGAGGGGCCTGGCCCCAGGAAACTCCACACAGACATATAGGTTGGGGTCAGGAGTGGGAGCCTGTCCACATCCCCAACCATCTGGCTGACGGAGTCTATGGCCTTGGGACCCAGCAAGGGAGCTAAACACCGGGGCTTTTCCGCAGGGTCCCCCTGGTTCAAATCGTCAGCCTGCTCAAAGGCAGTGAGGTGGGCATCCACACCCCCCCCCTCCTTAACCAGGGGCAGCAATTTAGTCTCGAGGTTCCCTGCGGAACTGGCCCCCCGGGATCTATCCCCACTCACCCCGGGGAGGTCCCCTGGGCCTCTCCGCTCCCCCACCGCCAGTTCATGCTGCTGCTGCTTCTGCAGCTCTTTCTCGGGCTCTCGCTGTCTCCCACAGTCCTCTTGCTCTCTCAGACTCAGCTCCAATCCCGTCCGTCTCGATCCCCCGATGGGGAACCCGATCGTGAAGACCCCCGTCTGGTCGGGGACAGGAGTCTTGGCGATGCCTGGCTCCCGCTCCAGCTGCTCCCAGATCCTGCTATAGCCCCATTTGGGGTCAGGAATCTGTTCCTTAGAGCGGTCATCCTCCTCCAGCTGCACGATTAACTCTGCTTTGGTGAACTTTCCAACGCTCAACCCTCTCTTTTTGCACAGGGTTACACTGTCCTTCTTAAGGAGACGGGGACAGGCCATCACTCCGCTCTCCCAAGTTGTTGTGGACTCACAGGCCCGTGTGTTCTCAGCTCCCCACGGTTTCCAGGGAGAACCCCTAGTGTGCCAGCCCTTCTCGAGGTCACCACCTCTTTGCCAGGGTCGAGCTGCAGACTCCTCCGCCCCTGAGACTGCTCGCTGCAGTCCCCAGGGGAACCCTGTTATTGCAAAAGTCCTTCTCTATGGTCACACACTCCTAGGGGTTAACCGCCCCCCGAAACCGATCCTCTCTGAGCCTTCAGCAGGCCTGGTCCTCGGCAATCCCCCTTCGTGTTACTGCTCCCCAGTCACTTACTGCAGGAAGCGCCATCCACGGGGTGCAGTACATCCCACCGCTGCCACCAGTTGTCACGGAGTCCCTGGGCGATGCTCTGGAACTGCTCCCCATGAAGCCAGTCAGGACTCTGGGGCAGTCGCCTTTCTGTGAGCAGCCTGTCTTCAGGACACGCAGCTCACACAGGTTCCACCTTCCTGGGTCTGACCTCGGAGCATTCAGCATCCTCTGCCCCTCCGTGCGCTTCCCACAGCGAGTCCGCTCAGGCGGGGCTCCTGGGGAAGCCAGAGGGTCCTGCACCCCAACTTCGCAGTCAGACGTGACTCTCAGCCAGCCAGTAAAACAGAAGGTTTATTAGACGACAGGAACATGGTCTAAAACAGAGCTTGCAGGTGCAGAGAACGGGACCCCTCAGCTGGGTCCATTCTGGGGGGTAGTGAGCCAGACAACCACGTCTGCACTTCACTCCATGTCCCAGCCAGCCCCAAACTGAAAACCCCCTCCAGCCCCTCCTCCTCTGGGCTTTGTTCCTTTCCCGGGCCAGGTGGTCACCTGATTCCTTTGTTCTCCAACCCTTCAGCTCTCACCTTGCAGGGGGGAAGGGCCCAGGCCATCAGTTGCCAGGAAACAGGGTGTTGGCCATTCTCTGTGTCCAGACTCCTGCACACACCTGCCCTCTAGGGCTCTGCAATGATCATACACACTTACCCCACCCCCTAGATACTTAAGAACTGCCTAGGGGAAACTGAGGCACCCCCACACTATTCAGAGGAAACATTAAGAACAGTCCCACTTCGTCACACAGACCTCCTGCGGGGCACAGCTGTGTCTGGCCAATTAATCTGACCTGTCAGCAGCTCCTGCCACCCATGGGAAACCGCAGGAGAAATGACCAGAGAACCGCCAGGAAGGCTCCTGCGGACGGAGCCAGGGGGCCACGGGGCTCTTTCAGCGTCATTGCGCCAGGTCTGAAACATTGCGCCTGCCGCCCCCTCTCAGGCCGCTCTAGACATGCTCGGCCCCACCAGCCCCATTTCACACGCCCAGGTGGGTCAGGATGCATGCCTGCCCCCACACCTCCACCCCCAGCCATGAGGCCCCAGCCTGTCACGGCCTCTCCGGGCAGCGAGGCGCCAGCCTGTGGCTCGTTAATGGGAGGGACGGGCATGTGCCCGTCTCCTCCTTGCGCCGCCGGGCTCTACGCGTTGCCCGCTGCTGCAAGCAGCGTTGCCGGCCTCCCGCCGCTCCCGCTCGGTGCCAGCCGGCGAGGCCGGCCACCGGGTTTCATCAGGCATCTGCGAGATGGTTCGTGAACTTCTTTGGTAAAGTAGATGGTATGATGGGATAACATGGTTTTGGTAATTAAATATTCATGGTAAATAGGCCCAATGGCCTGTGATGGGATATTAGATGGGGTGGGATCCGAGTTACCCAGGAAAGAATTTTCTGTAGTATCTGGCTGATGAATCTTTCCCATATGCCCAGGGTTTAGCTGATCGCCATATTTGGGGTTGGGAAGGAATTTTCCTCCAGGGCAGATTGGAAGAGGCCGTGGAGGTTTTTCGCCTTCCTCTGTAGCATGGGGCACGGGTCACTTGCTGGAGGATTCTCTGCTCCTTGAAGTCTTTAAACTACGATTTGAGTACTTCCATAGCACAGATATAGGAGTGAGGTTTTTTGCAGGCGTGGTGGGTGAAATTCTGTGGCCTGCGTTGTGCAGGAGGTCAGACTAGATGATCATAATCGTCCCTTCTGACCTAAATATCTATGAATCTATGAATCTATAAGTAATTAAACTTGGAGGAATATTCATGTATCACAGAGGAGAATTCATCACAGCCTGCTCCGACGTGGCCTGAATCTCATCCTGACTGGGCAAAACTCAGCTCCCTAATGAGGGGGCTGCCGCAGCACCCGCCTGGTGCCTGCCATTTGAATGAGAGGCTGTGACAGCCCCTTGGCCCCCCTCGCTCACCCACAGCAGGAGGCCACCCTCCTCAATTAGTGCGCTCAGGTCACGCCACGAGGGAGAAATGTTTGGATTGCAGCAAGGCAGCTCCCCATGAGACGTCTCTCTCCAGTAACTGAAGCTTTAGGAAGGTATGGGGGGTTCCCCCCCCCCAATATTGGTGCAAAAGCTCTAGTGTAACTGTGGTTCACGGGTGCCAAAGGGGTCTCGCTCCACTGCAGCGTTCCCTGGTTGGAAAGGGTGAGCTGTGCAGGTCCAAGTTCACTTTTCACACTGGTGGAGCATGTCCACGCACTAGGATCCAGCAGCACGGCAATTGCATTGGTGTAGCCAAACTGGTGCAAAAATCCCGTATGCCCTCAAGACCTTGCCTGACATCTCAATCAACCTGCTAAGGTCACACCGGAAGGAGAAACGTTTGGATTTCTGCATGTCGCTTCCCTGCCTCTTGGTCTCTTTCCTTTTTCCTCTGTGCAACGTGGGAAGGAAAGGACTGTGGAACTCATTGCCACAGGATCTTGCTGAGGCCAAAAACTTAGCAAGATTCAGAGGGACTGGATGTTTCTGTGGATAGCAGGAATAGTCAGAATTATATAAAGGGAGAGTGCCGCCTCGTGGCCCCCGACCCTGCTCCCTTGTGACTCACTGGGGCCTTCGTATTGCTATCATTGCTCTCATTAAACCGTCCACAATTTCCATTCGCTAACTGGGCAGAATTCGGTTTGTTTGCTCCGAGTGCCACCAGGTACCGCAGCCAGGTGCCACCGCCCCTGTCAGGCTGGGTACCGCGGTCTCAGATGGGAGTGGAACATAAAGAAGAGAGCAGTGCTCGGAGTTGGGGCTGCTGAGAATTATTTAGGCAGGCGTCTGCCTCTATATTTCAACAGCCCCAAATTAGCTGAGCTGGCTGCTGGGCTGGCAGGAGATGAGACGATGGCGAGAAGCAGTCGGGGTTTGCATGAAGCAAATTGCAAATCCTTCAGCAGCTGGTGATGGATTTTAAATTCAAACATTCAGCTAATTCCTGCTGCTGCCAGGCCTCCATCCCCACTCGGCGGCTGTTTGCTCAGGGAGAAGTGGTTCCTTAGCAGTGGGCGGGAAGATCTGGCTACACAAGAACAAAACGGGCCCTGTCCGTATTGCAGAACCACGTCAGTTACGTAGCATGTTTTATTCACAGGAGGGGAAGGATGATCCGGTGTGTAGGACACGGGTTCAATTCCCTGCTCTGCCACAGGTCTTTGGCAAGTCACTTAGCCCTTTCCACTGGTGTAAGTGGCCATACACAGGGCAGTGCAAGGGGGAGCCAGGCCTTCTGTCTGTCTTCGCTCTGTCCCCAGATGGGGAGCAGCATACTAAGGGTAGGTCTGTACTGCAATCCCGGGACTACAGCTGCCTGCATCTAGCTAGCTTGGGTACTAGCGTAGGGCTGCCAACTTTCCAACTGCACAAAACTGAACACCCTAGCCCTGCCCCATCCCTGAAGCCACGACCCCTTCCCCTCCCCTTCCCCAAGGTCCCGCTCCCCACTCACTACATTTCCCCTCCCTCTGTGGCTCGTCTTTCCCATCCTCACTTACTTTCACTGGGGCAGGGAGTTGGGATGTGGGAGGGAGTGAGGGCTCTATATGGGGGTGTGGGCTCTGGGGTGGGGCCAGAAATGAGGGGTTCAGGGTGTGGGAGGGGGCTCCAGGCTGGGGCAGGGAGTTGGGGTGTGGGAGGGGGTGAGGGCTCTGGTTGGGGGTGCTGGCTCTGGGGTGGGGCTGGAGATGAGGGGTTTGGGTTGTGGGAAGGGGCTGTGGGTTGAGTCGGGGGTTGGGGTGCAGAAGGGGTGAGGGCTCTGGGGTGGGGCTGGGGATGAGGGGTTCAGAGTGTGGGAGGGGGCTCTGGGCTGGGGGTTCAGGCTCTGGGGTGCAGGAGGGAACTCTGGGTTTGGGGGGCTCAGGATAAGGTTGGGGTGCAGGAGGGGGTACAGGCTCTGGGATGGGGGTGCAGGCTCTGGGGTGGGGCTGGGGATGCGGGGTTTGGGGTATGGGAGGGGGCTCCGGGTTTGGAGGGGCTTAGGATGGGGTTGGGGTGCAGGAGGGGGTACAGGCTCTGGGCTGGGGGTGCGGGCTCTGGGGATGAGGGGTTTGGGGGGCAGGAGGGGGCTCCGGGTTTGGAGGGGCTCAGGGCTGAGGGTTGGGGCTCGGGGTTGGGGGCTTACCTCGGGGTTGGGGGCTTACAGGGAGATGAAGGCAGCCGTGTGACACAATGCTGCACGCAGCATCACAAAATGCAGGACACAATTCTAGCCAATGCCTAACCCGGCCAGTGACGTACACAGGGCACGGCACGTACGGTGCTGCGCTACACACCAGCCCCTGCTGCAGACACACTTTCATCCCCAGCACCTGGCCGAGGTTGTGCCGTC